>NC_056740.1:463985128-464200128 GCF_019279795.1 Protopterus annectens | reverse complement strand
AATCTGGATGAATAGAGTTCTCCTCCTCGCAGTCATAACTCAATGGAGAGGCAACCTAGAAGGAATAGCAAAAGACTCTTCATCAGAGTCTAAGCCCTCATCAGAAGAGTCCTGTGTGACACTCGTGCATTGGCCCAGTAACCAAGCAGCCTCAATCCTCACTACTATCACCAGTGAGGGGCGTGCACATTGGGAAAGGATAACAAGTACACACACAGTAAAGTACAATTTCCCTTAAGAGCACACAGAGATCACAGTCACTCTGGGGCTGGTTTCTCCCTTTCTCTCCAGATTCCCAATAAGACTCCCCACTGGCGCAGCTATAGGGTACAGACCTCAGCCTAGTGGTACAGCTAAAACCTCCAGCACCCTCTCTAACCAGTGCTTCGTGTCCCTGCCCAAGTAGCTGACACACACACTTTGAGATATGAGTAATATACAAATGCACAGACACTCCTGGGGAAGGCTGGCACAGGTTCTCCTGCTATGACCTCTTCTCTCCAGACTATAAGGTAGAAATCACTGCCACCAACCACTAATATCAGCTACTATAAGGCCCTTCCCAAAGGGTGACCAATTTCACTGTGCAATATTACTGTTATTCAAACAGTAAGTGTAACCCTATTCTGGAGTGGCTTAGTACAGTATCACTAAATACATGCAAGTAGTCTAGAGCTTAGATTATCTCTAAATAAAACAGCCACAGTTGAAAGGTTTAAAAATATTTAATAATAAATAATAAAAACAAAGCACAATACTTATTACTTCAACACAATGACATTACACAGTTCAGAAACCACAGCAAAATGCTTTAAAATAACACTGTAGAATAGTCTGACATAAACATAGAAAACAGCTAACAACAAAAATGAACTATACTCCACAGGGTAAATACCTCGTTGATAAAATACAACAGGAAAATCAAACAAAGACTCAGGATTACAACGAGGCAACCAGGCCTTTGGATGAAAAATTCAAACAGCATATATTCTTCAAACAGAAGAATTTATCCAAGTAACAAGTCCAGTTTGTGTAAAATTCACAACTCACAGTTCATTTATTTGAGTGACATAAAAACTGTAAGCGCTTTTGCTAGATAGCTTCCTCAGACCTTCACGAACAAACACACCTTTCCTTTCCTTATATACTACCTTCAAATATTTTAGAATGTGTCATTACTAATCAGAACACTTCTTACATGGTCATGTGTCTAATTTAAATATTTATACAAAAATGCAAAAATAAAAGCAAAGGTAAAAATGCAGAAGTAAAATGATAAAAGCACAGCAACAACCTGCTCAATGTAAAGTGTATAAAAGTTATACAGCACAAATATAACGCATATAACATGCACTAATTTATACAGAAATAAAATAATAAATGCACAGCAACAGCTTGCTCAAAACACAATTCAAGAATACAGTTCAAGAACACAATTCAAGAATATAGTTCAAAATATGTAAGGATTATGTAGCACAGTTATAACACATATGACCTGCACTGATTTATAATATAGCCATAATACAACCATATAAGTCAGAAATCAAATAATTTGAGTTTCTGACTTCACCTTTTCATCTTCCAATTCTTTAGGTAAGGTTTAATAGAGGCTCTTTCATTGAGTCCTCTTCCTTTGTCTGCTCTAAAGGCTATTATCCATCGTGCCTCTCTATTTTCAGTAAAATTTCTAATGTCACCTTCTCTAATACTTGGTACAATAACCTCTATAACTCTGAATTTAAATTTATGTGTCTCCCCTTCTTGCACAACATGTTCGGAGAGAGCATTATGCTCACTTTTAGTATGAATATTATAAAGATGTTCCCTTATATGATCTTTAAAAACGCTTTGAGTTATGAGGAAGCCCAGGTTGATGAGCTGAGGCCACCAGAAAAGGAAATTTTCTGGAGACAGGAATGCCAACCAAACAATCAAGAAAATGTGGGGCAGAATGGAGAGCCACTGATTTGGAACATCTCCAGCTACAAATTAACTGCTGATGAGATTAATGTCCTTGGAAAAGGTTTACATTTTATTCCAAGTCATGATAGTACCTTAGCTGATACCATTTTAGATTTAAAAATATTTTGCAGAAACGCTATGCTGCGTTTAGATTTTGGAAGTGACTCTAATGAGCATAGGATGATGTTCAAGAAACTGAGCACATATGTCACTAACCACCACCCTTTGGTGGATGCATATTTTAAGTTAACAGAAGAAGAGCTACACAAGTTCTATGGTAATAAAAAGAAATCAAAAGCAATTAAAAATAAGAACAATCCGAATTATAGAGCGAGAAGCACTCAAAGTAACTCAGAAATCACTATCAGGCCGGCTGATAAAGGCGGCCCAATTGTCATTTTAGACACGACACAATATATTGCACTCATGAGAGAAATGCTAAGTGATGAAAAGTTTTACAAGTTAGTACCTATAGATTATGTTCATCAAGTGATGGACTCTATTTCTGCCACTTTACTGGATGATTTAAGAAGTGGTGTTATTAATGAAGAACTTTATAAATATTTAAGAGTGGAGAATCCTTTGATCCCAATAATACAGGGCTTACCTAAAGTACACAAACATAGCAAAAAACCTCCAATGAGACCTATAGTGGCAGGTGCAGGATGGGCTACAGAGCCACTCTCTCTGTTTGTAGAAAAACATCTACGCCCAGTCACTGATAAAAATAAAATAGTTTTAAGAGACACCAAACAATTTCTCATTGATTTATATGAGAATACGAATGTACATCCAGGTACAGGTCAAGAATTCACATTTACTTCAGCAGCTACTTGCTTGACATCTCACGTGGTCTACTTAGCAGATTGCCAGTGTTGCCACTCATTCTATGTTGGTAAAACCAACAGAGTTTTTAAAGATCATATAACGGAACATCTTTATAATATTTGTACTAAAAGTGAGCACAATGCTCTGTCCAAACATGTTATGCAAGAAGGGGAGACACATAAATTTAAATTCAGAGTTATAGAGGTTATTGTACCAAATTTTAGAGAAGGTGACATTAGAAATTTTAATGAAAATAGAGAGGCACAATGGATAATAGCCTTTAGAGCAGACAAAGGAAGAGGACTCAATGAAAGTGCCTCTATTAAACCTTACCTAAAGAACTGGAAGATGAAAAGATGAAGTCAGAAACTCAAATTATTTGATTTCTGACTTCTATGGTTGTATTATGGCTATATTATAAATTAGTGCAGGTTATATGTGTTATAACTGTGCTACATAATCCTTACATATTTTGAACTATATTTTTGAATTGTGTTCTTGAACTGTATTCTTGAATTGTGTTTTGAGCAAGCTGTGCTGTGCATTTATTATTTTATTTCTGTATAAATTAGTGCATGTTATATGCGTTATATTTGTACTGTATAACTTTTATACATTTTATATTGAGCAGGTTGTTGCTGTGCTTTTATCATTTTACTTCTGCATTTTTACCTTTGCTTTTATTTTTGCATTTTTGTATAAATATTTAAATTAGACACGTGACCGTGTAAGAAGTGTTCTGATTGGTAATTACACATTTTAAAATATTTGAAGGTAGTATATAAGGAAAGGAAATGTGCGTTTGTTCTTGAAAGTCTGAGGAAGCTATCTAGCAAAAGCGCTTACCATTTTTATGTCACTTAAATAAATGAACTGTGAGTTGTGAATTTTACACAGAATGGACTTGTTGTTACTTGGATAAATCCTTCTGTTTGAAGAATATATGCTGTTTGAATTTTTCAGCCAAAGGCCTGGTTGCCTCATAGAAAACAGCTAGACTAATCTGGCTAAATTTCTCTCTAACTCTAAGAGAAATACTAAGATCTAAGATCCTACTTACAGACCAAGGCAGAGGACTGGTGAGTTATGTGTTCAGATTCAGCCAAAATCCAAAATGGTTAATTCTCTCTCTCTCTCTGTCTCTGAGAAAGTCTTAAATTGATAACACAGTACTGCTGAGTCATTTCACATTACATCATTCTTGACACTTCTCAGGTTCCCAGGCTAACAGAAACTCAAAATTTACATTTCTATTTGTAGTGTTGCACCTGGCCAGGATGCCACAGCAATAAAAGACATTATACATGCAAAACCTTAGTAATTATCTCTTAAATCACTACAATAGAAAGCATTTCCTGGTCCAGACATCCTGCCTCCACACTTGACATCAAACAGTCATACAATGCTTGACTTATAACCTTTTTTCCAGCAGAGTGCACTGTGGTTACATTTTTGAAGCTCAGTACAACCTATAGTTTAATCATAACATACAGTTCTCTTTACATTTGTAAACCAAGCCTGTGGATTATATTAATATTTACAGATGACATAGAATTATCTACAAAATTCTATCTAGCTAGGCTGGCAGCCTTCATATCCTGCTCCCTGGGCCTCTTAAGTGGAGTAGACGGCAAAGGAAGGGTAGGTGCATAAACTCCCTGAGGAGGCTTCAAAGCAACAAGAGCATTAAATAACCTCTGTGTAAAATCTTGCCATTCATGCTGAGGAACCTTAGGGGAAATGGAAATATGCTTTGTCTTCTGCTTCTTCTTTAAAGGGATGTCAGCCCTAACTACCTTAGGAGGTTCAGACTCCTGCCAACACAATCTAGATAGTGGGAATCTCCTCTCTAATAAGAATCTGTGGAACACCCCTTGTTCCTTTGGATATTATCAGCCACAGTTCCCCCTGAACATCTGAAATGGATGTCTGCAGAGCCTTTAAGGACATGTGAGAAGCCGGATCCATACAGGCCTCCAAAGCAGTTGCGGCAGGGGAATCCAATGGACAAACTGGGCAAACCTCATGACATTCACCACACTCGACAGAAATGTCTGGGGGAGGTAGTACAGCAGCAGAATCTGGCCTGTTTTGGCCTTCTACTTATCAGATTTCACCATTGTAACCTGCTCCAACAATTTAAGACATTGGTTTTCCAAGTAGGTGGATAAGGAGGTGAGACATCTACAAAGAGTTTAGGGAGAAACACTTGACAAACAGAGCATGATGTATGGTCTTGAGAAGCACCTAAGCAAAACAAACACTGCTCGTGATGGTTCTTATGGAGAATATATCTCCCACACTGGCATTTTCCCTTTCTGGATAACATATCCGTACAACCAAAAGAAAAGGGAATGATTGGATGGGAGAAAGGAAATTCACCCCAGGGATCAAGACAGGGGTCCAGGAAAGTAAATAATATGGGAAGAAATAGCCAGGAATTGTTATAGAGGCCCTAGGGCTGATAGCCTAGTACCAACCTATGAACCTATAACAGAGAAATCCCCAACAGAGCACTTATTTGAAATGGCTTGGTAAGCAGCAGATGAAGGAGTGTTCAGACCGACAATCGAAGATGGCACGTGGACTGGTGGCAAAGAAGTTATGAGGAAGGTATGTCCATACATCATGTGTATGCCCTATGCAGTGGGTGGGGAGCATACGTGTGATGTACAATGTCCCTACTACAACTTAAGGCTTTGGTATACTGGCCGGACATTGAGCTACCCATGGCAGAGGATCTCTAGTGTAATGATAATGAATATGGAAGGACATCTTCATTCTGCACTTTGAAGTTATAACCGCAAAAATGAGGAAATGGACAATTTAACTGCTGCTATTGTTAATTGCTTATCTAAATATTGTTTCATTAAATAAGTATTCAGAGACTGGAACAGAAAGTCAGTAACCACACAAGACAGACCACATATCACAAAGTGATGCCAACATTCACAAACAAATTTTACATTCTGGAACTTTTTTTACATTATTTTTTCTTGCTGCTCATTGATGATCAGTACACCCTCTTTTGCAATCAACCTGTTTGCCATTGGTGTGAAGTCCAGCCTGGAAGGACCATCATTTACACAGCCATTAGCATGACTTGAACCATTTTTCTCTGTAGCATTATGTTTCCCATGCAGATGCACTGCACAGCTGAAGTGGTACATGCAATTGTCTACCCTACATAGTGCTACATTTTACTTTGTGGCTGGATAAATAGGGCATGTCCATCTCATGGGCTGTATGTTTCATACACTTTGGACTGGACTGCGGTGGACTTTTTTCACAGTCACTAAAACAAAATGTGTGTGTTTGAATAGCAGCAAATGCCTACTGCTGCACCTGCAGTTATTTATTTCAAAAATCTATAATTCTTCAGATGAGGTGTACACACACACACACACACATGCATACATATACACACACACACACGTGCGCACATATACACACGGACGCAAACACACACACACACACACACACACACACACACACACATACACACACACACACACACAAGTGCATACATATACACACACACCTATGCACACACACACACACACACACATGCATACATATACACACACACACACACACACACGTGTGCACACGCAAACATATACACACGGACACACACACACGCACACACATACACACACACACACACACACACGTGCATACATATACACACACACACACGTGCGCACATATACACACGGACGCAAACACACACACACACACACACACACACACACACACACACACACACACACACACAGCAGACACAATCAAACTTCACAGAAGGACTGAAGGACAAACAACACATGACGCATGAAGAAAACATTCCATACCGGAGACTAAAGGACAAAACCACACTCCACATCAGTGACTGAAGAACGCCATCACAGTCCACATCAGGAACTTAAGAACACCATCACATTTGGTGCCAGGACCTCAGGTGCACCATCACACTTGGCACTGGGACCTGAAGGGCACCATCACACACCACATGAGTGACTGAAGGACACCATCACACTCCGCACCAGGGACTGAAGGGTACCATCACACTCCGCATCAGGGACTGAAGAACACAATCACGCTCCACACCATGAACTTAAAGGACACCATCACACACCCCACCAAGGACTGAAGGATGCCATCACACACCATGCCAGGGACTGAAAGACAACACCAGGGACTGAAGTACACCATCACACTCAGCACCAGGGACTGAAGGACACCAACACATGCCATCACATACCACACCAGTGACTGAAGGATGCCATCACAACACCACACCAGGGACTGAAAGACAATGCCAAGGACTGAAGGACACCATCAAACTTTACACCAGGGTCTGGCAGACAGTGCCACTATCCTCATCAGGATTGGTCACACTCGCAGCAGGACTTAAGGATACCATGGCTACACTGTCACTGCCCACACCAGAAATGAAGGACACCATTACAGTCCACAGCAGGAATAAAGACAGACTGACACAGCTGCTAAAAATATGTAAGATAAATACAGAAAGGAAGTATCTACTGAGGCAGAGGCCAGTGCTGTGGTCTCTGCTGTGCTGGCTTCCTTCTTTACTTAGATAAATACAGAAAGGAAGTATCTACTGAGGCAGAGGCAGTGCTGTGGTCTCTGCTGTGCTGGCTTCCTTCTTTACTTAGATAAATACAGAAAGGAAGTATCTACTGAGGCAGAGGCAGTGCTGTGGTCTCTGCTGTGCTGGCTTCCTTCTTTACTTAGATAAATACAGAAAGGAAGTATCTACTGAGGCAGAGGCAGTGCTGTGGTCTCTGCTGTGCTGGCTTCCTTCTTTACTTAGATAAATACAGAAAGGAAGTATCTACTGAGGCAGAGGCAGTGCTGTGGTCTCTGCTGTGCTGGCTTCCTTCTTTACTTAGATAAATACAGAAAGGAAGTATCTACTGAGGCAGAGGCAGTGCTGTGGTCTCTGCTGTGCTGGCTTCCTTCTTTACTTAGATAAATACAGAAAGGAAGTATCTACTGAGGCAGAGGCAGTGCTGTGGTCTCTGCTGTGCTGGCTTCCTTCTTTACTTAGATAAATACAGAAAGGAAGTATCTACTGAGGCAGAGGCAGTGCTGTGGTCTCTGCTGTGCTGGCTTCCTTCTTTACTTAGATAAATACAGAAAGGAAGTATCTACTGAGGCAGAGGCAGTGCTGTGGTCTCTGCTGTGCTGGCTTCCTTCTTTACTTAGATAAATACAGAAAGGAAGTATCTACTGAGGCAGAGGCAGTGCTGTGGTCTCTGCTGTGCTGGCTTCCTTCTTTACTTAGATAAATACAGAAAGGAAGTATCTACTGAGGCAGAGGCAGTGCTGTGGTCTCTGCTGTGCTGGCTTCCTTCTTTACTTAGATAAATACAGAAAGGAAGTATCTACTGAGGCAGAGGCAGTGCTGTGGTCTCTGCTGTGCTGGCTTCCTTCTTTACTTAGATAAATACAGAAAGGAAGTATCTACTGAGGCAGAGGCAGTGCTGTGGTCTCTGCTGTGCTGGCTTCCTTCTTTACTTAGATAAATACAGAAAGGAAGTATCTACTGAGGCAGAGGCAGTGCTGTGGTCTCTGCTGTGCTGGCTTCCTTCTTTACTTAGATAAATACAGAAAGGAAGTATCTACTGAGGCAGAGGCAGTGCTGTGGTCTCTGCTGTGCTGGCTTCCTTCTTTACTTAGATAAATACAGAAAGGAAGTATCTACTGAGGCAGAGGCAGTGCTGTGGTCTCTGCTGTGCTGGCTTCCTTCTTTACTTAGATAAATACAGAAAGGAAGTATCTACTGAGGCAGAGGCAGTGCTGTGGTCTCTGCTGTGCTGGCTTCCTTCTTTACTTAGATAAATACAGAAAGGAAGTATCTACTGAGGCAGAGGCAGTGCTGTGGTCTCTGCTGTGCTGGCTTCCTTCTTTACTTAGATAAATACAGAAAGGAAGTATCTACTGAGGCAGAGGCAGTGCTGTGGTCTCTGCTGTGCTGGCTTCCTTCTTTACTTAGATAAATACAGAAAGGAAGTATCTACTGAGGCAGAGGCAGTGCTGTGGTCTCTGCTGTGCTGGCTTCCTTCTTTACTTAGATAAATACAGAAAGGAAGTATCTACTGAGGCAGAGGCAGTGCTGTGGTCTCTGCTGTGCTGGCTTCCTTCTTTACTTAGATAAATACAGAAAGGAAGTATCTACTGAGGCAGAGGCAGTGCTGTGGTCTCTGCTGTGCTGGCTTCCTTCTTTACTTTACTTTAATTTACGTTTTAATTTATTAATTTCTTAACCAGATAAATGAACTGGACTTTCCCGGACCATTTCAACCACAGCTTAGACCACAAGGACAAGAATATAAGATCTACCCACAATATCTCCAGGAACAGCCATGTACAATCTACCAACAACATGGCCAGGAACAGCAGTGTACAATCTACCCACAATATGGCCAGGAACAGCAGTGTACAATCTACCCACAATATGGCCAGGAACAGCAGTGTACAATCTACCCACAACATGGCCAGCAATGCATGATTTACCCACAATATGGCCAGGAACAGCAATGTATGATCTACCCACAACATGGCCAGGAACAGCAATGTATGATCTACCCACAATATGGTAAGGAACAGCAATGTATGATCTACCCACAGCATGGTCAGGAACAGCCATGTACAATCTACCCACAACATGGCCAGGAACAGCCATGTACAATCTACCCACAACATGGCCAGGAACAGCAATGTACAATCTACTCACAACATGGCCAAGAACAGCCATGTATGATCTACCCACAATATGGCTAAGAACAGCCCTGTACGATCTACTGACAACATGGCCAGGAACAGCAATGTATGATCTACCCACAAAATGGTCAGGAACAGCCATGTACAATCTACCCACAACATGGCCAGGAACAGGCAAGTACAATCTACCCACAACAAGGCCAGGAACAGCAATGTATGATCTACCCACAACATGGCCAAGAACAGCCATGTATGATCTACCCACAACATGGCCAAAATCAGCCATGTATGATCTACCCACAATATGGCCAAGAACAGCAATGTACGATCTACTCACAACATGGCTAGGAACAGCAATGTACGATCTACCCACAACATGGCCAGGAACAGCAATGTATGATCTACCCACAATATGGCCAGGAACAGCCATGTATGATCTACCCACAATATGGCCAGGAACAGCCATGTATGATCTACCCACAACATGGTCAGGAACAGCCATGTATGATCCGGCCACAACATGGTCAGGAACAGCCATGTATGATCTAGCAACAATATGGTCAGGAACAGCCATGTACAATCTACCCACAATATGGCCAGGAACAGCATTGTACAATCTTCCCACAACATAGCCAAAAACAGTAATGTATGATCTACCCACAACATGGCCAGGAACAGCAATATATGATCTACCTATAACATGGTCAGGAACTGCCATGTATAATCTACCCACAACATGGCCAGGAACAGCCATGTACAATCTACCCACAATATGGCCATGAACAGCTGTGTACAATCTGCCCACAACATGGCCAGGAACAGTAATGTATGCTCTATCCACAACATGGTCAGGAACAGCAATGTAAGATCTACCCACAACATGGCCAGGAACAGCAACATAAGACCTACCCACAACATGGCCAGGAAAATACAGTTGTGTACACTTACCCTAAATGTAGATGTTCAAGTGTATTCACTGTTGCAGCCATCACCTGCGGGTTATCCCTGCTGTGGTAGCCCTCAGCCAGCCCGATCACCAGAGTCAATGTTTTTCTGCATCGGCTACAGCCACCTGTAGTCTGACATCAGGTCGTTAATGCTATAAAGCAAGACAGCCGACGTAATTACATCAGTTTTTCTTGCCCTAACCCATCAGAAGCACAAGGAAATAAGGTAAAGTGGTCCTGGTGGCTAAAAGCCACTGTGGGAAGCTTATGTCCCCCTAGGGGAAGAGGATATAAGGGGGATGGAGGGAGGGAAACCAGGACTGCAACAGTGAGTACACTCGAACATCTACATTTATGGTAGGTGTACACAACTGTACTATGTTCTTTATGTTTTAAAGTTGCAGTCATCGCCTGTGGGAGGATTGCCAAAGCTGAGGAGAGGGGTGGAAGGATAGGTTAAAACCCTAGGCATGGGTCAGCAAGCCCTGCAGAACTGCAGAGGCAAACCCTGCCCTAGACTTAGAAAAAAGAAGTAGGTGATAATGCTTTGTAAAGGTATGGATAGAGGTCCAGGTGGCAGCTTCCAAGATATCCCTGGGGGGACTCCTCTGAGGAGGACTGTGGAAGTGAAGGCTGCCTAGTGGAATGGGTAGGAATAGACTTGGGGGGTTCCCATGTAGTCTGTAGCAGAAATGGATACAGTATGATATCCATTAGAAAATGGTTTGCTTGAAAATAGGCTTCCACTCTACCCCTGGGGCAAAGCTGACAAGCAGCTGGTCTATTTTTCTGAAGGGTTTAGTATGGTCCAGTAGTATCTGAGTTGTCTCTGCACGTCTAGCAAGTGCAGAATTCTTTCCCCCTTGTTTTGAGGGTTGGGAAAGAAGTTGGTAGGTGTATACAGGACTGCAATCAGTTTTTCTCAGCATTTAAGCAGATTGAACTCTACAGTTCCATACAAAACGGAGTCTACAGGACTGCAATCAGTTTCTCTCAGCATTTAAGCAGATTGAACTCTACAGTTCCCTACAAAACGGAGTCTACAGGACTGCAATCAGTTTCTCTCAGCATTTAAGCAGATTGAACTCTACAGTTCCCTACAAAACGGAGTCTACAAGACTGCAATCAGTTTCTCTCAGCATTTAAGCAGAGTAGGTTGCACACAAAAAGCATTTCTTAAACTCATGTAATTGGTCTATTGTAAAACACCTTCCCTTAGAGGAAGCCGTAGCATACTTTAACAACAAATTCCTTGAGATCCTTGATTTGCATGCACCTGTTCATTCAAAGAGAACAAAGGTAAAAACTGCACCATGGCTTTCTAGAGTCTAAACTCAAAATTACCCTTAGAAACAAAGCATGGGCTTTATGGCGTTCTTCTAAAGACCCCCAAGATCATATTAAAAACAGGCAATTCAGGAACGAAACTAAAAAATCCATTTTACAAGACAAAAAACAATACTACTGTAATTTACAGACAGTAAATCAAAATAACCCTCAGACGTTTTGGGCAGATTTAAATAATCTACTACATCCTGGACAAATGTCAACCCCAATCCCTGCTGCTACTATTGATAAACCCCCTGAAGATGTTTCTGATAGTTTTAACTGATTCTTTACTGAGACAATTCAAGTCCTAGCTAGCCAGCTACCTCCTAGCTCCCCTGGTCCTGAAAGTAGCACCCCTAGAAACCTACTTGCATTCAGCTTCCAACCATTCGCCACTTCACTTATCTGTACCTTGATCAAAAAATTTAAAATCCACTACACTTTCTGCTGATCAGCTCCTTGCTGAGTACCTACAAAAATAAGCTGATGCTATTGCTTACCCCATCTCAATAGTAATCAATTAAACCATAGCAGAAGATAAAATTCCCACCATCTGGAAAGTATCCTATGTAATCCCACTTCACAAAGGAGGCAGCTCTACTGAATTCTCCAATATTAGGCCAATAGCTATACTCTCTCCACTTGCAAAGATTGTAAAATGTATTCATAGACAACTCATGCACCACCTAATCCAGAATCACCTTATGGCAGACACTCAGCATGGCTTCCGTCCTCATCACAGCACTACTTCAGCCCTCCTAGCCTTTACCAACACCATAAACCATAATTGCAACAATAATTATATATCCTCAGCCCTCTTCTTGGATCTTTCCAAGGCATTCGATATGATCGATCACCAACTTTTAATCCACACCCTGCAAACATTCTGTCTAGATACTAGAGCCCTTCAATGGTTTCAATCCTACCTGAATGGTCGACAGCAGGCTATCCTCTGGCAGAACAAACTCTCTAACCTTCTATCGAACACCCTTGGAGTACTACAAGGCTCTATACTAGGGCCCTTGCTGTTCTCCATCTTCATTAACGACCTTTATACTGTCATCCCAAAAGTCAGCTGTATCCAATATGCTGATGACTCTACTTTGTTTTGCTCGGCCACATCTCCAGTAGAGTTATGGTCAGCTACCCAGACCACCTTTAATACAATAGAAAACTGACTTTCTGAACGTCATCTGATCCTAAATCCCAAAAAAACGAAAATGCTGTTATTTTCACCAACACATAGGTCTACCGCTTTCACCTTTACCATAAATTCAAATGATGGCACAATAATCTCCCCTGACCCCTCTACAAAATGATTAGGTGTCATCATAGATAATAATCTAAAATTCGACCAACATGTTAACCAAACTATCAAAACCATCAATAAAAAACTAGGGTCACTTTACAGAATAAAAGCCTTCCTAACCCCTCCAGCTAAAATTTCCATAGCTCACTCGCACCTTCTTTCAACCCTTCTGCATGCATCCCCTCTACTCTCGAATTTAAACAAGACTGTCCATAACAAACTCTCAATTTTCTACAACCACATTGCCAGGTTTGCCACTGGGCTGCCATTTAGGACACATCATTGCATCAATCTGAACCAGCTTGGGTGGCTTGAACTACCCAGCCTAATCCAGTATAACCAACTGATTATGGCCTATAAAATCCTCTATAATCTGGACAATACTCCTGCACTTAAAAATATTATCACCCCCTATAACAATCCTAGACTGCTTTGATCCTCTAACAAACTACTAATTCAGACTAGCAAAATTAATAACACAGCCGGTAACTCTCTGTTTGCAAACTCTGTAAGTAGATCCTGGTACTTTCTTCCAGCTGATATTACCTTACATTCCACGTTAGGTCAATTTAAAACTAGACTCAAACAAAATTTGTCACTTAACTGGCTATGTCACAGTATCAAGCCTGGCTAACTCTCTCTAGAATGTGTAAAAATCTGTTAACCAGTTTACTGTGTAATTTAATTTAATCCTGATTTACGCTCGGGATTAACTCTAACCTGTGGAACTTGTTTAACTTGCTTACTTATGTAATCTCTGTAAACAGTCTGTTTGTAATATGTAATGCTGGTATTATGTAATGCTGTATCTGCTTACCCTTGGAGCTTTTCTCATCGAGCCTCAGCTGAAAATGGACATGCATCCAGTCGAACTATCCCGGTCAACAAATGTAAAATAAAATAAATAAATAAAATAAATGGCCTGGTTGAGGGTCACATCAGATACCACCTTGGGCATAAAGGAGGGATTAGTCCTCGGGGAGACTCTGTCGGCATGGAAAATGCTGAAGGACTCAACAGCCATGAGTGCCTGAAGTTCTGAAACCGTTTTGGCTGAGGTGATAGCTAGTAGGAACGCAGTCTTCCAGGAGATGTATTTCAATTCTGTAGAAGCAGCAGGTTCGAAAGGAGGTAAGGTTAGTTTTTCTAAAACATAATTCAGGTCCCAGGGTGGCGTGGGAGGCCTTCTGGGAGGTCTGATATTAGAAGCCCCTCTGAGAAATTGTTTAACCAAAGGATGAGAGAAGAGGGGTGAGTCAGAATCATAATGGGCAGAAATGGCTGAGGCGTGGATTTTAATAGAAGAGAAGGAGAGGTCACTTTTGAGTAACTTGGTCAGGTAATTCAAGATAAGAGGGATGGAAGGATGGGATGTACTGGCCCCTCTGGACTGGCTCCAGGAGCAGAATCATTTCCATTTCCCTGCATAAGATTTTCTAGTGCTGGGCCTTCTGGCCTCTGTGATGATTTCTAGAACCTGTTTGCTTAACAGGGACTCCTTGTTAGCTTTTAAGGTATAAGCCATGCTGAAAGATTGAGAGTCTGCAAGTCTGGGTGCAGTATTCCCCTCCCCACCTGGGTCAAGAGGTCTGAGATCAGGGGGAAGCTGCTTGGGGGGCTGTAAGGTCAGGCTGTGCAGTAAGGGGTAATAATGCTGTCTGGGCCAATTTGGAGCATGAGGATGGCCCTTGGTCTCTCCTCCTTTATTTTGATCAGTACCTTGGAAATAAGAGACAGAGGAGGGAATGCATACACAAAGAGGTCTACCTGTAGTACATTATTATTAAACTAAGCATCCAGTTCTACTTTGCAGCCCAAGCATTTCCACATTTCTTAAACTTCCTCATGATTCTCTGTGACTAGCATTGCTATTCATTATGTGTTCTTCTCCCAGTGATACAACCAGCATCTCATTACAGCTATTCTCATTTGCCAGTGAAAAACATTTGGACAATTGGCTAACATCCATATCACTGTTCATTAAGATAACGTTCAGTATTGATAATAACTTATGTTTGGTACTTTGCAGTAATTCTGCTTCAAAAAGTCTCCATCTCATTTCTTAGTACAATTGTTAAAATCTATCTGTACAACAGGTATATTTCCATCTTGCACAAAACATAGGGACAACAGAAGAAAGTGGAGAACAATGCTTACCAGTTATTAAACAGAGATGTAGCTCCCACTGTATTTCATTGTAGAAGTAATAGACTGTAGTTTTTCATTACACCACAAGGTGGAGCTCTTTTCAGGAATATAAAAGACAATTTTGAAAGTGAAAGAGGTGCTTGATATACAATCTGCAGGAGGGAAGACTGAAACAGGGAGCTGAAGGGAAAAAGGGCCTTGCAACATGACTGGATTTTCTTTTCTACTGCTTTGGGACAGGGAAGTGAAGTAGCAGACTGTGTCTGTCTTTTGCTGAAATCCTGGATGATGGTATTTTGTGGAATCAGGAGAGAAGTCTGAAACCAGTAGTTCCATGCCTGCATATGATTCAGTAAGAAAAGGAGTTCCTTTGGGCCTAGTACAGAGAAGCCATAGATGATTACCAGAGTTCTGGCAGGTGATTTTTCTACTTTTCTCATCAGAGGAACCATGGTGCCTGGTCACTAGGATATTCTCAATGGAGTGGTGAGAGGCTCTGGCCATCATTTTATATTTTTATAAGATTGTGGATCCCCCCAAATGCTTTGTGGATTACAAATAACTGGGATCCATATGAGCTCCAACTTGGGCCCCATCATGCTGGCAGCAAGATTGTAAGTAGTCACTGGACAGTGAACAGGGTATAATAGAGTGTTTCATAGTTGGTCTGTTTAGAATTGATGAAGGGGGTTGAGGGTGTTTGTACTGCTCAATGACACTGCATTTTCCCATATTTTTATTGTTGCGTTATAAATCACCATTGTTCAATGACATAGCATTTTGCTCATGTCAGGACTGCTGCCTTCAAGAATTTTGCTGCTCAATGACATTGCATTTTCTTATATCTGTATTGCTGTATTATGACCCTTTTATTGCTTAATGACATTGCATTTTTTCCCGTGTTTGTATTGCTGCATTATAAAGCTTTACTGCTCATTGATGTTGCCTTCTTTGTGCATGTTTGAATGTCAAGATCTTTTTCTGTTAAGTTCTGGGGAAGAGGGTGAATGTATGTTTTCATTGCATGCACATCTCACCTTGCCTTATTGCTAACTGGTGCACTGTTGAAATAATTTGTTTGTGGCTGTGCTATTGCCTTTTAAACTAGATGTGTCACCTAGAATAAAATCTGTCATTCTTGCCACCTTGGTGTGTTGGGCCTATAGGGGTGTCAGCAAAGTCAGGTAGGAAGGAACCCATATCTACTTCAGCTACACCTGTGGGTGTGCTACAGAGAAAAGCTGCCTGCCTTCATTCTAGGTCACTTCAGGGACTCCAGTTCTACTTGCACAAGTGCAGAAATGTGCCCATCAATGTCTGTGGACACACATTCTTTCTGCATTCTTCCTGACATTATATGTCAAAAAAGGATCATCAAGTGTCAGGGCTGGAAAAATGTTTATTTGCAAAAGATATACCAAACATATGGAACATAAACAAAAATCAATACCTGGAGGAAAATGCAACTGGTAAGCGACAGCATTGTGTCAAAACATGCTAAGCAGCCTGTCTCTGTGGTGCAGTGGAATGGAGACCCTGACAGTAACCCTGGCAACTGGTTTCAATTAATAGCCCCAGCACTGGAGGAGGCAGGCCGGGACAGAGTGGAGTAAAGGAGGCAGCCTGTTCGCCTGAGCAGGAGAGTGATGCTAGCTCCTCACCATAGTTCCTAGCACACCGATACCAACTGAATGACATTTAAATGTCTCGATCGCAACAGCGGTTAGGTCACTGATTAGTGTGATACTGCTTATGTATTGCATAGCCCGATTAGCATTTCTCATACAGTGCCAGTCACAACCGCTAACAGCGATCACACCACTCACTCAATGGAACTGACTAGCTACTGTGAACACAGTAGTGGTTGCTGATTACAAACACTGCTTGCAGGGACTGATCAGCACCTCTTCTACAGTGGTGGTCACACCCCCTAATAGCTCAGACTAGGGGCAGCTCTTTCTATTGTTTTCAGCTTCTCCAATGTATTTATATACACCAACTAATACTGACTCTGGGGTAATAAGTAACGAAACAGACAATCTGAGTTGACTTTACGCATTACTGTGAGAACAGCGCCCCTCCAAAGATTAACATCCAACTAAGTGCCTGACTGCACAACAGACAAAGTGAACATCACCCCTCTAAAGATTAACATCCAACTACTAAGTGCCTGACTGCACAACAGACAAAGTGAACAGCACCCCTCTAAAGATTAACATCCAACTACTAAGTGCCTGACTAAACAACAGACAAAGTGAACAGCACCCCTCTAAAGATTAACATCCAACTACTAAGTGCCTGACTGCACAACAGACAACGTGAGCAGCACCCCTCTAAAGATTAACTTTCCAACTACTAAGTGTCTGACTGCACAACAAAGTGTAACACTGGCATCTCAAACCTCAGACATTAAAACCTTAGCATTTAGTTAATTTATTTATTTGTATTTTATATTTGTTAACCAGGAGTGCCCAACTGAGCCAAAAAAAAAAATAAAAACAGCTTGCTGTCTTCCAAGCCTCAACGCATTCCAGCTGTGAAATATGGGAACATGCCATTATGCATCCTTGTTCAAGTTCACACCACAGCATGCTTAATCTGGAAAATTCAGTGCTTGGAATTTAGATCACCTGTGTAGCAGCCTCGTTGACCCCAAACGTTAACAACATACTTCTAAATTAACTGTCTTGACTTCATTATAAATACTAACATCAGTTTAAGTAATATTGCTAACTCAAAAATCATGAAAATTAAAATTCTGGGACATGAGCATCCCCCAACCTAAACAAAGGAACTTTCATTATGGAGTCATATTATTAGCCTCATCATATAGGCTCCCAAAAGTACACAGGTTTATAAGTGTACACTAAACATGCAGTATAGGCTCCAGAAAGTACATAGGTTTATAAGTGTACACTAAACATGCACTATAGGCTCCAGAAAGTACATAGGTTTATAAGTGTACACTAAACATGCAGTTTAGGCTCCAGAAAGTACATAGGTTTATAAGTGTACACTAAACATGCAGTATAGGCTCCAGAAAGTACATAGGTTTATATGTGTACACTAAACATACATTCAGTATAGGCTCCAGAAAGTACATAGGTTTATAAGTGTACACTAAACATGCATGCAGTATAGGCTCCAGAAAGTATATAGGTTTATAAGTGTACACTAAACATGCAGTACAGGCTCCAGAAAGTACATAGGTTTATAAGTGTACACTAAACATGCAGTATAGGCTCCAGAAAGTACATATTTACTTATTTTTATTTATTTATTTTACATTTGTTGACCGGGCTAGTCCAACTGGATATATGTCCATTTTCAGGTGGAGGCCCGGGGAGAAAAGCTCCACACTTCAGAATAGAATCACAAAAACATAGGTACATTATCAAGTTTTGGCAAATTATAATAGTACATTACATTTTAGCTTATGAGTAAGGAAAAAACATTCCTAGTTACATAAGTACGGATATACATACAACAATATATAAGGTAAGTGAAATAGAGCACTATTAAACTTAAAAAGGTTACACACATTATTGTTAGTAAAAGATTAATGAGTCTGTGTGAGTGAGAAGATGAGTGTCTGGAGACAAGGGGGGTAGTTAGTCTGGGTTTGCACAGGGGCATAACCAGTGCGATTTAAGGTATGGTTTGAGTTTGGTTTTAAATAGGGTAATTGAAGGTAAGGAGGTTAGATCATTAGGGAAGGAGTTCCAGGTTTTACCCACTGTGTTAGAGAACAGAGAGTCTCCAGCCAGATTGTTGGTTTTATTTATCTTTACCAGTAATTTATTTGATGAGCGCAGGGTCTTCAAGTTATTGTAGGGGGTGATTAGGTTAGTTAGTACTGGAGTATTTGTAGGTTGATGCAGTATCTTATGGGCAATAGTTAGTTGGTTTGCTAGAATAAGATTTGGCAATTCTAACCATCCTAGTTGATTAAGATTGTTGCAATGATGGGTCTATAGGTAGACCCAGATGCAAATCTGGCAATATTGTTGTAGGAGCTAGCCAGCTTGTGCAGATTGCCTTTATATTGTTTGGTATAGATAGGGGACGCATATAGTAGGGTAGAGATTAGATGGGTACAGGCAATAGTGGTCCTGGCTAGTGGAGTCAGAAAGGGTTTGATCCTATAGAGGGAACCTAGTTTCTTGTTTACTGTTTTTACAGTGCTGTTAATATAGGGCTCAAAGGTGAGGTTGTTATCGATTAGTACTCCAAGTAGTTTTGTGGTAGAGTCAGGAGATATGATCACACCATCGCGTGATGTGACTGTGAAATGCAGTGGGGGGGGGCTCTGCGGGTGGGAGTGAATAGTAACATTTTTGTTTTGTTTGGGTTCAGGATGAGACATTGGTGAAGAAGCCAATTCTCTACTATGCTAAACATATCTTGGGTTAGGGACTGAAGTTGTGATGGTGAAGAGGCTGAGCATATTAATGTGGAATCATCCGCGTATTGGATACAGGTAGCTTGAGGTAATACAGAGTGTAAGTCGTTAGTAAAAATAGAAAAGAGGAAAGGACCGAATATGGAGCCTTGAGGGACACCAAGTGTAATTGGGAGATGGGAAGACAAGTTATTCTCCCATAATACAGCCTGTTGCCTGTTATTTAAATAGAATTGGAACCATTGTATAGCAAGTGGATCCAGTGAGAATTTTCTGAGTATGTTTATGAGTAGCTGGTGATTGACCATGTCGAAGGCTTTTGACAGATAAATGAAGAGGGCTGAGGATAGAGTATCATTATTATGATTTTTATTAATGCAGTTGGTGAAGGATAAAAGAGCAGAGGAGGTGCTATGAAATGGTCCAAAGACATGCTGGCAGGTAGCTAGTAGGTTGTTTTCTAGTAGGTGGTTTAATAGTTGCTTATGAATGCACTTCTCCATGATTTTTGCCAGTGGGGATAATATGGCTATAGGCCTATAGTTAGATAAATCTTTGGAATTACCACCTTTATGCAGGGGAATGATATGTGAGATTTTCCACATTGATGGAATAGTTCCTTCAGAAATAGTTCTGTCAATGAGGATGGATATGGGGTAGGCTATAGCTTTGGCTGCTTTTTGCAGGTATACTGCAGGTAGTAGATCTGCAGAGAGGGTGGTGGGTTTAAGTTTCCGAATAAGGGTGCAGACAAAGGATGTAGGAATGTGTTGGAATTGAAATAATGGGGGGCTGCTAGGGATAATAGTGGAAGAAGATGCAGTGTGAAGGGATAGCTGATTGGCCAAAGATTGAATAGTGTCTTTGAAGAAAGTGTTAAAAGAATTGGCAATTTGGTTAGGGCTGTGGAGATTAGAGCCTGAGGGGGTTGGTGTAACTGAGCGACCTGGGTGCAAAAGTTTATTGATACCAGACCAGAAAACATAGGTTTATAAGTATACACTAAACATGCAGTATAGGCACCAGAATGTACATAGGTTTATAAGTGTACACTAAACATGAAGTATAGGCTCCAGAAAGTATATACGTTTATAAGTGTACAGTAAACATGCAGAATAGGCTCCAGAAAATACATAGGTTTATAAGTATGCACTAAACATGCAGTATAGGCTCCAGAAAGTACATAGGTTTATAGTTGTACAGTAAACATGCAGAATAGGCTCCAGAAAGTACATAGGTTTATAAGTATGCACTAAACATGCAGAATAGGCTCCAGAAAGTACATAGGTTTATAAGTATGCACTAAACATGCAGTATAGGCTCCAGAAAGTACATAGGTTTATAGTTGTACAGTAAACATGCAGAATAGGCTCCAGAAAGTACACAGGTTTATAAGTGTACACTAAACATGCAGTATAGGCTCCAGAAAGTACATAGGTTTATAGCTGTACAGTAAACATGCAGAATAGGCTCCAGAAAGTACGCAGGTTTATAAGTGTACACTAAACATGCAGTATGTCGGCCATTGTAGGCTTAGCAAACAACGTCACTGAAGAAGAACCCTTAGATGTTTCCTAATAGTTCAAAAGACTATGTTAGGAGGTAGAGTTAATTTGGGAGATACTCTTGTCCCACAGGTGAGGATGGCACTCAATGATGAATTTATCCTTGAAATAAAGCTTCTTGATATGCTGGAATAGAACTAGGTCTGTGTAATGCAAATTAACAGAAGAGCTTTTTGTTCAAGAAAAAGGAGGTTACAACCAGGATGGTCTGCTATAGCTGAGTCTATAGGACACAAAATAAATAAATAAAGATAGCGTTTTAATCTACCCTAATAAAAGGAGTTGTAATACATTCATAGGTACTTACTAGGCTTTTGATATGTAAGGACTTTAAGAAGCCTAGCCTTGTAAACACCAGATATTTATTAGCCTTTATATTTTGAAATATAAATATGCAAACAAAGTATGAACAAGCAGTGATCCCCCCCATGACCTGAAAGGTTGTACCCACCTCTACCAGATCTGAGAAACCTGCCTTGGTGGCTGGGTCCACCCTTCCTGAAGAAGTGGGCAATACTGAGGATGGTAGCCCAAAAACTGAAAGGTAGAAGGCTTTGAGGAGGGGACTGACAAAGGCATCTCAAAGGCCAGTGTCTCTGACACCAACAAGGGAGCCTTGCAAGACAACTTCAATAACGGCAGCAAAGACAGTATCGAGACAAGGGCCCTGAGTCAAACTGAACTCCAAGAGTTTCACAGGTAAAGTATCGAGACAAGGGCCCTGAGTCAAACTGAACTCCAGGAGTTTCACAGGTAAAGTATCGAGACAAGGGCCCTGAGTCAAACTGAACTCCAAGAGTTTCATAGGTAAAGTATCGAGACAAGGGCCCTGAGTCAAACTGAACTGCAAGAGTTTCACAGGTAAAGTATCGAGACAAGGGCCCTGAGTCAAACTGAACTCCAAGAGTTTCACAGGTAAAGTATTAAAACAAGGGCCCTGAGTCAAACTGAACTCCAAGAGTTTCACAGGTAAGTGTGCTGGATTAAACATCTCAAGGACAAAGCCAAGAATGTCGGACAGTACCAAGTCAACAGACCTCTGGTCCAGATTGGTTCTGAGACCACTTGTGCCAAGCCATGTTCTGAGGAAGGAGCAAAGATGGGAGATGCTGAGCCTGCCCTATCTACCCTCAAGACAGAAAGGGATGGGAGGAGGTCCATCTCACAGTCTTCAATTATGCTCTCATCAAGATCTAAGGGAAAGGAAACAAAGTTAAAAAATAGCACACATGAAGGCAATATCTAACTATAAAGCTTCTACACACTGTCAACAACTGAATAATGCTAAGACCATCCCAAAGATAAAAATAAGTTATGTATTCACCATAACGTTCCACGTGATTTGTTCATCTCTCCTTCATTCTTACAGATGGTTTTGGAGCCAATCCTCAGCTCTGAGTAGGCCTACTACAAAGCTTGAGGTCTTCAGACAGCTCAAGGCCAAGTCCCTATCCCATGATGCACCTCAAGTTACATCAGATCTTGCTTGCTGCGTCTAATAATACCACGTGCCACATTATCACTCTTTAGGAGAAGACCCATAGAAAGACTGAGCAACCAGGATAAAAATAGCATCTTGGGCCTCGAAAAATCCTGGAGGAGGTAGGAGGGTGGGAAGTAAGAATGAAGACGAGATGAACAACTCACATGGAACGTTATGGTGAGTACATAACTTCTTTATGTGAAGTTGTTCTATCTCGCTGTTCATTCTTACAGATGAGTAGCGTCCCGAGCACTGTCTTTCTCAGGTGGTTCAAGGAAGTATGTTTTTCAGGACAGTAGAACCAAAGGAGGCCACTTTGTAATGAGTGATAAAGGTATGAGGCCTTGACCAAGTGGTCGCTGCACAAATGTTGTCTACAGGGAGATTAGCAGAAAAGGCAGAAGATGTGGACACTGCTCTGGTAGAATGCGCCTTAATTTTGTGTTGTAAAGGTAAATTGGCAGCTGAATATGTGAAGGTGATACAATCAGATTACCATCTAGATAGTGTTGTTTTTGCCAATGGCATACTTCTTCTAGAATCTGAAAAAGAAACAAAAAGTTGTTCTGATTTTCTGAACTCTTGTTCTATCCAGGTAAAATCTGAGCTGTCTATGAACATCAAGTTTGTATCTGAGCTGTCTATGAACATCAAGTTTGTGCAGCATATACTCTAAGTTGTTGGTGTGTTTGGGGAAGAACACTGGTAAATCTATGACCTGCTTAAGGTTAGCTTCGGTACAAACTTTAGGTAAAAATGAAGGGTTTGTTCGCAGGGACATTGTCAGCATGGAAAATCAAATAAGGAGATTTTATCGGCCAGGCTTGTAGCTCTAATACTCTACGGGCAGACGTGATGGCTACTAAAAAAATAGTCTTCCAAGGCAAAAATTTCAAATCACATGATGAAGCTGGCTCAAAATGTGGGAGAATAATGCATGAAAGCATAAAATTTAGGTTCCATGGGGTATAAGGGGATTTCACAGGTGGTCTGAGATGGAAGGTCACTTTGAGAAAAACTTTGGATAGTCTATGTGACATTATGTTCAATCCTTTAAAGCCAAGGTGAAAATTAGAGATAGCGGCGAGTTGTACCCGAACTGTAGCTGCCACAGCTCCTTTACTGAAAAGCATAGTTAGAAATTCTAATATGGAGGAAATAGGGGCTTGGTAGGGATCAATGTCATTTTGAAAAGCCCATATAGAAAATCTTCTCCATTTGCTAAGGTATAACTTCCTAGTAGAGGACTTATGAGAAGATATTAAACTATGCTGCATTTCATTTGAAAGATTATGGAACCTGGCTGTGTTGGGAATTGAAGCAGCCAAGCTGTCAATTTTAGGGACTGAAGAGAGGGATGAAAAGCCGCCGACGAATGCTTCAGAAGATCTGGAACTGGGTCCAGAATCCAAGGCTCTTCCAACAGATGAAGTCGAAGGAAGGGGAACCAAATCTGGCAAGGCCAATGAGGGGCTATTAGAATGAGGGTCCTTCCCAGGGCTTTTGTTTTTGTAATACTTTGGGTATCAAGGGAATTGGTGGGACTGTATAGCGGAGAATTGGAGGCCAATCGTGCACAAGTGCGTCCCTTGGGGCATTTCCCGGAGGGGGAATCAGGGGCAAAGTACCTACTGCATTTTGTGTTCATGTGGAAAGCAAAAAGGTTGCAGCGAGGCTGGACCCACCTGCGGAACATTCTCTCCGCTATCGCTTTTTTGAGGGACCACTCATGAGGCAACAAAATTGCCCTGCTCAGTTTGTCTGCAATCACGTTGGATTTCCCTGGGATGTGCATTGCTATCAGAAAGCACTGGGAGGATGTAGCCCACTGCCATACTCTTAGACACTCGTGACAAAGGGGATAGGACCTGGTTTTTCCTTGTTGTACCAGACCACTGACATGTTGTCTGTCTGAATCACAATTGTCCCCAGAGGGAGAGAGTCCTGAAAGTACTGCAACACCAAATGCACCATTCTCATCTCCAGGACATTGACATGCAGATGTGTCTCTTGTTCGGTGCATGTGCCTTGGGCTGTTCTTCCTTGAAAATCCCCCCCCCCATCCTATCAGAGAAGCGTCCATGGTTACTGTGGCCACTGGTGAGGGTAGGATAAAAGGATGACCTATCGTTACATAAAGAGAGGTCAACCACCACCAAAGATCCTTTTTGTATGTGTTTGTGACAATTATGAGCTGAGACATTGGGAGCTATTGATAAGGCCATTGAGTGAATAGCAGCCATTGTAGAATCCGCATGTGCATGTGACCCAGTGGTATCACAATTATTGCAGCTGCCATCATGCTTAACAACTTTAGCACTTCTGATGCTGGAGCCTTGTCTCTGGATATGATGTTCTGGACCTGCTGACGAAGTAGTAAAAACCTTTCTGCTGGAAGTTTTAAAGTGGTGTTGATGGTGTCCAATTCTGCTCCGATAAAAATTATATGTTGCGATGGTGACAAGGTAGATTTTTCTGAATTTATGGTAATGCCCAGATGGTTACAGAGAGAGAGAGAGAGAGTTTGTATTAGCTGATGCCTGCTGGGGGCGGTGAGGAGCCAATCATCAAAACACCTGGAATCCTAAACACATCAGGTGAGCCATGATCACTGCCATACATTTGGTGAACATTCTGGGGACTGTAGTGAGATCAAAGGGCAGGGCCCGAAACTGGTAATGATTGGCTCCCAGCCAGAAGCGCAGATGATCCTTGGATGGTCTGGCCATTTTTATATGGTAGTACGCATACTGTAGATCTATCTAGCACATCCAATTGTTATTCCCTAAGAAGGGAAGTATCAACTGAAGCGTGACCATCTGGAACTTCTCTTTCTTGGCAAATCGGTTTAGTCTGCTGAGGTCCAAAATAGGTCTCCAGTCCCCTGTCTTTTTTTGGAACTAAAAATAAATTTTGAGTAATTCTGGATCCTGTCTGGTCTGCTGGGACTGGTTGGATGACTCTTTTTCTGAGCAATGTTTGGACATCTACTGTTGCTTGTTCCCTGTAACTGCATGGAACATCCATGATTTTTGTAGTAAATGGAGGGGGAGCAGTGAAAGGAATGAAATATCCTCTGGAAACTATACTTTGTACCCACTTGTCATTTGTTATTTTGAGCCTGGCATCTGGACACAAAGATAAGTGACCCCTGACTGCCTCCAGAGTAGGACAGTCGCGCCTCTTTTCAGGAGAGTGGCTAGGGCTTCCCAAAGAACTGATCTCCGTCACCTTGGTTTTGCAGAACCTCTTTGCCCTGAGGGTGGCATCTTCCATTATTGTCCCCTCCTCTGCCCCTGGAGAGATTCACCATGTGTGTCCAGAAAGGCTCCTTGAGCTTTTCAGAACCACATGTTTCCTCCCTTTTGACCCTTGGGGTAGTGTCTAGTAGGGGTGGAAAAATGGACTCCGATGGCAGACAGAGTATTTCCTTCCTGCTCACACCTGATCAAAGTTTCCTTAATTTTGGGCCAGAAAAGGAATGAGCCATCAAAAGGGGTGTTGACAAAGGATGACTTAAAGGGCTCTGCAAAGAAACACAAGCGCATCCAAGAATGTCTCATGAGAGCAATTCCTGTACCCGCTGCCCTACTGATTCCATCAGCTGCATAGGAAATTAGATGCATGGATGGAGTTCACTATGGAATTGAGGGTAGCAAGCTGGGAGATGACTTTGTCCAAAGCTCCTGCAGCTACCGTACCCTGAAGAGCATCTCCAAGCTCTTTTAGGAGGTCTCTTTGCAGTCTCGTAAAATGTGTGAGATAGTTCAGCGAACGCATGGTAAAAGTCGCTGAACTGTACATGTGCTTCCCATATCTATCCATGACCCTGGAGTATCTGTTAGGAAGATATATACAGGAAGAAGTTTCTGACATCTCCTTTTTGGTGGCTGCCGCTATCACCATGGCATCAACTGTCACTCCCTTGGAGGCAGAAAGACTTGTCCTGAGGGGCAGAAATAAATTTATTGGGCATCCTAAGGACAGGCTCCATGGTGTCTGGAGACTCCCATGCCCTACATGAGACAAGCTCCATGAGCTTATTAAAGGGCAGAGACACCCAAGAACTGGAGGGTTGAGACCCGAAAGCCTTCAGGAGAACCGACTCATCTTCAGTAGGGTTGGTGCACTTCCAGCCATCCCTCTGCCTAAGGATTTCTAATATCTCAGCAAATGAGATATCTTCAGAAGGGGACCATGGGGGCACTTCTGATACATATAAGTTGGTGTCGGACGTGAGAGACTCCTGTGGTGAGTCTAGGCACTTCCTCTTGCAAATTGTCTTCCTGGGAACCTCATCAGTGGGAACTTCTGGTGAGGTCTTTGAAGAGCAGGGGCCACCCAGTGGGGCTTCCTGAGGCTCAGGGTCTCTACACTTTGACAGGATCTGTGAGGCAGAAGTGGACACAGGTGCTTTTGGGGAGGAGGTAGTCAGACCTGAAGTTGTAGATGTCTTGGGGGACATCACCCTCCTCATGTCTTCAAAGGCACCTCTGCTCCGATGAGAAGGGACTGCTGGATCTGAAGAAACCACCAATCCCCTCAGCA
Source organism: Protopterus annectens (assembly GCF_019279795.1). Classification (NCBI taxonomy): domain Eukaryota; kingdom Metazoa; phylum Chordata; order Ceratodontiformes; family Protopteridae; genus Protopterus; species Protopterus annectens. The sequence continues at coordinate 464,172,857 of NC_056740.1, read as the reverse complement.
CCAGAACAGTGGCCTCTGAACCAGAGGTTGGAGCCAAGGCCCCGAGAGGCAAAGTTGGAACAGACAGTTCAGCCTGACTATCCTCCCCGTACCCGACTGGAGTGTTTTGGTTCCTAGATTCCTCGATAAGGCGCCAAGGAAGTCCGAGTAAATGGAACCAATGGCACTGGAACAGGCGTCGGTTCTGAAGGCTCAACAATCATCAGGTCCAACTCTTCCGGCTTTGAAGGACCGGTATGGCTCGAAGGAGGAAAGGAAGTTGATGGCATTACAGCTTTTGGCTCCAAAACCACTTGGGTCAGAGCCGATAAAATTTAGCAAATGCCGGTGCCTGTAGCAACTTCTGCACCACATGATCCACATCCAAATCGGATAGGCTGATCGAGGACCAAGATGAATGTATGGATGGAGGCACTGACTGGAGAATGGGAGACTTTAATACTTCGAATACCGGTTCCAGGACTGGGGACTAGCTCCGAAAAGACAGAATGCTTGTCTCTGAGGGCTGTGGAGCCAACGTCGACGTTTTTTTAAATTTTTTTACTTCAGAAGAAGAAGAAGCCTTAGAAGACTTTGAAGACTTGCTAGACTTAGTCCTAGTCACTCAAAGCTTCCTGAAATGAAGATTTCAGAAGTCCTCTGTCTATGAGTTTTCTTTTTCTCTCTTGAAGAACTCTGGAGGAAAAAGAATGGCAAATGGAGCAGCTTTCTTGTAAGTGCAAGGCTCCAAGACAATTAACACAATTAACATGACTATCTGTCACAGACATCTTTTGTCCACATTTTGGACACTTTTTAAAGCCTGACTTAGGATGTTTGTCTTTCTCCTGGTCAGCCATGATCAAATCTACAGTATCCAGAAAAAAAATATACTGTACTTTTATACACACACACACACACACACACACACACACACACACACACACACAATTATTAAAGTTAAACTAGAGAAATAAGTCTTAAACAACAAATGGGCGGAATAAGAATAAACTGTGAATTAACTATCACTACTCAAAATCACTCACACACTATCTACTTATTTAAACTACAAAGCTACATTATATTATAACGGCACACCAAAAGGGAAGGGAATGTTAAAGGTCTATAAGAAAAACGAATGCCAAAAGGAGAAGAAATATACTCCTAATAAGCTATAAAAGTTATAACTATGAAAGCCTATGAAAACTATCTCTAACTACTATGAGAAATAACAAATTTAGCTTGTTATTATAAGAAAAAATATATACTGGCCCGAGCTGTGCAAGGAAACCTCCGATCTATTGCGGCAGCAAACTAGATCTGAGGTAACTCTAAGTGCATCATGGGATAGGGACTTGGCCTCGAGCTGTCTGAAAACCTCGAGCTTTGTAGTAGGCCGACTCAGAGCCAAGGATTGGCTCCAAACCCATCTGTAAGAATGAATGGTGAGATAGAACAACTTCACATCTCTAAATTATAAAACGGAAAACTTTTCTTTTTTTTTTTTAGTAGAAGTAAAGGAACAGCATCAGTGGAGGGACTGCTTGACAGGGAGGGAAAAATAAAGTATCTCTGGGGAAAAGATCTCTCAAAATTAGCAAAAAGGCTAACATAAAAAATCACAAAGATAAAGAATTGAGAGTAAAATGTATAAGTACTAAGGAGCTGCACATATTACATTTATTATTATTTTATTACATTATTATTATTTTACAGAGGCTAACAATCTACATATGAATGCTATGAGATTAAGGTAGTTTCACACATTAGGGCATTAATGGAAAAAAAATCTAAAGGGTCTTGAAGCTGGAACAGTAGTTTTGCAAGGTCAGATCTGAAAAGCTGCTCTAGGATTAATCAGTTAGATCAGACAGGCAGGATGAATAGGCTCTATTACACTTAATTCCAATACGGATAACAGTGAAACTATTAAACTGTAGTCCAAGATGGAAAACTCAAAACAACTACCCTTTCAGCTGACCTTCCTGCAGACTACCTGCAAAAAGCTGCTGATATTATAGCATACCATATCTCAATTTTGATAAACAGAACCATAACTGAAGCCTCTATCTGGAAAATATCACGTCATACCATTCCACAAAGGAGGCAGCTCCATTGAGCTGTCAAAGTATAGACCAATAGCTATCCTTTCCCCTCTGGCTAAAAATATGGAAAAGTGTATCCATAAACAACTCTTACACTACCTTATTCAGCATAATCTTCTGGACACTCCCAGCATGAATTTAGACCAGAGCACAGTACCACCTCTGCCCTCCTCTCCTTTTCTAATGTCATAAATTCCAACCATAACACCAACGAACTATCTTCTGCCCTGTTTCTCGATCTTTCCAAGGCCTTTGACATGGTTAACCACCAGCTATTCTTACTTACCCTAAATAAAATATCCCTAAACAACCATGCTGTACAATGGTTTCAATCTTATCTTAGTGGAAGACAGCAGGCTGTCCTTTGGCAGGACAAACTCTTCACCCTTCTCCCCATTACCCTTGGTGTCCCTCAAGGCTCCATATTAGGTCCCCTTCTTTTCTCCCTCTTTATCAATGACCTCCACACTGTAATCCCAGATGCAACCTGTATACAATATGCCGATGACTCCACCCTGATCTACTCAGCCTCTACCCCTACAGATCTCCTTAGTTTAACCAAGAAAACCTTTAATACAATGGAAAACTGGATCTCTAATAAACAGCTGATATTAAACCCTAATAAAAGAAAGCTATTGCTCTTTTCCCCTACTCACAAATTCTCTCAACCTTCGTTTACTATAACATCTAACAATGGGACCATAATCTCACCAGATATGTATACCAAACTCCTGGGTGTTATAATAGACAACAACCTCAAATATGATATGCGTGTAAACCAAACTATTAAAACCATTAATAAAAAACATGGCTCCCTATACAAAAATAAACCTTTTCTCACCCCTCTAGCTAGGACTGCCATTGTCCAGACCCATCTGCTTTCAACTCTACTCTGTGCCTCGCCAATACTCACTAACTTGAACAAAACTGATCTCGGCAAACTCTCTAGCTGCTACAATCAAATTGCCAGTTTGTCACAGGAACTCCCTACAGGACACACCATTGTCAAAACCTAAACCTCTTAGGTTGGATAGAACTCCCCAGCCTAATTTGATATAATCAACTTACTGTAGCATTCAAGGTTATTAACCATCCAGAAAAAACACCCTTCCTTAAAAACATTATCCATCCCTACAAAACAGCTAGGCCACTTTGTTCCACTACAAAACTTTTGGTTCAATCTGTTAAAGCTAACAACCTTTCTGGAGAATCTTTGTTTGCAACTTCAATAGGCAAAACCTGGAATTCACTCCTATCTGACCTTACTCTGAACCCCTCCCTTAATCAGTTCAAAATAAATCTAACCCAGTACTTTAAAACTCACTGGTTATGTCCTTGCTCTAACCCTGGCTAAAGCCTCATCTACTTCCATATCCCTGCAATTTTTTACTCACAGCGACTAACCTCTTATACTAAAAGGTTTGAAAAGAGAAACTAACATCTTTGCAGATACTCTGTATATAAACTGCACCTATAGGTTTGATAAGAGAAACTAACATATCTGTATATGTTTCTGAATATAAACTGTATTCGTCATAGGGTTAAAATGTGAGACTAACATATGTTAATACAATATGTTTGTGCATATACTGTAACTTGCTTGTCTTTATCTGTTTGCAAGTTTGGAGCTTTTCTCCCCGGGCCTCTGCTGAAAATGGACGTGTATCCAGTCTGGGGTGGCGAAAGCCACATACACTATGGCTAGGCTTATAAATGCCCTAGGGCAGATAGCCTAGTACTAAACTATGAAACTATGACTATCCTGGTCAACAAATGTAAAATAAATAAATAAATAAATAAATAAATAAATAAATAAATAAATAAATAAAATAATAACAGTGCACTATTAACCTGGAGTCCAATATGGATAAAAATGAAACTATTATACTACAGTCCAATACTGGTGAAAGTAAAACTATTAAACTATACTTATGGATAACAAACTATTAAACTGTAGTCCAATAAGCATAAAAATGAAACCATTAAACTATAGTCCAAGATGGATAACAGTGGAACTATTAAACTACAGTTCAATACAGATAACACTGTAACTATTAAACTGAAGTCTAATATGGACAGGAGTGAAACAAACTATAGTCCAATATAGATAAAAATGATTTACCAAATAATATTCTTTGCTTCTTTGTCTAGTTCCTCTTTATTAACTATACTGAAACCATGTTACCACAAATTATTTAACTTACCTAATTGGTAACCAATTGTAAACATTAAAGATAATAGAATTTAGTACTGTTTAACATAATCTACCTAAATAAAACACCCTTACTAGTTGGCACCAACAAAGCACCTTTAACAGCCTTCTAAATGCAATGTACCACCCCCTTTTAGTTCACCAATCAAGGGGATTGGACAGCATGGCTGTGCAATTTCTAACGTCTCTGTAGTCAACTTGATGGGTATTGATATCTTGAGACAATGTACCAATTGCCTCATGACATGTTTACTGACAACCACTTAATCCTTAAAGAAAAAGACATAGTATACAAGAGGTGAATTTATAAAATGAAACCGGAGGCTAAACTTTCACATACAAGCACACATTAGGCTGTAAAAAAACACATAACACACACAGACTAACATATGCTGAGGCACTTAAAAGCAATCTTACTAAACAACAAAGATCGCCTAGACCATCAAGCTATGTTTCAGCATGCCCAAAGGCACTCAGAAAAAAACAATACCTAACACCACACACACAGTCACATTCAATGGAGCCCCAGACACTAAGTCCTAAGGGCAACAAACACACTTCCCAGGACTCTCGTCATAATGGACTCTATTGTAAGACATTCTGGGAAAAAAACTTTGTAAGAATCTCCTTGTGTTTTGATTGAGTGTGCTTTTCAAACAATCTGGGAATATAGAGCTCATAAGTAAATTTTTTAGCACTTTTTAACTGCTCAGAAATAAATAAAATAAATGAATAAAACAATAATTGAATTTAGTTCAGAATACAGTTTGAATAAACTGTGTTTGCTTTAATATTGCTACACACTCGTGTGCTAGCTTGCACTGCACTTGAATTGTTTTTAGTGCTGTTTTAGCTGCTTTTCTGTAAAAAAAAAAAAAAAAAAAAAAAAAACCTCCAAGCTTGTTTCCTGCCTTTCCTGTAACAGTCTAGTCCAGATACAGATTTGCTGTATCCAGGACTGTTTGGAAGCTGCTGAGCCCCCCCCCCCCCAAGTCTTTCTGTGTTTGAGGGAAGCCTTCTAGATTAACAATGGGAGTGGTAAGCACTAGGTAGCCTATCTGCCATAAAAGGAGTGATTTCTGGCCCAGAAATTGTAGTTTATTGGCCGTTTGGGCAGTTTTTCCATCTCTTTCAACCTTCTGGTTTAAATGTCCGCATTTGCACTTGTTTTCCACCTTTCCTGTAACTAGTCTAGTCCAGATACAGATTTTATGTATCTAGGACTGCCCACAAATTGTAGTTTATTAGCTGTTTGAGCAGTTTTTTCATCTCTTTCAACTTTCTGGTTTAAAAGCCCACATTTGCGTTTGTTTCCTGCCTTTCCTGTAACTAGTCTAGTCGAGATACAGATTTGCTGTATCCAGGACTGTTTGTAAGTGTTTCAAATTTTCCCTTAGATCTGCTAGTTCTCTCCTCTCCTGCACTTTTACTAGCTTATTAGTCTAGCACTTTACCAGACTTCTTGTAGCAATTACTGTAGCACACAAAAGTGTTACCAGCACTAAATGTTCTACAATGATACAGCTCCAGTACTTATTAATGCCTACCTCTCCAGGCATGTCTAAAAGTCAGTACCCTGTTCTTTCTCCTATTAACCGGGTGAACGTGGGCATCCTGAGGCAATGTAGTGACTGCCTCATGTAAACTGACAACCCTCTCCTCTTACCTCCCAACACTCAGACTTGCGAGAGATGCACTTATATATCCAAACTGGAAGCCACACACTCTCCAGCCAAGATTGGAATAGCTGGCCAAGAGGAGAAGGTGAACACTCGCACCATATGACATGGATCACATAGCCCTCCAGAACACACACCAGCACTGCCTTCACATAAAAAATCAAACCACACACCCACCTTCGTGGAGCCTTTCAATAAAAATCTACCCAGACACCTCCAAGGCAGAAACGCACTCAACCACCACAACACAGCACTAATCATGAGACACATAACTCTCCTAAACAGTGTGCCACTCAACTAAAGCCCCTAAGGCAAAACAGCATGCCCAACACACTAGTCATAGGTGACTCGATAGTGAGGCACACTAATGTCCCACTCACTGGGTTGAATAAGGAGAAAGTAACAGTCAACTGCCGGTCAGGTGTCAGGATCCACCACATAACGCATACACTCAGGCCCCTCAACAACAGGTACAAATATGACTCTGTCATTGTACATGTGGGTGTTAATGACATGATATGTTCCTGCCTGGACTACATGAAAAGAGACATGCAGGAGCTGAGTATGTAGCCCAGGTGGGTATGACCCTAGCCCTGAGCAGCCTCCTACCATCACCCAGAATGATACCACAGTACAAGCAGAAAATGATTGATTTCAACAATTGGCTAAGGTTCTGGTGTCATTCTAAGGGGATCCAGTATCTGTCTGCCTGGGACGACATGACAAACAGAACTCAATGCTTTGCCAGAGATGGCCTTCAATCTGTCACCCCTGTGCTTCTGGATACTGGCCAAGGCTCTTGCCACCCCTATAGTGCCTTTTGTAGGTGGTGTTCCAAAGACCAAATTACCACTGTAACTGTTACAAACAAGTGCTATCTGAGGGTCATGCTGCTCAACGCTAGAAGTTTAAATCTCAAAATGCACTCACTTGAAGCACTCCTTAAAATGGAGAACATTGACATTTGTGCTGTAACAGAGACCTGGTTCAAGGCAGCAGAAAGAATGCTTGCACTACCAGGCTACAACTCATTCCACACCTTTCGGCCCCAGAACTTGGAACGAAATTCCAAAGGTGGTGGTGTTTCCATATTCGTAAAGGATGTGCACACCTCCAGACTGGTAGCCCAACATAATGCATCAGAGATACTTCAGGTGCAGCTAACACTGGATAAGACAGCGATTCAGGTCATAGCCTGTTATAGGTCCCCAACCATGAACCAAGGCTCACACTCCTCATTCCTAAGTACCCTGGAGAATATTAGGGTCCAACCTAACAATCTCAAACTGGGTGACTTCAACTACCCCTCCATTAACTGGGAAAACTACTCATGTACCAATACACTTGCCCAACATTTCCTGGAATTCATTAATTCCAATGCCCTGGACCAGCTCATTCTTACCCCCACTAGAGGTAGCAATGTCCTTGAGCTGGTCATTATTAACATGGGTGACTGTTGCTCTATGCCAGTAGTCAACTCCTCCCTGGTTAGATCCGACCAAAAACTAATCACCCTGGAAATCCACATCCCTCCCCCACACAAAGGTAACCACCATTAAAAAACTTCTCCAAAGCTAACTTTAGGCACCTAAAACAGAGGTGGTTAACTTCTCGGCACCCATGCAATTGGAGAATTGCATGACCACCGAATCAAACAGCAATGCACTGTACGGACACATACACATATGCATGGATCTCGCCATACTCAACAGAACCAAGACGCTCTCCTCCAAAAAATGAAGCCAATCTGGTAGTTCCCTGCAATAAACAAACACTACAACAGAAGGAGGAAACTGATGCGGAATAAGGTGAAGTCTCAAGACTGGAAAAACTCCATTAGCAGCCTCAACAAAAAGTTGAGATCCCTCATCAAATCCTCTAAAGCTAGCAATGAAAACAGAATTGCAGCAGATAGTAAAGACAACCACAAGGCCTTCTATAGTTATGTAAAGAATCTTCATGGCAATACCCAAATTTACTCTGAGCTACTGCACAATGGCACATCCTATACAGCGCCAACAGACATTGCCAATATACTGGCCGATAGATTCAGTGCCAACTTTACCCCTCTCTCCCCCACCAAAGGACCAATCACAATAGCAGTAGATTGCCAGGCACCCAGTATTACTGCTGCACATGTTAAGATAGCACTGTCCAAGGCCAAGAATACAGCTTCTATGGGACCTGACAATATCCCTGGCTGTGTTCTGCATGAACTACAGAGTGAACTGACACCTCAGCTGTGTGCCCTGTTCAATCACAGCCTCATCTCAGGCTTTGTCCCTACTGAATGGTGTACTGCTACAGTCATCCCTCTCCACAAAGGAGGAGTGATTACAGACCCTGGAACTATTGCTCCATTACCCTGACAATTCTGATATGTAAAGCTATGGAACACATCATCACGGACCTAATAAATAAGGATATAGGGAATCACCAAACTCTGGATCCCACACAGTATGGTTTTGTGAAGAGTAGATCATGCCTGCTCAACTTGGTCAACTTCTTTGAGTTAGTCACCAGAGCTGTGGATGAAGGCAAGATAATTCATACAGCCTACCTTGATCTGGCCAAGGCCTTTGGTACCATTCCCCACTCAGGAATCACAGAAAAACTCACTAAGCTAGGCATCAACCCTTATATCACTAGGTGGGTTGCAAACTGGCTCACAGATAGAACCCACAATGTGAAGGTAGCTGACTCCATGTCAGACTGCCAACCAGTCATGAGTGGAGTCCCACAGGGTTCAGTCCTGTGCCCTCTCCTGTTTGGTATCTACTTCTCTGAAGTCCAGGTCAATACGAAGGGACTCTGGCTGACAAAGTTCACAGACAATTGCAAGTTGGGAGCTATTATTAACTCTCCCAAGGATGTTGACATCCTACCAAAAGGCCTCACTGAGACCAATGACTGGTGTCAGAACCATGGCCTTAAGCTCAATGCCAAAAAATATGTCATCATCCCTTTAGGGAAAAACCCGGTTTCCATGAATTACCACATTGATGGTAGTCCACTGAACATAGAAGGTGTTATAAGAGATCTGGGAACACAGGTTGACAGCAACCTCTCTTTTGACCACCACATTGCCACTGTGGTCAGAAAATCCTTCTATGTGGCACATCTCATTACTAAGGGTTTTGCATCCAGGAAGAAAGAGGTCATTGTCTCTCTCTACTCTTCCCTCATTAGGCCAGTCATCAAGTACAATGCCCCATTTGGCATGTACCTCACTAGACACTTGCAACGATTGGACAGGCCACAAAAGTACCATACAAAGAGGATTCTTGGCCTTAAACACTTGTCCTATATGGACAGACTAAAAAAACTCCAACTATTCTCTGTCTCATATTGCCTACTTGGAGGTGATTTCTGCTTGACTTACAAAGCCATGTCTGACCCAGCTCTGTTAGAAAGGCTACATCTAAAGAAATCCCAATCCCTTCACACCACATGCTCCAGAGACCTCAACCTCATTACCACAATCAACAGAACAAGCTGGAGGGAGAGGTTCATAACCCAGAGACCCCCGTGCTATGGAATAGACTTCCCATACATGTTAGAGCACCTCACTGGCCCTCTTCAAGAGAAATCTTGATGAGTGGATGGGAAATATAAATTTAACCCGGGGATCACTCCAGTGGCTGTACTCGACAGTGGCACTGGGAACTAAGGTCAGGTGGCACAATGCCAGGGTAATCCTATGGGCTAGGCTTGTAAAGGCTCCAGGGCCATTAGCCTAATACACAACTATGAACCTATGATACCCCTCTAACCAGAATAAACAAGGAGAAGATAATGGGTAGTTGCTTGAGGTTGGCATAATGGTTAAGGGGTTTACCTTACAGACACAAGGTACAGGGTTTGATTCTCACTCGGGGTAATTGGCTAGGCTTAAAAATGGCCCACAAGGGCAGTTAGCCTAGTACTAAACTATGAACTGCCAAATCACTCAGGTACTCAAGTCATTACACCACAGGTGCCAGCATGATTCCATCATAGTCTATGTAGGTGTAAATGACCTGAGATGAATCTCACTGGACTATAAGAAGAGAGACATTATGAAGCTCTCAGACTGTGTGTCTCAGGCTGGTATGAGCATGGCATTGAGCAGTATATTACATCACTGAGGATAATGTCACAATATGAGCAAAAGATGATTCATTTTAACAATTCGCTGTCATTCCAGTGGGGATCCAATATTTGCCCGCTTTGGAGGACATGGTTAACAGACCACATTAGTCTGCAACGGTCCTCTCTAGGCCTTCAAATACTGGTTAAACCTTTATCCATACCCATAGCATCTTTTTTAGGTAATGGCAAAACTGACAAACCTACCAACATAGCAGATTCAACTCAACTGAACCTCAAGGTGTTACTGCTAAATGCCAGGAATCTATATAAAAAACTACACTCCCTCCAAGACCTCCTCACACTCAAAAATATAGACATCTGTGCAGTTACTGAGACATTTTATAAAGTGACAAGACAGTACCACACTTTTACACCAGTAGCTGCACAGATAAAGGCTAAAGGTGAGGGTGTTTCAGTATACATCAGTAACAAGCATGACTCTAGGTTGGTCAAACAGGATGACTCACTGAAATTCCTGTATGTGCAGATCAGTAAAGACAAAATCCATTGCCATATCCTAGCCAGATATTGGTCACCCTCCATGTCCCAAGAAACCCACAATGTATGGTTGTACCTACTAAAACACTTAACATTGAACCTAACACCTTAGTCATGGGAAATATTAATTATCCCTCCATAGACTGGGAATCATACACAGCCTCAAATCTAGAGGGAAAGACATTCCTGCACTTCGTAAATACAACCCCCTTGACAAAATAATGAATATGCCTACTAGAGGCTCTAGCATACTAGACCAAGTTCTCACAAATATGGTATAAAGCTGCAATCTCCCAAATGTCTTGTCCTCCCTGGTAAGATCTGACCATAAAGCTGTCTCCTTCTAAATCAAAATCAACTCTATAAGCCCAGTAAAACCAGTAACAGCTGGGAACTATTTCAAAGCAAACTACCCTGAAAGTGATGGATTGCAAAAGTCAATGCCCCTCCAAACTCCAAGAAAACAGCAACCGACATAATTACTCTCTGACACTCTGTACAACCATATCAATGGCTGCATACAGGCTGGTGTACCCACCAGAAGTAAGCCAAGGACTAGCCCCAGAAACAAATCATCTTGTGGCATTCTAAATTAAACAGAATATTCAAGAAAAGGAAAAACATGGCAAAATCAGGAAGAGCAATTCTCATAAAGATAATAACTCTCTCATCAAACTAAACAGGCAACACACATGGCTAATTAGGTCAGAGAAAGCCAACTTTGAGGTTAAGGTAGCCTCCCAGCTGAAATATAACCATACGGCCATCAGCTGCTGTGTCAGAAACCTCAAGTGCAGCACACAGCAGTGTGCTGAACTGGTGGTTAATGGTGCCACATTCAGTGAACCCAGCAATACAGCGAACTCATTTAGTGGTCAAATTCAGTCCCAGCTTTACTGATGTCTTACCCCCAGCCATCTCCCAAGAAATATCTTGAAACATAACTCCTCCAACTATAACTAGAGAGCATGTTCTGGCTGTGCTCGCTAAAGCCAAGAACACAATAACTTCCAAGGATACATGCTGACCAGTCTAAAATATGACTTTTCAGGACTCCTGGAGTCACTACTTAACTACAGTCTTGAAACCAGCTTTGTGCTATGTGAATGGAGGACTGAGACTGTCATCCCTTTCCATAAGGGAGAATCTTCAACAAATCCTGGAAACTACAGACCCGCTAGTCTGTCTAGTCTTATTTACAAAGTCATAGAAAGAATCATCATGAAAATTATCAACAATGACATAGGAGACCTACAGACACTGGATCCATCCCAGTTTGGCTGTGTCAAAGAAGGTCATGCCTACTGAACCTGGTGGACGTCTCTGAAAAGCTTACTAGGGCAGTAGAAGAAGGGATGGAGGTGCATACTTCCTACCTAGATCTGGCTAAAGCATTACTTCCTACCTAAATCTGGCTAAAGCATTTGATACAATGCCCTACTCGGGCATTGTCAAAAAACTTATGGAACTAGGCATAAAATCCTTAATAACATGTTGGGTAGTTAGCTGGCTCATGGACTGGACCCAAGAGGTTAGGATTGGTGAGGCCACCTCTACAAAGAGGCTGATCACCAATGGAGTATCTTTAGGCTTTGTGATGAGCTCGCTTCACTTTGGTATCTGCTTCTCAGAGGTCAAAGACAATATCAACGACCTCTGGCTGACCAAGTCTCTGGATGATTGCAAATTGGAGGAAATGTCATTGAATATCCCCAAGACGAGAGCACCCTTCAGGAAGATTTAACACAGACAAACGCAGCCAAAACCATGGCTGAAAACACAATTCCAACAAATGTATTATAGTACCTTTTGGGAAGATGGCCACCCAGGGTAACTACATCATAAAAAAAAACACCCCTATAAGCTGATTCACTAGTCAGTGATCTGGGAATTCATGCAGATAGTAACCTAGCCTTTGGCGAACATGTGTCCAAGATAGTTTAAATTATAAGTAAGGGCATAGCATCTAGGTTCCGAGAGGCCATCATACCACTGTACTCAGCCCTCATCTGACCCATCATAGAGTATAACTAGCAAATAGCCAACATTCTGGCTAACACATTTAGTGCACATTTTGCTCTGCCCACAGTTATAGCTATCCCCCAGGTTCCTAACTACAGACATATTAGTCTCACTAGCCTCATATGTACAGCTATGGAGCAGATTATCTCAGATTTCAGTAATCTGGACAGTGAAAATCAACCATGGACCCTCATCAATTTTGCTTTATCAAAGAAGGTCCTGCCTCTTTAATCTGATTTATTGTTTGAAAAAGTAACCAAAGCAGTGGACAGTGGTTATGCAGTGCATACAGCATATCTATACCTGGTCAAGAACTCTGACTCTATTCCCCATGCAAGAGTTATTGATAGATTTATAAATCTGAATATAAATCCTTACATTGTGTGATGGATAGCTAATTGGTTGACTGACAGAAACTATGTGATAAGAGTGGCAGGTGCCACTCCTGAAAGCAAAACAGTTACCAGTGGAGCTCCACATGGCTTGGTTTTGGACCCTCTCATATTTGGCACAGATTTCTTAGAACTTCAAGCCAGCACTTCTGGCCAATGATTAATCAATCTTGCAGATGACTGTAAAATGGGTGGTGTTATTCGATCTTCAACTGACTCACAAATAACCCAACATGGCTTAGACCACATTAACAATCACTGCAGGTACAATGGTCTCAAGTTAAATGTACAAAAATGTAACATTGTTCATTTTGGCACTCAAAACAGTTTCACTTACCGTGGAGGAGATGCACCCCTCCAATCAGACACAGTTGTAAGGGATCTGGGTGCTCTTGTTGATGATGTTCAAATGATAAGGAACAATTTCTCCACAGTAGTTTGGGAAACCTTTTATCTGGTCCTTCTAACATCCAAAAGCATATCCATTAGATCCAAAGAAGTCTTAATCCCTAATAAAGCATACCTTATCAGATCCACTACTGAATATAACAAACCTTTTGTCATGTATTTATCTAAACATATCACACAACTTAAGAGATCTCAGAGATTCAGAACTAAAAAGGTCAGTGGCCTCAAAAATCTTAGTTATCAGCAGAGACTGGCAGCCCTTTTTCTTTACTCGGTCTCTTATAGACTCCTCTATGGAGATCTATGTCTCGCTTTTCATGCCATGAAAGATCCAACTCTATTCGATCTCATATTCCTTTGCAGAACATCAAGTACTCAGTTAAAGGAACTAAACCTTCATCAGCAGATAAATATGACATGATACCACCAAAGAATGAGCAAGCCTGGAACACGGTGACGCATGAAGTCCACCAGGATAATCAAAAACCTTTTATTGAACGCTTTTGTCAGGTTGTAAAGAAAGACTTCATCAGAATGATAAATATGATATGTTGGGATGATAGATTCATACCCCAACGTATCCCTCATCTCTGGAACAAACTTCCACTAAATGGCAAGCAGAGTAGCATCTTTGCCACCTTCAAGGTAAATCTAAATAATTGGATAGTCCGCCACAAATTCTCTCCTACTCTAGCTTGCCTTAACCTCCTTGAGGCTAGAGGGAAAATTTGAATCGGATTTTTTTGGCTAGGTTGAAATGGTCTGCAGGCCAATTGCCTAGTACTTACCTATGACTCTAACCACCTTCAGTATATACCTGATCGGACACATGCAGCAACTGGAATGCTACAAAGGTCCTTTACAAAAAGAAAACAGTGAGTAAATACAATGCCATATGCTGATTGCCTCAAAGCCCTGTCTGTTTACTCATGTCATACAGACTTCTGGGAGATGATCTTTGCCTGTTATACAAGACATCCCTAGACCCTGTTTTGATGAAACTTTTACACATCTGCAAAACATACAGCATCAGAACTGCTAGATTAGAAGACCTAAATTTTGCTGACGACATAAATAGGGCATGTTGGGGAGACAAATATGTTTCTTAGAGAATTTTCATTATCTGGAACAAGATCCCTATCCTTGTAAAGCAGATTTCCTCCCAAATGCTATTTAAGCACAACTTGGACCAATGGTTAGGTAACCAGAAGCAGTCAGTAAATCACCCCTTATATAAATCAAATTAGTGTCAGATTTGGGTTGCACAGCTAGGCTTACAAGCACCCTGGGGATTGTTAGCTTAGTAAACACCTATGAACTTATCAATGATAAATCATCTTTGATGAATAAACAAGAGACATATCTTAGATATAATCTCTGCCTTCTCTGTTTTCATCTGGGTCATAAATCCTTAGAGGAAGGTATTGTTCTGTTTATGTGACATTTAAATAGGTTCAAAGGTTGGCACTAGGCTATTGGCCCTAGGGCCTATACAAGCTTAGCCATACCAATTCCCTGGCTATTTCTTCCCAGAATATTTACTTCCTTAGTCTCCTGTCTAGCAGGGCAACTGACATGATCCCCGGGGTGAATTTCCTATCTCCCATCCAATCGTCAAGGTTCCTTTTGAAGAGGGCCAAAGAGTGCTCCACTTGACTTGTATGGGCAGTCTATTCCAGAATTTGGGGTGTCTCTTGTTCATTGTGATGACCAGGTTTAGATCCCTGGAGCATGTGGCTCTGAGAGATTGGGATTTCATTAAGTGTAGCATGTCCAACAGCTCTAGGTTTGACATGGCCTTGTATGTTAAGCAGATATCACCTCTGAGTAGGCAATATGCGACAGAGTATAGCTGGCATTTTTTTAGATGGTCAGCATAGGGCATCTGCTTTAGGCTTATAATTCTTTTAGTGAGGTTATTATGTGGCCTTTCCAGTTGTTGCAGATGTCTTGTGAGGTACATACCAAACAGGGCATTGTACTCTATAATGGGTCTAATGAGGGATGAGTACAGTGGGACAATGACCTCCTTTTTTCTGGATGAATAGCCCTTAGTGATGAGGTATGCCACATAGAAGGATTTCCTGACTGTTGTGGCGATGTGGTTATCGAAGGTGAGACCACTGTCTACCTGTGTCCCTAAGTCTCTAATCACACTTTCGGTGTTTAGTGTACTGCCACTTATGTGGTAATTCATGGGTACATGTTTTTTCCCAAAGGGGATAACTATACATTTCTTGGCATTGAGCTTGAGCCCATGGCTCTGGCACCTAGCATCTGTTTCTGTAGGGCCCTTTTGTAGAATATCTACATCATATAGGGATTCAATAATGGCTCCCAGTTTGCAGTCATCTGTGAACTTTGTTAGCCAGAGTCCCTTGGTGCTGACCTGTACTTCAGAGAAGTAGATGCCAAACAAGAGTGGCCCCAGGACTGAACTCTGAGGTACTCCACTTGTCATTTGTCTGGAGCTGGATTTTGAGTTGGCTACTTTTACAGTGTAGGTTTCTTTCAGTAAGCCAGTTGGCAACCCATAGAGTGACATAGGAATTAATGTCCAGCTTACCAAGTTTATCTATGGTTCCAGAGTGGGGAAATGGTATCAAAGGCCTTGGTGAGGTCCTGATAGGCTGTGTGGACCTCCTTGTCCTTGTCCACAGCTCTGGAGACTGATTTGAAGAAGTCAATTAGGTTGAGGAGACAAGATCAGCCCTTTATGAAACCAAACTGGGTGGGGTCCAGTGTTTGAAGGTTGCCAGTGTCTTTGTTTATAAGTTTCATGACAATGCGTTCCTTGGCTTTGCAGATCAGGCTCGTCAGACTGATGGGATGATAGTTTCTGGGATCCAAGGTGGATCCCCCCTTGTGCAGTGGGATAACTGTAGCTGTGCACCACTCATTGGGCACAAAGCCTGAGGTGAGGCTCTGATTAAACATGATACTTAGGTGAGGTGCCAGTTCATTTTGTAATTCATGTAGTACGCATCCTGGGATGTCATCTGGTCCCATGGATGCTGTATTCTTAGCTTTGGAGATTGCATTTTTTACCTGTGTGGCCGTGATTACCGGAATTTGGCAATCTTTTGGTATTGAGATGGGCCCTTTAGGGGGTGAGAGGGAGGTTAAGTTGGCACTGACTCGATCTGCCAGGATACTGGCAATATCCTTGGGATCAGTATATTTAATACCACTCTGTTGTAGCTCAGAGCAGATCTGAGCATTGCCATTAAGATTCTTGACATAACTATAGAATGCCTTGTGGTTGTCCTTGGAATCTTTGGTAATTTTATTTTCATAACTAGCTTTGGAGGATTTTAAGAGGGATCTCAGCTTCTTACTGAGGCTGGTAAGGGAGTACTTTGCATCCTGGGATTTTCCTCTTTTTTGCAACAGTTTCTTCTTTCTGTTGTATAGTTTGTTTATGGCAGGGGACCACCATATTGTCTTCCTTTTTTTTTGGAGGAGAGCGCCTTGGTTCTATTTGGAATGGCACAATTCATGCACAAGTGGATGTGCTCGTACAGTGCCTTAGTGTAGGATTCAGCAGTCGAACTTTCAGTTCCAGTCTGCATGGATGTCATGAAGTTTGTTACTTCTAACTTGAGTAGCATGAAGTTAGCTTTGGAGAAGTTTTTTTATGGAGGTTTTCCTACTGGGGGTGGGGTGGGATGTGGACGTCGAGGGTGATTAGCTTATGGTCAGACCTGACCAACGAGGGGGTGACCACTGGTGTGGAGCATCAATCTCCCATGTTGGTAATGACCAGGTCTAGGATATTTGAGCCCCTGGTGGAACTATGGATTAGTTGATCCAGGACGTTGGAATTTATGAATTCCAAAAACCATTGGGCAAAGGTGTTGGTACCCAAGTAGTTTTTCCAATTAATGGCATGGTAGTTGAAATCACCCAGTATTAGGGTGTTTGGTTGTATCTTAACATTTTCCAGTATGTTTAGAAAGGTGTAGTGAGAATCTTGGGGCATGGTGGAGGATCTGTAGCAAGCTACAATTTGGATTGCAGTCTTACCTAGTGTTAGTCTCACCTGTAGAATTTCAGATGCATTGTGTTAGGCAACTAGCCTGGAGGTGTGAATATCCTTGATGAATATGGGCACTCCTCTGCCTTTAGTGTTTCGGTCCTGGTTTGGTGGTTGAAAAGTGTGGTAAGATTTGTAGCCTGGTACTGCAGGGGTGCTCTCTGGAGCCTTGAACCAGGTCTCAGTTACTGCACAGATATCAATGTTCTCCATTTTTAGGAGTGCCGCAAGAGAGTGCATTTTGAAATTTAGACTTCTAGTATTGAGTAGCATTACCTTCAGATTTTGCATGCTTATATCTGTTATGGTGGTGGTTTTGTCCTTTGAGCCTTGCCTAAAAAAGGCACTATAGGGGTGGAAAGAGCCTTAGCCAGTAACCCAAATACCAGGGGCGACAGGTGCAGACCATCTCTGGCAAAGCATCATGGTTTGTTGATCATGTCGTCCCAGGCAGACAGATACTGGATCCCCTTTGAATGACATCAGAAACTTAGCCAATTGTTGAAGTCAATCATTTTGTCCTTATACTGTGGTATCATTCTGGGTGAAGGCAGGATGCTACTCAGGTCTAGGGTCATACCTGCCTGGGCCACATGATCGGAGAGCTCTTCCATGTCTCTTTTCATGCAGTCCAGGGAGGTACGTCTCAAGTCATTCACTCCAACATGGACAGAGTCATATTTGTACTTGTTGTGGAGTGACTTCAGTGCATGCATGATATGGTGGATCCTGGCACCCAACAGGCAGCTGACTGTAATTTTCTCTTTGTTCAGCCTGGTGAGTGGGACATCAGTGTGCCTGACTATAGAGTCACTTATGACTAAAGTGTTGGGTACATTGTCTTGCCTTAGGGGCTGTTGTTGGGTGACACACTGGTGTTGTGAGCTATGTGACACTCTGGTTGTGATTGGTGTTTGTTTGCATTTCAGCTTCGGAGGTCCTTGGTGCTTGGGCAAGTTAATGTTAAGGGCCTTCGCATAAGTGGGTTTAGTGTTACTATGTGTGGATGTTAGTGGCATGAGTTTTGAAGGTCTATGTGTTGCTTGAGTTGTAGTGCAGGTGTTAACCTTCTCCTCTTGACTGTCTAGCACAATCTTGGGTGGAGAGACCTTTGCTTCCAGTTTGGCTATGTAAGTGCATCTCTTGCAGGTTGTAGTGTTGGGTGGTAGGAGGAGAGGATTGTCTGTGTACATTAGGGAATTGCTGTATTGCCCCAGTGTTCCCAGATTCACCAGGTGGACAGGAGAAATCACCGGAAGCTGACCCTTGGACATGCCTGGTTCGGTGTTTGTTTTGTAAAGTACAAGAGCTGTTTTCCCTTACCTTGGGAAGGTACTTTGCAATTATAGGCTGTTTAGTGCCTATGATTAATTTCTCCTTATTAATAAGGAGAGTTGAGTGCTTGTATCAGTTTAAGGCTTCCTAGTGCTTTCCAGCAGGTATTAGAGCAAGTGCTAGTCACAGGGATTCAGATTTTAGTGCTACAACTGAGAGACCAGTTAGTTCTAAGGAAAAGTTTGAAGAGCAGACTTTCTGGCACCAGGAATAGTTTAAAGTGCTAGACTAATAAGTTAATAAAAGTGCAGGAGAGCAGAGAACTAGCAGATCTAAGGGAAAAAATTGAAGAGCACCGCTCAAAAGCTTACAAAAAGTCCTGGATACAGCAAATCTGTATCTGGACTACACTAGTTCCAGGAAAGGTAGGAAACAGTTTTTTTTTTTTTCATTTCTCTTTACCCACATTTGTAACTTACATGAATCAGATTCTATAATGTCCAGAGCACCTGTCCTACCTTCCCATTATGCAGTACTATGTCCATTATGCAGTACTATGTCAAAAACTACTTGATGTAATACTAACATTCTTTAATGTGTTCATCTTCATTAGTAACATAAAAAAACAGGATCTGACAGTATAAGAATTGTGGCACTCCATATGGATCTCAAGGTATAAGCATTGTGGCATTCCATACGGGTCTTGCGGTATAAGCACTGTGGCATTCCATATGGATCTCACAGAATAAGCATTTTGGCATTCGATATGGATCTCACATTATAAGCATTGTAGCATTCCATATGGATCTCATGGTATAAGCATTGTGGCATTCCATATGGCTCTCACAGTATAAGCACTGTGGCATTTCATATGGATCTAGTGGTATAAGCATTGTGACATTCCATATGGATCTCATGGTATAAGCATTGTGACATTCCATATGGACCTCACGTTATATGCATTGTGGCATTCCACATTGTTAATTAATAACTGGTCAGCAGCCTATACCAACCTTAAAAATGTTCTTCTTACCTATAAGCTAAGGAGTCCACTGAAAAGTATCAAATCCTACCTAAAGCTCATCCAAGGCTAAAAGACTGTCCATACAAGCAACAGGATCAAAAGCCTTCGTCACATCTGAAAATAATCCCTTAAAAATGTTATCTTCCATAGGCCATAATAAAACTGTTCTGTGAAAGATAACCCCTAGCTAGGGTCAAACAAAAAAAACTTCTCCAAAGCTGATTACAACTTTCTGAGGGAAGGTATAAACAGCTTCACAGCTCCCACCCCCTTTGTAAGAACTGGCACATATGTCCAAACCTACACCAAAGTACTACACATGCATACAGTATATATAGCTGCATGAAATCAGGAATACCCAACAAGACAAAATCATCCACCTCAAAGAAGAGTAAACTTGTCTGGTGGACATCTGCAACAAATAAACTCTATAATAAAAGGAAAAAAATTGCTGTCCATGACCAAGAAGGAGCAGGTACCTAATTGGAAGCAATCTCTCCTTAGCCTGAACAAGCAAATAAGAACACTAGTGAAATCCTCCAGAGCAAACTTCAAGTCCAAACTGGCCACATCTACTAAAGACAATCATATGGCCTTCTTCACATATGTCCACAGTCTCAAAGGAAGTACTCAGATCTGCTCAGAACTGGTGGTCAAGGACACCACATACACAAATGCCGTAGATATAGCCAACCTGCCGGTTGACATGTTCAGTGAAAACCTTACCCCTCTGTCCCCCCATCAGTAAATCAGGAAATCCCCAGCACCTGCCTCCCTCTCTGTATCTCTAGGCAGCAAGTCATCACTGCCCTCTCAAAGGCAAAAAATACAGCCTCAATGGGAATTGATAACATCCCAAGCTGTATCCTACATGAACTCAGGGAGGAACTTGCAGCACCATTAGGCATCCTATTCTACCAAAGCCTGTGTACTGGCTTCATCCCAGCTGAATGGAGGACATCCGCTGTCATCCTTTTGTACAAAGGTGGAGCATCCACTGATCCAGGAAATTATAGACCCACCAGCCTAACTAGCCTGATCGGCAAGGTCATGGATTATCATGGACCTCATTAACAAGGACATTGGCAATCTCCAAACACTCGATCCCACACAGTTTGGTTTCATCAGGGGAGGTAATGCCTGTTAAATTTGGTTGACTTCTTTAAGACCATCACCAAAGGCATGGATTAGGTGAAGATGATGCACACCGCCTACCTCGACCTGGCCATAGCCTTCAATACTATTCCCCACTCGGGTATAATATATAAACTCTCTCAACTAGGCATCAATCTGTATGCTACCAGATGGGTAGCAAACTGGCTCACTGATGGAACCCACCTAGTTAAAACAAGGGAAGCCACCTCAAGCAGTAGACCCATAATAAGAGGTGTGCCCCAGGGATCGGTCTTGGGGCGTCTGTTGTTTGGGATATAATTTTTCTGAGGTGCATGCCAATACCAGTGGGCTATGGCTGACTAAGTTTGCAGATGACTGCAAGCTGGGTTCTGTCATCAATTTCCCTACTGATGTGAACATCGTCCAAGAGGGTCTCACCCAAACAAATGACTGGTGCTACAAACATGGCCTCAAGCTGAATGCCAAAAAATGCATCATCATCCTCTTTGGGGAAAGTGACATCCCCACAAATTAACACATTAATAACAAGGTCCTAACCATCCAATCAGTTGTGAGGGGGCTTTAGCACCCAGGTTGATAGCAAACTGACTTTTGACCACCATATTGCCTCCGTTGTACAGAAAGCTTTCTACATGGCCAATCACATTAGTAAGGTTATCTCATCAAGGGACAAGGAGCTCATAACATCCCTGTATTCTTCCCTTACAAGACCCATTATTGAGTACAATGCCTCTTTCGGCATGTACCTCACAAATCACATGCAGCTGCTGGAGAGACCAGAGGTTCCTCAACAGGTGAATCCAGGGCCTCAAATATCTACCCTATACAGATAGGTTAAAAGGCATGTCCCTCTACTCAGTCTCATACAGACTCCTCAGAGCTTACCTCTGTCTGACATACAAAGCAATCTCAGACCCCACTTTGATGGGACTGCTGCATATCCACAAGTCAAGCCCTACTCGAGTAACTCACATGCTCAACCTCAGCCTGGTCTATGACATCGATAGGACTTGTTGGTGGAACAGATTTGCATCTTAGAGACTCCCCCTTCTGTGGAATAGACTCCCTCTCCATGTCAAGCAGAGTACCTCATTAACCCTTTTTAAGCACAGACTGGATGGGGAACAGAACATACACCCCTGGGATTCCACCCGTGTCCCTGCAGGACAGGGACATCAGGTGTTGACTTGTTGGGACATGGGGTACATTCTTGGCCAGGCTTGTAAGGGCCTCAGGGCCAATAGCCTAGTAACTTGCTATGATCTTATTAATATTGTTTCAGTGGGAAAACCTCTTTTAAACTCATGCTGTAAGTCGTTCAGCAACTTATTACCTTCAAAAGATAACCCCTCAACATCTTGGCCAGTATATTTTCACATATATTTGAAAGTGGGAATAGTAATGTTACAGGGCACCAGTTTATAATATCTTCATGGGGTTCACATCATTTCAAATACTGGCTCTGATAGGAATACTTTTCATTGCTGTGGGAAAGTATTAGCCAGTATGAAAAGTTCAGTATGTTGTAAGGGGACTCACCAAAACAATTAATTCTCAGATATAAATGTGGAAAATGGGCTACTAGTAACCAAATATGCTGATGACTGAAACTGAGCAACCTGATAAGTTCTCCAACATAGTTTGCAAAAATACAAATGTGGTGTAGCAGTCGTAATGACCTAAACTTTAATGTCAATAAATGCAGTATTATGAGACTTGGCTATAAATTACAAACACAAACAAAATGGTAAAATCATAAAAAGATGGCCATCATTAAAGATCTCGGGATAACGGCAGAAAACATTGTGTGTCTCATGAAATCAGATTCGGGAGCCTGTCTACTTTAAAAGAGATCAATGCATCGCTTTACACTTCACTTAGCTGTCCCATTACTGAATGTAATGCTGTGTTTTGTGGTCTTCAAACAAGCCACCAGAAATTACTTAGAAAGGCGCATAAATTATAGGGAAAGGCTTCTGTAACTATCATTACATTCAGTTTCTTATAGGTTAGTCACAGATGACCTCTGCCTAGTGTATAGAGTATTGTTTGATCTGGTTCTATCTGAAATACTAAGCATGGAATGCTTAAGCATGGAAACCTTTGGGACATCTAACAGACAAAACTGAATATTAAAAACAAATAATAGAAAAAAATGACATGCACATTATAGAATTTCTTCTAAGATAAAAAGAAGTTATGTACTTACCACAA
The DNA here is from genome assembly GCF_019279795.1 of Protopterus annectens. Classification (NCBI taxonomy): domain Eukaryota; kingdom Metazoa; phylum Chordata; order Ceratodontiformes; family Protopteridae; genus Protopterus; species Protopterus annectens. The sequence goes on along the minus strand of NC_056740.1, from coordinate 464,149,745 downwards.
CATTCTATCTGTGTTGTCAATCTTCCTTCTTCCTCAACAACTGGGTTCCGATCTGCTCTGTCGGATCCAACTTGGCCGATGCTAAAGCAAGCAGCCACCAAATCTCTCAAGCTTTTCCCTTACCCACAACACACCTACTAAATTACCTCAGATCTTGTTTGCTGCTACATTAGCATAGGAAGATTTAAAAGAGTTATGGAAAAACATATCCAGAAGTCGTATATAAAAATAAATATATAGAGTACATGTAAATACTTGTTCCTCCAGAAGCCATAGGATGGGGGTTGGTGGGAAGGAAGCTGAGGAAGAATAAAGATTAACAATACAGATGGAACATTATACATTGTAAATAACTTCTTTATTTGATGTTATCAATCTTCATTCTATCTTCAACAAGTGGGACAGTGTCCCTAGCTATCTGTGTCCAGGGTAGACTTAAGAAATTATATTCCTGAGCAGCATAGAACCAAATGACACCCTACCTCTGCAGACCAGATCCAACTAGTGATGAGTGACAAAGGTATGGGGAGTAGCCCAAGTTGGTGCTGCACAAATATTGCCCATGGACACTCTTTATTGAAAAACTGTGAAAGTAGCCATGGAACTAATGGAGTACACTTTCAAGGCTTGTGTAAGAGAAATGCCCAATTTAGCATAGACAAAGGAAATGCAATTTGTCAACTACTTTGATAGGGTAATTTTGGAAACTGCTTTTCCCAAGTTGGTTCACAGAAAGAAATAAACTGCTGGCCAGCTTTCCTGATTTTTTTCTGTTCTATGCAAATAGAATCACAATTGCCTATGAACATACAGTAAATGTAACATATATTCTCCTTTGTTGGTAAACTTGGGAAAAAAACACTGGTGGATTGAGAGCACTATTGATTTTGGATGACACCACCTTTGAAGAAAGGATGGATTGGTACGTAAGGTCACTCTTTCTTTGTGGAAAACCAAATATGGAAGTTTAGAAGATAATGTTTGGATCTCAGAAATTCTTCGTGCAGAAGTAATGGCAACAAAGAAAACTGTCTTCCATGTAAGACATTTAAGGTCACATGTAGCTGCTGGTTCAAAAGGAGGTTGTGTGAGAGACTGTAGCATCAGATTTAAATTCCATGGAGGAGTAGGTTCATTAAAAGAAGGTCTTAGAAGAAAGGTATCTTTTAAGAAGGCCTTGCTCAATTTGTGAGAAGCTATGGATTCATCATTAAAACCTGTATGGTAATTTGAAATTGCTGCTAGTTGCACTTTTAACGATTGAACAACTAGCACCATTTTGAAACAGGTGTGCAAGGAAATCTAAAATGTGACTGACAGGAGCTGAAAAGGGGTCAAGATTGTGTTGCTGAGCCCAATGGGCAAATCTTTTCCATTCACTGGAATATGTTTTTCTTGTCAAAGGTTTATAGGAAGATAAAATTATACATTGAACAGGTGATGAGTGCATAGATTGTCTGGCTACTAAGGGAACTCTGAAGAACCCAATCAGTCAGCTTGAGATTTGCTATATCCAGATGGGACATGCCTGTTGGATAAAATAGGAGGTCCAGAGTTGGATCTAGGTTCCATGGTTGTTGAACCAGGTGAGGCCATAAGAAGGGAAAAAGAAGTTATGTACTCACCATAACGTTCCATCTGAGTAGTTCTACTTCATTTGTCTTCAACCTGTGGGATACTGGATCCGAGCTGGCAATCTTACTAGCATCTGCTCTGAGCTCCAAGCTCCTCCCTTTAACCATAATATACCTTCATTACCTTCCAACCCCCAGATCGAGTTTGCTGATTCTTATACTGATAACCTGACCTGAAAAAATACTTGTGACCTATAACTGCAGCCGGTAGGCTGTCCATATGACAAGGTCCGGGGGAAGGAGGGAGGGACGGTTGAAGACAAATGAAGCAGAACTACTCAGATGGAACATTATGGTGAGTACATAACTTTTTTATCTGAATTAGTTTACTTCATTTGGTCTTCAACCTGTGGGACAGAGTCCTCGACTACTAAACTCCTGGGTGGCCCTCATGGAAGGATATTCAGGAGCACCATGGAACCAAAGAATGCTCTCCTTCTGGAAGTCAAATCCAATTTGTAATGAGAAATAAATGCATGAGATGAGGACCAAGAAGCTGCAGAACAAATATCATCCAAAGAGACTCTAGACCAAAAGGTCGCAGACATAGCCATGGACCTAGTGGAATGAGCTTTCACCTGACCCGGAGGAGACATGCCTCTGTTCTTATAAACCTGAAGGATGCATGAAGAAATCCACCTAGAAATAGTGACCTAGAAGACAGGTTTACCCAAAAAGGGTTTATAGAATGATACAAACGATCGGATTTACGGAAATTTTTGCCCTGTGTAAATAGAATCGCAACTGTCTATGAACATCTAGCAGGTGGAGTTAGTGTTCCATCTTGTTAGTAAAATTAGGAAAGAAAACTGGTAAATTGATGGTTTGATTGATATTAACTGGTGACGCCACCTTGGGAAGAAAGGATGGATTGGTCCGAAGGGAAACCCTATCTTTGTGGAAAATCATATAAGGAACTTCGATGGACAAGACCTGCAGTTTTGAAACCCTTTCGCAGAGGTAATAGCCACCAGAAAAGCTGTTTTCCAAGAATTTTAGATCTGTGGTTGCAGCGGGTTCAAAAGGCGGAGTGACCAAAGCTTGAAGAAGAATAGTAAGGTCCCATGTAGGAACAGGATCCTTGACCAGGGGGTGTAACAGAAAACTCCCTTTGATAAAGGCTTTACACAGCCTGGAGGAGGCTAGAGAAGCAGAATTCTCACCCACATGAAAAAGAGAAATAGCAGCCAATTGAACCTTGACAGTAGAGGAACTAGCTCTTTGTTGAAAAATGTCAGCTAGAAAATCAAGAATGGCAGAAATAGGAGCTGTGAAGGGGTCTAAACTCCTGTGAGAGGCACAAAAAGAAAAACATTTCCATTTACTGCAATAAACCCCCCTGGCAGAAGACTTATGAGCAGCCACCAAAATAGACCTAACTCAGGAGGATAATCCAGGAGTCCTAGCAATCATGAGAACTGGAGCAGCCAATCTGTGAGTTTCAAACTGTCTAGGTTTGGATAAGGAACCTCCGATGGGTGTGCAATCAGATCCTGAATGGGATCCAAGATCCAAGGTGGAGCCAGAAGGTGAGACCAAAGGAAGGGAAACCATACCTGGTGAGGCCAAAATGGGGCAATGGGGGTCACTTTGCTCCCCAGTTGACAAGCTTTCTGTAGAAACCTCAGAATAAGATGTACTGGAGGGTAAGCATACAGAAGACCGGGAGGCCAAGCATGGACTAGAGCATCTCTGGGGGACTCCCCCAGCAGGAGATTCAGAGTGAAAAAATCACTGCACTTCACATTGGAAGGAAATGCAAAGAGATCGCAGCAAGTCTAACCCCACTCGATGAAGATCTGTTCCGCTACTGAAAGATTCAGAGACCACTCATAAGGCATCAGAATAGTCTGACTTAACCTGTCTGCTAGAATGTTGGACCATCCTGGAATGTGCGTTGCAATAAGAAAGCGACTGGTGGAGATTGCCCATTCCCACACTCTCATGGCCTCATGACAAAGGGGGTAAGACCTGGTCCCTCCCTGTTTGTTGATATACCAGACCACTGAAATGATGTCTGACTGAACTGCAATGGTTCCCAGAGGAAGAAAGGCATGAAGAGCCTACAACATTAAAAGGATGGCCCTCATCTCTAGAACATTTATGTGCAAGCTGGTCTCTACATGGGAGCACAGGCCTTGGACTGTCCTGCCCGAACAATGCCCCCCTCACCCAAGTTGGGAGGTGTCCATGGTCACTGTGGCTTGGGCAGGGGCTGGAACAAAGGGTTGTTCCTCCAAAATGTCTGGAGAACACATCCACCATATGAGGGAGGACCGACAGACTTGACTGAGTTGTATCGGATACAACAATGGAAGTTCCAACAGGGACCACTGTACAGCTAGTGTCCACTGTAGAATTCTCATATGTAACAAGGCACACGGGAGCAGTGTTATGGTCACCACCATTGAACCTAGAGCCCTCAACACTGATTCCGCTGTTGGAAGAGGAGAATGGTAGATTAGAGAGACATGCTTCCTCAGGTTTTTTACCCTCTCCAAGGTCAGGAAGATTTTTCAATATAATGTATCTATCCTTCCACCAATGTAGTCTATCACCTGGACAGGATCTAGGAGTGATTTGGATGTGATAATTATGATTCCCAAGTACAGGGCAAGGGTTAATAAGTAGTCCCTGGTTTGAGAGAGTAGACACCTGGTGGGAGCAGTGAGGAGCCAATCATCTAGGTACAGATAGACCTGAATCTCCTGAAGCCTCAGGTGAGCCGCTACCACCGCCATCACTTTGGTGAACAGCCTGGGGGCTGTGGTGAGACCAAAGGGTAGGGCTTGAAATTGGTAATGATTAACTCCTAGCTGGAAGTGGAGGAACCTCCTGGAGCTTCTGTGCATTTTTATGTGATAGCAAGCATCCTGGAGGTCTAACGAGCACATCCAGTCACTCTCTTGCAGGTACGGCATGATGGACTGTAAAGTGACCATCCAGAACTTCTCTTTGGCAACTGACAGGTTCAGGGTAGATAGGTCCAGAATGGGCCTTAAGTCCCCCATCTTCTTTAGCACCAAAAAGAACCTGGAGTAGAAACCCAATCCGGACTGATCTGGGGGGACGGTTTCAAGGGCTCGTTTTTTAACAGCTTGGAAATTTCCTGTGCTGCTCCCTCCCTTTGCATGGGTGGTACATCTGGGGGGAGTTTGGGAGGACTCACAAATGGGATAGAGTATCCTCTGGATATGATCTGAAGCACCCAGTGGTCTGATGTTATAGACTCCCATGCCACCAGGTGCAAGGACAATCGTCCCCCGACTGCCTCCAGAGTAGAGCAGTCAGGCCATGCCTCAGGGTTGCTGTCCAGGTCTGTCTGAGAAAGGTTCTAGAGACCCAAAATTGCTTGGACCCCTCTGCCTCTGGGCCAGCGTCCATTATGTCCCCCTCTGCCTCTGGGGGAAGAAGAGCCCTAAGTGTCCCAGGAATACTGCGACTTCCAGAACCACATCTTCTTTTGCCATCTCTGCTCCCAGGAAAAGGACCTTTGATGGTTAGAGAAGTGATCCCGATGGCAGACAGTGTCTTCCCATCCTTCTCACTCTGGACTAATGTCTCTTTGATGGGCTTACCAAAAAGAGTAGAGCCATCATAAGGGGCATTGGCAAAGGATGCCTTGAAAGCTTCTGAGAATTGACATAGTCTGATACAGGTATTGCACCTCATGGACACGCTGGACCCAGATGCCCTAGCTGCTCCTTCAGTAGCATGTGAAAGGAGTTGCATGGATGTGTTGGAGACTGCTTTCAAAATGGCCATCCTCACGGAGAATGAGTCTTTGTCCTCCTGTGACATGGACTTGGGGGAAGATTCCACCAGCTCCTTTACCAGGTCATGTTGGAGTATCGTGACATAGGCCAGGTAGTTCAGCACCCTAATAGAAAAGGTAACTGAAGCGTAAATCCACTTCCCTAAGCAGTTCATCATCCATAACTCTCGGTCAGAAGGATGAACCGAGGAACTTTCCTGGGCTAGTTCCTTCTTTGTGGCTGCTGCTACCACCATAGCATCTACGGGGGAGCCCTTGTTCCATGCTGGCCTATCAGAAGGTGGACTCAAAATCTTGTCAGGCCTTTTGGGAATTGGTTCCAGGGTGTCCGGCTCCTTCCATGCCTGTGAGGTTACCAGGTCCACCAAGGGATCTGGGGGAGGGGACACCCAGGAAGTAGATGAGCCCATGCCGAAAGGCTCCAGGAACACAGACTCATCAGAAGAAGCTTTGGGGGCAGACCAACCTCCTCGCTGGCGAAGGATTTCCATAATGTCTCCAAAGGTGGCAACCTCAGGAGGTGACCTGGGGGAACCTTCCCCATCATCCAAGTCCATATCCTCAGTGAGGGCCTCAGGGGAGTCCAAGTGCCTCCTCTTGCATGTATGCTTGTGAGGCACATTTTCTGGTGGGGCTCTCCGAGGGGAACTTGCAAGTCACTTGTTCCTCAAGGGGAACCATCTAGGGATCCTCGAGCATGGGCTGTTCCTCTGGTAAAATGATGTGAATCATAGAAAGTGCCAAGGGGGTCGGGGCAGAGTCCGAGGGGACAGTCAGAGGTCTCAATCCTAAGAAAGAAACTTTTCTACAGTGTCAAATGCTGAGGGAGAATGAACCTCCTGTGGAACCAATAAGGAGGCTGGTCTCCCTGGGTCCGAAGAGAGAATCGGAGACAGGCCCAAAGTGGACGGAGCTCCAAGGGAGGGAACTTGGCCGGACAAAGGTGGAGCCAATGAAAAAGTTCCACTCACTCAGATCCGACACCCAAGCTCCGGCTCTGAGAGCAGCTCAGATCTGAGGTGGTCCAATCTGACATGCTCCAGGCAGCTGTCTGTGTCCAGGAAGTAGGTACCATTGGCGCCGACTCACTGACTAAAGCCATCATCAGATCCAAGTACTCTGAACCCAATGGATGGATCGGAGAAGGAGAAATTGGCTGAAAAAAGAAAGCGTGCTCTCCCCTCCTGAGGGAGAGGGGGCTGGCAAGAATCCCATCTGTATCCGAGTACGAATGAACCTCCTCATCATTTTATCCCTGTTGACTTCCGATAACGACCGGGTGGACCTCAACAAGGCCACGGATTCCGACCTTGTGGGTTGGGCACCTAGATGTACAGCTTGTCTCCTCCAGCTCTAGGGAAAACTTCGGAGATCGGAGCCGAGGGGATTCATGGATCCTAGGAGTCTTAACCAGTGAAGGGAGGTCCGGAGACCTCTTGCATTTGTCAGAACTTGGTTTTGGCTCTCTCTCCTTCTCTCTGCCCCTTTTCTGCTCCACTTCTGCAGGCTTTGACACAGGAGGTTGTGTCCCAGCCTGGGAGGGAGGAGAAGCAAGGGCAAAAGAAGAAAGAGAGGTGGCCACAGCAGCTACTGTGACCGAAGCTGAAAAAAGAGGCAATGCCCTCAGAAGAGGGAAGAAGGCCTTTCAGGGCCAACTTAGCCTTCCTGTCCTTAACTGCATGCGGGTTAAAACCCTGCACACACAGTGCAGTCTGTACTAAGGTGGGCCATGCCCAAGCACATTACACAAAGAGTGTGACTATCCACAGGGGACAACTTATGGCCACACTCCGTGCATCTTTTAAACATGGGTTTATCAGCCATAATATCAGTGGAAAAACAACAATTAAAAGAAGTATTATTTTTCTTACTGAACACACCACTCATCACACTCACACACAGAACACATTGAGGGGGTGGAGGGAAAGCAACACACTCACAAACTACTAAAACTAAGCTAAACAACACTAAAGATTGAGCACTCGACACACCAAGCGAGGGGAGGAGAAAGAGGAACCTACACTATCACTAACCTAAAGTTAGTAGAGAAAAAAAGACTTTCTAAAGACTTTATTACCCACTTACTACCCGGAGCTCGGGAGATCATGGTGCTTCAGCTAGCCACGGCAAATGAAATCTGGGGGTTGGAAGGTAGTGATGGTGTATTATGGGTAAGGGGAGGAGCTTGGAGCTCAGAGCAGATGCTAGTAAGATTGCCAGCTCGGATCCAGTATTCCACAGGTTGAAGACCAAATAAAGTAAACTACTTCAGATACCAAATTTGTTGAGGCCAACAGGGGATAATGAGTATCGCTGTGCTCTTTGACCTGGCAGCTTTCTGCAGAAATTTTGGAATCAATGGGGTTGGTGGGAAGGCATAAAGAAGACTGGGGGGGACCAATTGTGAAGTACAGCATCCTCCAGTGACTGCCCCTGTGGGGGAATCAGGACAAAGTACTTGTTGCACTTGTTGTTTAGGGGAGAAGCAAAAAGATCACAGGCCCCATTGTCAGAAAATCCTGGCCATCACTTTCTCGTTGAGGGACCATTCATGTGGAAAAGAATGTACCTGCTGAGTTTGTCCACAATCACACTGGATTTCCCCAGAATGTGTGTCACTAAAAGAAAGTGGTTGTTAGAGATCGCCCACTGCCAGACCCTGTGAACTTCTTGACATAATGGGTAAGATTTGGTTCCCCTTGTTTGTTGATGTACAGACAACAGACATGTTGTCCGTCTGAAATGCAGTCGTCCCACAAGGAAGAACATCTTGAAATGCTCGCAACACCAAGAGCACTTCTCTAATTTCTAGGACATTTATATGCAAATTGGCCTCTGGGGACCAAGTACTCTGGATTGCCTTCCCCAGATAATGCCCCCGCACACCCTATCTGGGAAGCATCCATGGTCAGTATGGCCTTGGGCTGTTGGGGGATGAAGGAATGGCCAAGAGCAGCTGGTCACATTGAATCTACCAATAAAGATCTCTTTTGCAAGTGTTGGTAATTCTTATCTGGTTCAACATGGACTAATGGAAGATTAACCCCTGAGTAGCCAGCATCCATTGAAGGATCCACATGTAAAACTTGGCCAATGGAACAAAGGTGATCACCACTGCCATAAGGCCTAGATTTTGGAGAACAGTGCGGGATGAAATTGAGGTGTTCTCTACAACCTTCTTGACCTGTGACCTTATTGGTTGAACTCGGTGTGTTGGAAGGGAAGCAATGGTGGCTTTTGTATTGAGTAGTGCTCCAATAAATTCCAATGTCTCAGTTGGCTGACGTTGTGATTTGCTGTAGTTTATGGTTATTCCTAGGAGAGTACAGGTGTGTAATCCCTTGCATGTGTGAGTAGATGCCTGGTCATAGCGCTAATGAGCCAGTTGTCCAAATAGGAAAACACCTGGAATCCCTGTAGTGTGAGGTAAGCTGCTGTTACTACTGTCATGCATCTGGTGAACACCCTAGGGGCTGTGCTGAGTCCAAGTACCCTGAATTGATAGTGACTTGGCTCTCAGCTGGAAGTGCAGGTACTTTCTTGATTGGTAAGGGAGAAGCTTGAGTGATTTGGTGGCTACAAGCTTTAGCATCGGCCAAGCTGGATCTGACAGACTCGATCTGAACCCACTTGTTAACGATAGAATGAAGACTGACAACATCAGATCAAATAAGCTTCTTCTTAGAATCTTCACACAGATTTGTTAAATATAAAGGAAGGACACATCAACATGTGGTTATGGTACTCAAAGCTTTTTGAAAGTCAGTAGGTCATAAGCCTGATAAAACCTAAAAATGCAAAGAGGTCTATGTCTGGTCTTCCCATGCTGATGCTATGTTGAGAAAAATGTGGGTGTGTAGCATCCATTCGATCCAAAGAAATTTCTGCTCAACCTCTGTCTGCCAGAACATTGTCCTTGATGCAAGTAGTTGTTCAGTTTCATTTTTTCTAAAGAAATCATTGTTAGTCTGCAGAGGGGGTAGGGAATGAGTGCCCCTTGTTTGTTTATTACACACATGACAGTGTGTGTTGTGTCCCTATTAGAGATGACCTTGTGAAAGAGATTTTCAAAGGCTTCTATTGCATGTATCACTGCCACAATTATCTTTTGATTTATGTGCTGATGCATCTCTCCATGAGAGTGCATTGCCCTTGGCATCCATCCCACCATCCATGTCTCCCATCCGAGGTGTGAGGGTGTTTGTGGAACAAGGAACAGTCTACTGTCTGTACTGATTTTGCCTTCTCTTCAATAGATTTCAACACATCCTGAGCATTAGCACCGGAATAGATTCCTCAGCATCAGAGTCCTCATAGCCCTGGGAAGGTTCTTCTTAGAGATAAGATCTGCAGCCAGAGACATGGGATACAGTTGTTTACCACAAGACAAACAATTATTAACTTTCTCAATTTGTTCTGACATACACAGGAGCTGACCCCATATGTCAGGACTGCAGTTGCATTCTTGAAGGATATCTCCAAGTCCAACTTTTTAGGAATCTTATTCAGCCCTGTGTGCCCAAAATAATGCTCCCTGCTCTTTAAAAAGAAAGATAAGTCAGTAAAGAAAAAAAAAATGACTGAGATTACATCAGCCATGTCTCTGGAAAATGTATTAAAATATTTTACATTTGGCAGTACCCTGTGTGGCTGCAGCTGCTTCGGCTTGACAGAGAAATGTACACTATCTGTCTTGTTCTTGTTTTATGTCTAAAACAGCAAAAAATCCAAATTTATGGGAAAATACTGAAGGTAAACGAAGTTATAGTAGAGAGAAACTTGTAGAAATTCAATCTTCAATCTTGCTGTGCTGTAGGTTTGATGAACTGTTTTCTGAAATGTCTGTTAGGCCTACTACACTCTAGGTACTCCATGAACTCCAGGAATAACAAGGAATTATACTCAATCCTGGCCCAAAATATCTTGCTCAAACAAATCTGACTTGTAAAACGTCTAGAATGAGGAGAAGGAAAAGATATTAAGGACTAAGAAAAAGGATCTAGAGCTGGAATATCTGCCAGGCTTTAAACACCAACCAACACAGGCCTGCACTTCCTTGTATGCTACTGGCCAGTGTTCACTCCTTGGATAACAAGATGGACTACATAAGGCTAGAACTAATTACAAAAAGCAAGGTGAGAAACAGTTGTCTTCATGTTCACAGAGACATGGTTAAACTCCAATATCTGTGATAGTGCAATGCATGTGGAAAGGCTGACATTATTTATAGCGGACAGGAGTCAGATCCTCAGTGGTAAAATCATGGTGAGAGGGTGCCTGTATCTACGTAAATAACAGCTAGTGTACCAACTGTGAGGCAATTACCACTCACAGCTCTGAAACCCATGAGTTCTTATCACTAAGGTGCAGACCCTTCTACTTGCCAAGAGAGTTTAATGGTGTGAGCATCACAACTGTATATATTCCTCCCAATGCTAACACGAACGAGGCACTGGCCACACTTCACCAGTCAATCAGTGAAATGCAGAATCAAAATCCAGAGTTTGCTCACATAATAGCGGGTGACTTCAACCAAGCAAACCTAAAGTCAGCTCTCAGTTCTACCTATCACTAGCATGTGAACTTTGCTAAGAGGGGAGAGAACACATTGGGAAAAGTATATAGTAATGTTAAGCTGACTTATTAGGGAGTACCCCACCCACACCTGAGTAACTTGGATCATCTGGCCATCATGCTAATCTCTGTGTACAAACCACTATTAAGAAGCAAGCCTACCAAGAAGCAAATAAGAGTATGGCCAGAGGGAGCAGACTCAGCACTCCAGGACTGCTTTGAGAACACAGACTGGATCACGTTTAAAGACACAGCTATGGGGAACCAATACATCAATCTGAATGAGTACACAGAATCTGTGTGTTGGCATACATATCTAGGTGTGTGGATGATGTAACAGTCAACAAGACTATCACCATAAGGGTCAACCAAAAACCCTGGATCACAATGAAGTACATGAGCTCCTAAGAGAAGCAATGCTACATTTAAGGCCGAAGGCAAGGATGCCCTCATGCTGACCAGAAAGAATCTAAACCGGAGAATAATGAAGGCAACACGTGCCTATGGACAGAACATCCAGTCACTTCTCTGACCCAAGAGACTCCAGATGTCTGTGGCAGGGAATACAATCCTTAGCAGACTACAGGCCTGTATCTTCAAAGTGTGATGGCAACACTGAATTTCTAAATGCGATCAACACCTACTTCAGCAGGTTTGACAAAGGGAATAGCATGAAAGTTACGAAACATCACCAGGCAAAATGAAGTAGTGCTTCAATTCAGCTGCTGTTCAGAGAACGCTAAGCCGGGTGAACCCAAGAAAAGCAGCCAGACAAGACAGCATTCTGGGACATGTGCTAACAGACTGTGCTGTTAAACTGTTGATGGTTCTTACTGACATATTCAACACCTCCTTATGTCAGGCCATAGTACCCAAGTGCTTCAAGAACACAGCAATCATACCACTACCCAAAAGGTGTCAACCAACATTCCTAAATGACTATCATCCAGTAGCTCTCACCTCTACCATAATGAATGTTTCAAAAGGCTGGTTAAAGATTATTTAACAATAAATATCCCTGTAGAAATGGACCCACTACTATTTGCTTATCGGCCGAACCACTCCACTCCACTGCAGATGCCATCTCGCTGGCACTGCACACATCCAAGGATCAACTGGAAAACAATAACTGTTATGTCCAGCTGTTATTCATTGACTTCAGCTCTGCCTTTAACATAGTTATACCCCAACATCTGACAGGGAAAATGATTCATCTGGGTGTCAGTACTCCCATGTGTAACTGGATTTTCGACTTCCTTATTGATAGACCAAAAAGAGTGAACGTAGGCAATAACACCTCAGACAGCACTATAGTGAGCATGGGAGTCCCTCAAGGGTGCATTCTCAGTCCTCTGCTGTTCACCATGCTGACTCATAACTATGCAGCTAGGAACAGCTCAAATCACATCATTAAATTTGCAGATGACACTACAGTAGTAAGCTTAATCAGCAAAGGTGATGAAACAGCGTGCAGGGAGGGGGTGAAGCATGTGATTGACTGGTGTAACAACAACAACCTGGCTGTGAACATAATTGGCCCTCTTTAAGAAAAATCTTGACGACTGGATGGGAAATAGAAAATTCACTCCGGGGATCACTTCTGCAGCACTACTTGAGAGGGGCACAGGAAAATAATTTTCTTGGGTGGTGAAAGCCAGGGAACCTTTTTGGCTAGGCTTATATAGGCCCCAGGGCCGATAGCCTCGTACCTACCTATGAATCTTCTACAGAAGCACCATTGAAACCATCTTGACAAGCAGTATCACAGTACAGTATGGGAACTGCAAGACTACTACACTCATAAGGCTCTCCAAAGGGTGGTGAAGGTGGCAGAGAGGATGACCAGGTCCATGCTTCCATCTATACAGGATCTGCACATGGCATGGAGCCCCGGGAGAGCAACAAAGATTGTCAGAGACCAAACCCACCCAGCTCAGGGACTGTTCTTCTGCTTAACTTCAGGCAAACGCTACATGAATATACGTTGCAAAATGGCTAGATTCAAAAATATCTTCTTTTCTCAGGCTATCAGATTATTAAACTTGAGTAGCAATGTAAGACAACAGGTTACCTAGTCAGTGGCCACACAGTCTGAAGGGAATATTATTTTCTGAAGTGCAATCAACTCACTGTTAGGTTCTTCTCACTTGTGCATCGTCTCATTGTAAGCTTCTTTTGTGCAATAACTCATAGAATAAGTTACATTCCATGCAATTGAAAATGTTCCAGTTTCATAAGGCTCATCTCAACTGTGCAATACACCTACCTGTGCAATGTTAAGTGCTGCTAATAGTTAGTGATACAAAAAATGTGATTATGTCTAGTGTCATGTCAAATGTTATAAATGTTTTTCTTCCTCAATTATGTTATGTTTATACATAGGGCTTGAAGCAGCAATTTTATTTAGCCTGCACTGAGGTGTGGGTCTAAATCACAATAAAGTTTACTTTGACTTATCACAGGCTTCAACTGTAAGATTCTCTTCCCATGTCTTCACTTTTACAGGCACCATTGGATCATTAAAATTCTTTCACTTTTTTATTTTTTATGAGCTTCCCTTACAAGCTGAAAGTTTTAAAAGTCTTTTTAAAATCAAAATGTTTGCTTTTCAAACATTTTTTTAATAATCTCTGCATCCTTTAAGTGTCTCGATCATCCTTAGACATCATTCTCACATATTTCTTAAATATTTTCTTTTTTACCATGTCAATTGCCTAACTGTGACACTGCAGAACTCTTCCCCAAGCATTATGATAATTCATATAGAACTGCTCGCAGTACCAGGGTGCAAAAACTGACTAAAATGTGATATATTGTTTTCTTATTTCAGAAAAGTGGCACATTTGTAAGCTTTATGATTTCCGATGTGTGCTTCCTATGGCATTAAAATCTGTTCAATCTTGTGACCTTTCACCTGTGAATGAAAGGAGATAAAAAGGAGAAGCTATGTTTGAAACTTGCAGTTGAAATGAAAAACAAAATGTAACCTCTAGTGTCAGGAAGGACCTAACTTCTTATTTAATAAAGTCACACAAGGGTATGAATTCAAGAAGAAAATGTGAAATAAAATGCACTTATAAGGCTCTTCAAAGAAAGCAGTCAAAAGTAATTAAATAAGAAATGTTTACATTCTACGTGAAATCTCTGAATGCAGAAAATCTCCTTGCTCCCTTGTTCCCTTCGCAATCCAGGTAAACTCTGGCCAAAAGCACCTGAAATGGTTTCACTTCCATGTCCCTATATGGACTACCTAGGCAAGCATTGCTTCTGTCTTGACCAGAAGAGGATTGACTATGACTATGTTTAAAGCAGTGCCCAATTGGCAATGGCCTCTTTCTCCACTACCAATATAGGACACAGACTTTTATGACAGTTGGGTACAGTATTTGCTTCCAAATAATGTACCACTGTTGCAAGGTCTGTGTTGGTTGCTGCTTCCTGAGGTCTTTGCATTCCCCACCCTGCTTCAGTGGACACAACTGCGGATGTAGCTTTTGGTTATTTCTGAAACATGTAACCCCAAAACCTGGCTTTATATCAGAAACTGTATCTTCCCCTTTCCTGTACAACCTGCTCTGATGGCTTAGGCTATCTCCATGGCACCCTTACACCCACTGCAGTGCTGGGCACTCCCTCGAGCTCCCTTACACCCATGTGTAGTACTGGGCACCCCCTCGAGCTCCCTTGCACCCATATGCAGTTCTGGGCACCCCCTCAAGCTCCCTTACACCCATGTGCAGTGCTGGGCACCCCCTTGTGCTCCCTTACACTTATGTACAGTGCTAGGCACCCCCTCGAGCTCCCTTACACCTATTACCAGTGCTGGGTACCCCCTCTTATGCTGTGATAAAAGTTTTGCATCAACCAGGCTTCTAGAGTTCGTCTTTCCCACTTCCCATGATTCACATGCAACTGGCACAGAATGACTTATCTCTTTCTCTCTCTCTTGCTTCTGTTGACACTGCTTCTATCTCTTCTGACTCCAGATGCATCAAGTTCCAGATACCTCAAATTCTAAGTCCAGTTGGGCATGAGGTCCTCCTGGTAAAAAACAGACTGTCCTCTGTGTCCTGTACAACCAAAACTCCTGTTAGGCAATCACCAGGCTACATTACTGCAGCATAAAAAAGCTGCCACCACCTCCTCTCTGGACATATTAAAATATTGGATTCCTTTTGGTTTGCACTCCTTTGTCAGCTGTGACACTGACATTTTGGCATAGTGTCCAAAAATCATCATATTCTGCCTGTTTCTAAATAAGACTGACTAAAAAATGCAATAACTGCTGTTCAAAACCAAATCACTGTATATTTTACTTTGTGGCCAAGATGTAGATACACACACAAATGCGTGCACGTACACACACACACACACACACACACACACACACACACACACACACACACACACACACACACACACACACACGTGCACGAGCATACATACACTGTATATTTTACTTTGTGGCCAAGATGTAGACACACACACACGTGCATACACACACACACACACATGCATACATGCGCGTACACACACACACAGATACACACATATGCGCGTGCGTATATATATATATATATACACACACACACACACACACACATGTGCATACACACAGACACACATATGTGTGTACACACACACACACACACACACACACACACACACACACACACACACACACACACCTTTGGAAATAAAGTTGCTTTAGGCTGAATAAGTTCAGTATTAATATTCTTACCAACTGTCAACAATTTGCCAACAATATCCTCCAATATGTGATGGATACCTTGCACTGACAGACTTTAGCCCTGTAACCTGGGTACATGAGTAAAGTGGCTATGGTCCATGGATCCACTCTATTGACCCAAACAGTTATGATGGCTACCAAAGGGATGACCTTGAGTGAAAACACTGATAGTCAACAGGTTAAATTGAAGAAAAGTGTACATAAATCTGATTTAATAACCATTCCATCTAAAGCAACCTGTTCTTGAGAGAATAAAGTGAATATGCACTGCTGTTCTGGGTATGACCTTCCAAAACCAAGACTCACACCAGAACTGCACACTGATCATGAGCACAGCTGAGTCTCTGGTTTAGCACCAAGGCCTTTTCTCATTACTCTGTCTGTGAACCATAGTGTCCCTATAGTGCCCCTTACACACTATAAATGCATCCATACAAATTATATACACACACACACACACACACACACACACAGTTCTCAGTCAAGGCTCACAAAGTTCTGTAATTTCCTATACGGTTCCTCCTGGTAGAGTAGTAGTGCTACCCAACCAGATTTGGCTAGGGACCACAGCCACCAGTTATCTGACCACTGCTGCTTTTGTGAAATATAAATTAGAAATCATTCTTACCACAGTGATGGTCACTGGTGGTATGCTGAACCAGCCATGTTAATTGGAGGCAGAAACCACAGCTTTGCCAGCCTGAAGTATTAAATACTAACAAAAGTACATCAATAAATAATAAACACGAGCTACAAGATATTAAAAGTAAATCAATAAAACTTCACTTAAACAACAGAGATAGTGATGATCGAAATTAAACACGCAGAGGTGAAGACAATGTACAAAGAAAGAAAAATAAACAGTTGCATTGAAAAAATACGTACAGAAAAAAAGATCTACACCTAAATAAATATCCTAGCAATTAACTGCTAAAAAAAGCCCTAGCTATTCTAAGTTAGACAACTTAACACAAATAAAATTGAAAAGTATACCGTCATAGATGATACAAGCAAAGACAAGCTAAGAAAAGATAAAAATTTCCATTGTTTCACATATATTAGCACTACAGAAAGAATGGATCATAATTTTGGATCCTTTCATTCCTCACAAAAACAGTGTAATTATATTACACTGGATACATTAGTTCCTTTCCCAGACAACAGAAGGAAGACTAACTTGAAAGCAAGCATGTTTTCACACATTTAATTTTATTTGCAGTGACAACGATTCTTATTTAAATATTAATGACTACTTCCCTTAGAAGAGTCTTGTAACTTCATTTTCAAGGACCTTTCCCTTTCTGATTCCATACCTTTCTGTAACTTAAAGATCATGTCTAAAGGTGTGAAACAAACTTTGATTTTGGTATAAAAAAGTGTTTGCATGCATAATTATGCACGTGAATGCTATTTTTTTTTTTTTTTACAAAAACAAAGGTTGTTCGGCACCCATGTATTAAAAAATTATTTTTATGTCTTACCATAACATTCCATCTGTGTTGTCGATCTTCATCTGTTCTTGACTAGTGGTTTATGGTTCCAATCCTCCAGCTGTTCTACAGCTCACGTCTGCCAAAAACTCTCTCTAGCTGAAAGTCTACCCACAATTCCCCTCTCTAGTTTACCTCAGATCTAGTTTGCAATCAGACAGAAGAAGACTCTGTAAAATACAAGTCAGAAACCTTGTCCAAGGTATTCTTAACAATAAGAACCCAGACAGGATGTCACTCCGCCAGAAGTCTGAAGGAGGGGGCAGGTGGGAGGAAAGCAAGAATAGATGAAGATAGACAACACAGATGGAACATTATGGTAAGGCATAACTTCTTTATCTGATGTTGTCAATCTTCATCTATTCTTGACTACTGTGACAGAGTCCCTAGCTACCTTAGATCTGGGTGGCCCTATGGAAAAACTTTCCTGAGAACCCTAGAACCAAAGGATGCTCTCCCCCTGGAGACTATATCCAATTTGCAATGAGTAATAAATGTATGAGGCTTAGCCCAAGTTGCAGCTGAGCAAATTTCTGACATGGAAGCCTTGGAATGGAAGACAGCAGAAGTTGCTACTGATCTACTGGAATGTGCTTTGACTGGTTTTGGTGGCTTCATATTCAGCTTAGTGTAGATGAAAGATGTACAATCTCTTAACTATCTGGAGAGATTTACTTTGGACACTGACCTCCCCACAGTTGTACTAGCAAAGGATACAAACAATTGTTCAGATCATCTAAACTGTTCAGTTCTATCTAGATAGAACCACAACTGCCTGTGTACATCCAGAAGGTGAAGGCAGCACTCTCCCTTGTTAGACTAGTTTGGAAATAATACCAGTAAGTCTATAGGCTGACTGATATCAATCTGTGAAATCACCTTAGGTCGAAAGGTTGGGCTTGTCCTGAGTGATACCCTATTCATATGAAAAATTAAGCAAGGGGCTTTGGAGCACGGAACTTGTAATTCGGAGACTTGTCTCACTGAAGTGACAGCTACAAGAAGTAACATCTTCCAGGAAAGGAATTTTAAATCACAGGTAGCTGCCAGTTCAAATGGTGGTGCTGTAAGTGATTGCAATACCTGAGTGATATCTCAGGGTGGAAGACGATCTCTAAAAGGAGGCTTTAAGTATATTGTACCCTTCAGGAAAACCTTGCAAAATCTCTGGGAGATTAAAGGTTAGTCTCTAAATCTGGTATGAAAATTTGAAATTGCTGCTAAGCTAACTTTAACTGTACAAGCAGAGGCTTTTTTATTAAAGATGGCAATTAGGAATTCCAGAATTTTCTCTACCGGTGCTGAAAAGGGGTCTAATCCATTGTCCAAGGCCAAATAAAAAATATTTTCCATTTGTTTAGGTAGAGAGCCCTGGTGGATTGTTTATGAGATGCCAATAAAAAGTGCCGCATGGGAGAAGGTACATCATTGTGCCTGGCAACTATAAGTGGAGGAACCAAGCTGTCAGCTTCAGAGACTGAAAATTGGGATACCTTAGTCCCTGGGGTGGGACAGGAGATCTGGAGCTGGGTCCAAAATCCATAGTCAGCAGAGCAGATGAGGCCAGAGGAAGGGAAACCAAATCTGTTGAGGCCTATAAGGGGCAATGAGGATCACATTTTGATTTTCAACCAAGATACTTTCTTGAGAAATAAGATCAGAGGGAAGGGGGGAAAGCACAGAGAAGACCTGGGGGCCAATCGTGAAGAAGAGCATCTCTGGGGGTTTCCACTGAGGAAGAAATCAGGGCAAAGTAGCTTCTGCACTTGTTGTTCAGGGGTGAACCAAACAGGTCACAACACGTCTGGCCCCAACAAAGAAAAATCTCCTTTGCTACTCTCTAGTTCAGAGCCCACTCATGAGGCACGAGGATGCATCCACTCAATTTGTCCGCAATTACATTAGAAGTCCCCAGGATGTGCATTGCTATCAGAAAAGCGGTTGGAAGATATGGCCCATTGGCACACTCAAAGAGCTTCTCGACACAATGGGTAGGGCTTGGTTCCTCCTTGTTTGTTGATGTACCAGACCATTGACATGTTGTTCGACTGAATAGCTATCATCCCTACAGGTAAGGCAGAATGAAAGGCTTGCAACATGAGAAGCACTGCCCTTACCTCCAGTACACTGATGTGCAGGCTGGCCTTGGAGGGGACAAAGTGCTTTGGACTGTCCTCCCCAGATAATGCTCCCACACCCCATCTGGGAAGCATCCGTGGTCACTATGGTCTTGGGCTGAAGGAAGACAAAGGGACAGCCCCAAAGAATCTCTTCTGAATACATCCAAGTTAAATCGTTCTTGCATCGACTGGATATGAAAATGAAGTGGTCCATGGGGTGAGTTAGAATCGACCATTGGTTTTCTAGTAGCCAGTGGAGGAGCCTCATGTGAAACCTTGTTAATGGAACCAATGTGATGGCAGCTGCCATGGGGCTCAGTGCCTGCAGAATCAGCTGAGCAGATATTTGGCTTGAGCATAATAGTGGATGAACCTGTGCCTGTATCTTCAGTAGCCTTTGTAGTGGAAGTGATGCTATGCAAGAGGAAGTGTTGACATGACCTCTAATTAATTCCATCTCCTGGGTGGGGATTAACTGGGACTTTGTAGAGCTTACTTTTATGCCCAGTTGATGGGATAGGTCCAGGATGAAGTTCGTGGTCTGTTGTAGCAAATGCCTGGAGGGAGCAGAGAGGAGCCAGTCATCTAGATAAGGAAATGCTCAATTTGTGCAGCCTCAAATGAGCTGTGACTGCTGCCATATATTTGGTGAATTCCCTGGAGGCTGTGATGAGGCCAAAGGACAGCACTCTGAACTGGAAATCACTGGCTCCCAGCCAGAAGTGGAGGAACTTTCTTGAGCATTTGTCCACCTTTATGTTGTCATACACGTCTTGAAAGTCGATGGAGCACATCCAATAGTCTTTCTCTAAGAAGGGGAGGATAGACTGACCTGAGGCCATCTGGAATTTTGCTTGTTGGATGGATTTATTTAGAATGATGAGATCCAAAAGTGGTCTCCAGTTCCCTGTTTTCTTTGGCACTAAAAAGAATCTTGAGAAAAACCTGGATCCTAATTGGTCTGGTGGGATTTCTTGGATGACTCTTTTTTTCTAGCAACTTTTGTATCTCTACTGCTGCTTGAACTCTCTGACTGAATGGAATGTTGGGAAGTCTTGTAGGGGTTCTTGGATAAAGAGTAAAGGGAATTAAATAACCTCTGCTATTATCTTTAGCACCAAGGCATCGGTAGTTACAGGTCACCAGGCATCTGGGTGCAAGGAAAATCGTCCCTCGACTGCTTCCAGAGGTAAGCAATCGGGCACCCCTTCAGGAGTGCTGATAGGGTTGAGCAGTGAAAGAATCTCTGAAACCCTGATTCTGCAGAGCACCCCTGCCTCTGGGATGGTGTCTTCCACTATAACAACCCCCCTCCCCCCGGTCCGAAGGGCAGTCCGAGCCAAGTGTGTTCTGTAAAGGCTTCTGGGACTTCTTGAACCACATTTTAGCACTCCTTTTATTCCTGGAATAAGATCGTTGGAGTGGAAAAACATACACCTACAGCAGACAAAGTCTTTCCATCCTTTTCACACCTAGACAGAATTTCATTTACTTTGGGACCAAAGAAAGAAGACCCATCACAGGGGCATTGACAAAGGAAGACTCACACAGGAGCATTTAAGAGTGTCTCTGAATTGCAACACCTGATGCTGCTGACCTGATCACCCCTTCTGCCGCATGTGTGATGAGCCTCATGAACGAGTTAGAGATCAACTCCAGGGTAGCTAGCTGGAGGCCACTTTTTCCTGGACCTTCTCAGCCACAGCTACCACCAGGGAATCTGACAAATACTTGATCAGATCCCTTTGGAGCCTGGTGAAGTGTTCCAAGAAGTTCAAGGACCTGATGGAGAAGGTTGATGACCCATATACCAGCTTCCCAAATCTGTCTATCACCCTGGATTCTCAGTTCCAGGGATGGACAGTAGAACTTTCCTTGGCTAGTTCTTTTCTCTTGGTAGTCACTACCACCATGGCATCTGCTAGTAAACCCTTAGCTCAATGTGGTTGGTCTTCTGGGGCAGTAAGTATTTTATTAGGTCTCCAGGGAACTGGTTCCACAGAATCTGGAGCCTTCCAAGCCCACTGAGTGATAAGTTTAATTAGATAGTCAGCGGGCAGGTCATCCATGAGGTAGATGGGTGCACACCAAAGGCCTGCAAGTACACAGATTCCTCCAAGGATGGGTCTTTGGACTTCCTATTTCCCCTCTGCTTTAGGATCTCCACAATGTCGCCAAAGGAGACATCTTCCGGGCGTGACCATGGGGAACCCTCCTCATCATAGAAATCTGTGTCTTCTGTGACAGACTGTTACAGAGAATTGACGTGTTTCCTCTTACACAATCACTTCTGAGGGGGCTCTTCAGTGGGAACATCTGAAGAGGACTTGGAAGAGAGAGTACCTTTCCAAGGCAAACCTTGTGACTGTGATATATGCTGTTCAGGGGTAGAGGTTGGTGGCTGAAATGAGAAACCTGGGGTCACAGGGGGATATGCCAATAACCCAGGAGCCACATGAGAAGAAGCAGTGGCTAAAGCCCTTTCCATAGCCTGAAGGGAAGGGCCCCCTGAGGAGGGATGGCAGCCCAGAACCGAGACAGACAAACTCGGCACCGGGGTCACACTGCACCCCAAGAGCCCCACCTGACAGACCGGAACTGAGGACAGGTCCAGTGCCACTGCAGCCATAATAGATATGGATGGCTCCTTAGAAAAGCTCGGAGCCGACACGTTGCTCGGTGGCAAGGACACCGTCCATGGGACCTGATGGTGCTGATGGCACCAAGGGGACCAGAGCCACATGTGATGTTGAGGACAAAGCTGTAGTCGGCGCCAGAGTTACCGGGACCTGAGATGTCAGAGCCGATGGTTCTAAAACCTCTGAAGAGGTTAGAAAAGGGAATAACTGAGTGTAGATGGAGAAAAATCACCTGCTCCAGGAGGGAGAGGGGGCTGAAGAGAAAAGGGAAGACCCTGGGCAGTCGAGATCTGGTCCAGCAACCTAACAACATTGATTTTGAAAGACTTCTGGTGGAGCGCATCGACGGCTGAAGGAGACTCAGGTCTCTCTAGGAAAGGACTAGGTAAATGTCTATGGACAGGGTCTATAGATGGTGAATAAGTAGACCTGGGTTCTGAGACTATCATTAGTTTCAGCACTAACTGTTGTGCAATGGGAGAAATAGTCGGCACCGGAGTCGGAGCCATACATCTAGGTCTCTGAACTACAAATAAAGCCGGTGTAAAAGGTAGTGAAGAACTTTTTGGTGCCAGAGACTTTGACCATTCTGAATGTTTGTGAATCTTGCTTTTTGGTTCTGTGGAGGAACCCTCAGAGGCATGCTTGTGTTTCTTAACAGTTGGTACCAAAGGACATGACAGCACCGAGTGAGAGGACTTAGAGCCAGAGGCTGGGGGAGACTGGTCAGCCTTGGACAAGACTTCCACAAAAGGGGCCTTAAGGAGCCCTTTGAGGATCAATTTATTCTTTTTCTCTGCCAAGATTCTATTATTAAAGTCCTGGCAAATGGAACAAACCACACTCAAGTGAGAAACACTCAAATAATAGACACATTTTTCATGAGTGTCCAGGTTAGGCATTTTCTGCTGCACCCAGTACATTGTTTAAAGCCAGTGGTAGAAGATTTTGGCTTGTCTGCCATATCTATCACTCACACACACAAACACTAAAGAAAGAAAAGAGAAAAAAGTATAGCAACAATGATAGAAAAGGTTACCACAATGGTAAGTTAGGGAACACACTACCAACAATGATAGAAAAGGTTACCACAATGGTAAGATAGGGAACACACTACCAACAATGATAGAAAAGGTTACCACAATGGTAAGATAGGGAACACACTACCAACAATAATAGAAAAGATTACCACAATGGTAAGATAGGGAACACACTACCAACAATGATAGAAAAGGTTACCACAATGGTACACACTACCAACAATGATATAAAAGGTTACCACAATGGTAAGATAGGGAACACACTACCAACAATGATAGAAAAGGTTACACACACTACCAACAATGATAGGACCAACAATGATAGAAAAGGTTACCACAATGGTAAGATAGGGAACACACTACCAACAATGGTAGAAAAGGTTACCACAGTGGTAAGATAGGGAACACACTACCAACAATGATAGAAAAGGTTACCACAATGGTAAGATAAGGAACACACTACCAACACTGATAGGAAAGGTTACCACAATGGTAAGATAGGGAACACACTACCAACAATGATAGAAAAGGTTACCACAATGGTAAGATAGGGAACACACTACCAACAATGATAGAAAAGGTTACCACAATGGTAAGATAGGGAACACACTACCAACAATGATAGAAAAGGTTACCACAATGGTAAGATAGGGAACACACTACCAACAATGATAGAAAAGCTTACCACAATGGTAAGATAGGGAACACACTACCAACCATGATAGAAAAGGTTACCACAATGGTAAGATAGGGAACACACTACCAACAATGATAGAAAAGGTTACCACAATGGTACCAACAATGGTAGAAAAGGTTACCACAATGGTAAGCTAGGGAACACACTACCAACAATGATAGAAAAGGTTACCACAATGGTAAGATAGGGAACACACTACCAACAATGATAGAAAAGGTTACCTCAATGGTAAGATAGGGAACACACTACCAACAATGGTAGCAAAGGTTACCACAATGGTAAGATAGGGAACACACTACCAACAATGGTAGAAAAGGTTACCACAATGGTAAGATAGAACACACTACCAACAATGATAGAAAAGGTTACCACAATGGTAAGATAGGAACACACTACCAACAATGATAGAAAAGGTTACCACAATGGTAAGATAGGGAACACACTACCAACAATGATAGAAAAGGTTACCACAATGGTAAGATAGGGAACACACTACCAACAATGATAGAAAAGGTTACCACAATGGTAAGATAGGGGACACACTACCAACAATGATAGAAAAGGTTACCACAATGGTAAGATAGGGAACACACTACCAACAATGATAGAAAAGGTTACCACAATGGTAAGATAGGGAACACACTACCAACAATGATAGGAAAGGTTACCACAATGGTAAGATAGAAAAGGTTACCCAATGGTAAGATAGGGAACACACTACCAACAATGATAGAAAAGGTTACCACAATGGTAAGATAGGGAACACACTACCAACAATGATAGAAAAGGTTACCACAATGGTAAGATAGGGAACACACTACCAACAATGGTAGAAAAGGTTACCACAATGGTAAGATAGATAGAAAAGGTTACCACAATGGTAAGATAGGGAACACACTACCAACAATGATAGAAAAGGTTACCACAATGGTAAGATAGGGAACACACTACCAACAATGATAGAAAAGGTTACCACAATGGTAAGATAGGGAACACACTACCAACAATGATAGAAAAGGTTACCACAATGGTAAGATAGGGAACACACTACCAACAATGGTAGAAAAGGTTACCACAATGGTAAGATAGGAACACACTACCAACAATGATAGAAAAGGTTACCACAATGGTAAGATAGGGAACACACTACCAACAATGGTAGAAAAGGTTACCACAATGGTAAGATAGGGAACACACTACCAACAATGATAGAAAAGGTTACCACAATAAGGTTACCACAATGGTAAGATAGGGAACACACTACCAACAATGATAGAAAAGGTTACCACAATGGTAAGATAGGGAACACACTACCAACAATGATAGAAAAGGTTACCACAATGGTAAGATAGAGAACACACTACCAACAATGATAGAAAAGGTTACCACAATGGTAAGATAGGGAACACACTACCAACAATGATAGAAAAGGTTACCACAATGGTAAGATAGGGAACACACTACCAACAATGATAGAAAAGGTTACCTCAATTGTAAGATAGGGAACACACTACCAACAATGATAGAAAAGGTTACCACAATGGTAAGATAGGGAACACACTACCAACAATGATAGAAAAGGTTACCACAATAGTAAGATAGGGAACACACTACCAACAATGGTAGCAAAGGTTACCACAATGGTAAGATAGGGAACACACTACCAACAATGATAGAAAAGGTTACCACAATGGTAAGATAGGGAACACACTACCAACAATGGTAGGAAAGGTTACCACAATGGTAAGATAGGGAACACACTACCAACAATGATAGAAAAGGTTACCACAATGGTAAGATAGGGAACACACTACCAACAATGGTAGAAAAGGTTACCACAATGGTAAGATAGGGAACACACTACCAACAATGATAGAAAAGGTTACCACAATGGTAAGACAGGGAACACACTACCAACAATGATAGAAAAGGTTACCACAATGGTAAGACAGGGAACACACTACCAACAATGATAGAAAAGGTTACCACAATGGTAAGATAGGGAACACACTACCAACAATGATAGAAAAGGTTACCACAATGGTAAGACAGGGAACACACTACCAACAATGATAGAAAAGGTTACCTCAATTGTAAGATAGGGAACACACTACCAACAATGATAGAAAAGATTACCACAATGGTAAGATAGGGAACACACTACCAACAATGATAGAAAAGGTTACAACAATGGTAAGATAGGGAACACACTACCAACAATGATAGGAAAGGTTACCACAATGGTAAGATAGGGAACACACTACCAACAATGATAGAAAAGATTACCACAATGGCAAGATAGGGAACACACTACCAACAATGATAGAAAAGGTTACCACAATGGTAAGATAGGGAACATGCTACCAACAATGATAGAAAAGGTTACCACAATGGTAAGACAATGGTAAGATAGGGAACACACTACCAACAATGATAGAAAAGGTTACCACAATGGTAAGATAGGGAACACACTACCAACAATGATAGAAAAGGTTACCACAATGGTAAGATAGGGAACACACTACCAACAATGATAGAAAAGGTTACCACAATGGTAAGATAGGGAACACACTACCAACAATGATAGAAAATGTTACCACAATGGTAAGATAGGGAACACACTACCAACAATGATAGAAAAGCAATGGTAAGATAGGGAACACACTACCAACAATGATAGAAAAGGTTACCACAATGGTAAGATAGGGAACACACTACCAACAATGATAGAAAAGGTTACCACAATGGTAAGATAAGGAAAACACTACCAACAATGATAGAAAAGGTTACCACAATGGTAAGATAGGGAACACACTACCAACAATGATAGAAAAGATTACCACAATGGCAAGATAGGGAACACACTACCAACAATGATAGAAAAGGTTACCACAATGGTAAGATAGGGAACACACTACCAACAATGATAGAAAAGGTTACCACAATGGTAAGATAGGGAACACACTACCAACAATGATAGAAAATGTTACCACAATGGTAAGATAGGGAACACACTACCAACAATGATAGAAAAGGTTACCACAATGGTAAGATAGGGAACACACTGCCAACAATGATAGAAAATGTTACCACAATGGTAAGATAGGGAACACACTACCAACAATGGTAGAAAAGGTTACCACAATGGTAAGCTAGGGAACACACTACCAACAATGATAGAAAAGGTTACCACAATGGTAAGATAGGGAACACACTACCAACAATGATAGAAAAGGTTACCACAATGGTAAGATAGGGAACACACTACCAACAATGATAGAAAAGGTTACCACAATGGTAAGATAGGAACACACTACCAACAATGGTAGAAAAGGTTACCACAATGGTAAGATAGGGAACACACTACCAACAATGGTAGAAAAGGTTACCACAATGGTAAGATAGGGAACACACTACCAACAATGATAGAAAAGGTTACCACAATGGTAAGATAGGGAACACACTACCAACAATGATAGAAAAGGTTACCACAATGGTAAGATAGGGAACACACTACCAACAATGATAGAAAAGGTTACCACAATGATAAGATAGGGAACACACCACCAACAACGATAGAAAAGGTTACCACAATGGTAAGATAGGGAACAACACTACCAACAATGGTAGGGGAAAGAAAATTACCAGCAGTAGGAGAAAATCACACACTCAAGGGTAGACTGAACAGATAAATGAATTAAACTAAGAAGAAGACAGTTCTAAAAAGTGAAGACATAGATAAGAGGGTAATGTAAAAGTACTTAGCTACAGAGAGTTGACTGACGCATCTTATTTCTAAGAGTGGCAAATGAGATCTGAGGTAAACTGGAGAGGGGAACTGTGGGTAGATTTGTAGCTCGAGAGATTTTTTTTGACTGATGTGAGCTATAGAATGACCGGATCGATTCTGAAGATCTGAACCGTAGCCCACTAGTCAAGAATAGGTGAAGATTGACAACATCAGATAACAGTTTTTAAAAAATGCTTCAGAACACAGAAGACTGAATAAAGTAAGCCATGTTTATAGCATTAATATTCACAGGAGAGCAGGCAGTAATTATGTTATTCTGGGTTCCAGCTCTAATACTGTTGGATTAGCGTAGGTAAGTAATTGTAAATTAGTGATATAATTGCCAAATTGTTAAATTAACAGTTTGGCAGAAAACTATATCATTAGTTTAACAGTTTGGCAATTACATCAGTAGTTTATTACTACTTACCTATACTAATACAGCAGTATTAGAGCTGGAACTCAGAATGATGTAATCGTTCCCTGAGCTCCTATCAATATTAATGCTGTAAACATGGATTACTGCATTCAGTCTTCCACACTTAGAAGCAATGCTTAATATTTATTTTAAGGCTTCAAAAGACACTTTTCTTTTCATACACAAGTGTTCATAAGCATAAAGATGCATGCGATCACTTTGTTTGAAAAGAAAAGCACATTTCATACCTTTAACTTTGATCGTTAATTATTTACAAGCAGTTAAGTCCTTCATTACAAAGAAAAAGCAAGAAGTCTCATTTTTACATTTCAAATGCAAACTACATGCTTTCATGTCCTTTCATTCACAGAAAAATGGTCTCTAGTTTACACACAATTTTATGCCACAGGAAGCATACGTATGGCAGTAGTAATAATTAGATCAGATGACTTTGCCAGGGTAGTGAAAACACAGTACCCTAAATAAGCTTAAATATAGCTTTAAAAATGTGCTAGCATACTGAAATATGAAAAATACACATTTTAATTACTTTTTCTATGATGGCACCACAATTGTTTCTATGATTGCAGCAAAAAGCTTCACAAAACTCTATAGTTTCTCATCCTTTCCTTTAGTGATACAATTTTAAACAATCAAATGAGGTGATATGACTGGGAAATAGTTAGTACTAACATTATTAAAAATATCAGATTTGGTACCTTCAGCATAGCACTTCCTTATAAACAGACAATTGAAGGCACATACACCATAACAGCTAATCTAAAAGTTTTTTTTTCCTTTTAATTCCTGGTGGCAGTTTTGCTTACTGCATAAATTTCTCTGAATGTTTATAAGTCTGTCTTTCTGGTTTAGTTTCTCTAATAACTTAGAGATTTCATGAAGATTAAGAGATCAGTATTGACTCAGTTTTTGACATCTGCCACAAATTTTCTGTTAAGCATCCATATCATATCCAGATTTTGATTTTTATTTTTTGCACATATGCAGTTATTTTTGAGGCTACCAGTATTGGTAGCATATTTCATTATTTTGCATCTAGCTCCGAATATAATCTGACAAGGCATAACCAATTTACTTCCAGAAAGTCTGCAGAATGTAAGAATAACAGTAAAACACAAACAATATTTAAATAAATATAGTGAGTTATATTACATGTCATACCAAATAATAACATATATTACATTATATATCAAATCAAAAGTCCTGTTTCCAGTAGAACATAACGTTAGATGCAGTGATCAAAGATCCTAGTTGTTACTGGATCAAAATATGTATCTCAACCAGGGGAGTGTGCCGCAGACCTGTAACCTTCAGAGATCCAGGAACTAATGAAACTCTAGATGTGGGCTAGCCTGAAGGATGCAGATTCCGTTTGTCTTGAAGCCACAGATAAAATATTTCAGGATTTGGAGATGACAGTACTGCAGACTCATGAAGCCGTCTCATTATTACTGCTTGGACTGCCATACTTTCTGCTGCTTCAGCTTTACAACTCATCCGTCTGTCTGATTTATGCCCCCTGAATGTTTATAATCTTCCTACACCATGATAGGACACAGTTAAAGTTCATGAGTGCCCACTGTGAACAGACTGGCAATGTTTTACCATGTTGCACTTTTGTGTAAAACTCTTGCCACATGTAGTACATTTATGTGGTTTCTGCCCATTGTGCACAAACTCATGCTTCACCATGCTATTCTTGTGTTTAAAAATCTTGTTACATATGTCACATTTATATATTTTCTGCTCACCGTGCGATGACTGATGTTTTATCATGTTGCATTTCAGTGTAAAGCCCTTGTCACACATGGTACATTTATAGGGTTTCTGTCCATTGTGTACAAACTGATGCATTGTTAAACTTATCTTATGTGTGAAACACTTGTTACATGTTGCACATGTATAGGGGTTCTGCCTAGTGTGAATAATCTGATGACGTTCCAGATTTCTTTTATCCGTAAAACCCTTGTCACATATTGCACATTTATATGGTTTCTGAACCGCATGGACTAACTGATGTTTGCCAAGTATCCTTTGTGTGTAAAATCTTTGCCACATGTTGTACATTTATGGGTTTCTGTCCCGTGTGAACCATCTGATGCTTCAGCAAGCTTTGCTTGTGCTTAAAACTCTTGTCACATGTGACACATTTATATGGATCCGGCCCAACATGCGCTGACTGATGTTTTACCATGTTACATTTCAGTGTAAAACTCTTATCACATATGGAACATTTATAAGGTTTCTGCCCAGTGTGCACTAAATTATGTTTCATCAAGTTAGACTTCTGTGCAAAATCCTTACCACATGTGGTACATTTATAGGGTTTCTGCCCCGTGTGTACTAACTGATGGTTTATCAGGTTACATTTCAGTGTAAAACTCTTGCCACATGTGGCACATTTAAATGTTTTTTGCCTATTGTGGATATGCTGATGCAGTATTAATGCATTTTTTCTTGCAAACTCCTTCTCACAGGTGACACATTTATAAGTTTTCTGTTCAGCGTGAACTACCTGATGTTTCACCACATTAGATTTCTCTCTGAAACTCTTGCCACATGTGGCACATTTATATGGTTTGAGTCCCATGTGGATAATTTGATGTCGTGCTAATGTATTTTTACTAGTAAAACCCTTGTCACATACAGCACATTTATATGGTTTCTGTTCAGCATGAATTATCTGATGCCTTGCTAAATTAATTTTACTTCTAAAACTTTTGTTACACTCCAAACATTTGTATGGTTTTTGTCCAGTGTGAATAGTTTGATGCACAACTAAACTTGCCTTGGATGTAAAACCTTTGCAACATATGGCACATTTATAAGGTTTCTGCACCGCATGGACTACCTGATGTCTAACTAGAAAGCTTTTTTGCTTAAAACTTTTATCACACATAGTACACTTAAATGGTCTCTGTCTTATGTGAACATACTGATGACGTATCATGCGATCTTTCTGTGCAAAACTCCAGTCACACATTGTACATTTATATGGCTTTTGTCCAGTGTGGATAACCTGATGCCTTACTAAGCTCTGTTTCCAGGCAAAGCTCTTGCTACAGGTGACACATTTATATGTCTTGTCCCTGCTGACAGTCTGCTTATTTTCGGGAATGCCATCAGTCTCTCCCTTTTCATTACAGATGACGACAGGGTCTTGAATGATGTCACTAACAAATGTAAAACTGCTGCTGCTGTAATTACGCTGTTTGCACAGTCTTTCCCTTCCGTGAGCATCCAGATGCCGTTCTTGTTCACGTTTCCTGCTGCGCTTCTTATTATTTTCCACACAGGACTCTTGTCTACTTTCCGTCTGTATGAGGTTTTGTCTCAAGATTAGTGTCTTATCAGTTGGCATGTTATCACATTCAGAATTACAGAATTTTCTACAATAGGATGGCTCACTCGGAATCTCCATGAACTCTGTGTTCCTGTTACCTTAAAAGAAAAAAATATTTTATCAAGATATAACAATCCCAACAGAAAGTTTACTCTGAGCCTATTACAGTATAGCTACACTTACTTTTCTCGTTTTAATAATCAGTGAATTATTATGTGTAACAATGAGGGAATTATTATTTAATTTGAATCTCTTTACTAGCAGATCCTTGCAGGTCCATTACTTTTAACAGCAGACCCACGATAATAATCGTACTAATAAGGTAAGATGTCCATATAAATCTCCATGGAGTGATGCCTCTTTCCAGAGCAAACACTGGAACATTATCAGGTTATGTGAGTTCATAGGCTCATAGGTGTTTACTAGGCTAATGACCACAAGGGCCATTTTAAGCCCAATCATGCATCCCAAATTTCAGTTGTTCAGTAAAAAAACATTGCTGCAGACAGTACACTCATGTGGGCAGTAAGCCAGACAGTACACTCATGGGGGGGGGGTATTGCAGACAAAATGCTCATCTGGGGGGTAGAACAGACCAAATCATAGCTCTCAACCTTCCATGTCCAAAATGAGGAACACTAGCCCTCATAATGTGGAACAAATGGCAAAAAACACAAACACATACTAATGGCTTACTAACAACTTCAACTAGGAAGGTCAGGATGGAATTAAAATATGCTTATTATATTTATAAAGAAGATCATCATTAATCAATTCATATTTCATTTCTATTTACAATGCATTAATTTAAAAAATTCCTAACACTGAATGTGTGACAGAGTCTCTTCAATGGGAACTTTGGGAACACTCTTTTAAGAACAACTTTTTAAGACCCCCCTGAATGAGGTATCTCGTAATGAGGTACATACAAGAGGAGAGGACCAAATATTCATCTGGCGGGAGGGGGGTACGGCAGACTGCATCCTCATCTTGAGGGGCAGGGCAGACCACATGCTCATCTGGGTGGGGTAGGGCAGACAGTATGCTCATCTGGGGGGGGGTACAACAGACCACACATTCTTCTGTGGGGTGTAGGGCAGAGCGCATGCTCATCTTAGGGGGGGGGGAGTAGGGCAGACCCCATGCTCATCGTGTCTATATTACAATGTTGAAAATTTACATTGTCGAATACTTAAAACCGCAAATGGCTAATTACACAATTTTTTTCCCCGTGAAAAAATTTGGTTGGCAAAAAAAAAAAAAAAAAACTTTAAAATCCTAACCAAGTGGGGGGGCTGTGCCCCCCACATCCCCCAACTAAATATACCGACTCCAAGATTGCTCTACATCGAGGAAAAGGCCAAATCCTCAATGACGGCCAAGTGGATTTTTTTCCCCATGGGAAAAAATTTATGTAACTGGCTGTTCTTGGTTTTCAGTGTTCGACATTTAGGTGTTGACGTTTAGGCGTTCGACAATCTAAATGTTTGATGATGTGATATGAACCCTGCTCATCTGGGGGGTTGGGCAGACCCTACACTCTTCTGGAGGTGTTGGGCTGACCACACATTCATCTGGGGGTATGGCAAACTGCATGCTCATCTGGGTGGGTACGGCAGACAGCACACTCATCTAGGAGGTTAGTGCAGAGAGCACGTTCATCTGGGGGGATAGGGCAGACAGCACATTCATCAGGGGGTAGGACAGACAGCTCACACTCATCTGGGGGGTAGGGCAGAAAGCACACTCATTTCCGGGGGTAGGGCAGACTGCACACTCATCTAGGAGTACAGTTCTGGATGAGGACCTGCTCATGGCAATCTCAGACACGTCATCTCAAGCAATGCCTGATGGTGCAGATGTACCTAATGCGATGAAGGAGATACTACCAAAGACCTGTGCAGCTAAAAACAAACTAATTTACTGTGAAACATGGTATCCACGTTGATACCGTGCTGATATGTTTTACTGAAACGTTAGACTTACAGGCACAGACTATGGAAATAAATGTGTGGATCAGGCTTTGAATGAAACGTGCTGACTGAGCTGAAAGACCTTTTCCCATGAAGAAAGAAAGTGGTGTGGAAGGGTGACTTAAAGCAACCAAAAGGATATATTGTTAGAGCAAGCAGAAAAAGAAAAGGAAAAGGAAAAGTCTCTTCTGAAAAGTATACGCGGAGCAAGGTCTGGAGTAGGAAGCAAAACAACACTGAAGTGAGCGAAGAAACAATACCAAAACTGACTGCAGAAATGAGCTACAACTTTAATAGTAAGAATTAGATCAGACGACCTTGCCGGGGTAGTGAAAACACAGTACCCTAAATAATGTGTTGATCTACAAAAGGTAAGAGTCAGCATTCAGATTCAAACTACGCACAGCACAAAACTACAAAACATGACAGTAAAAATCAAGTAAAAGATGAGTACAGGATAAGTAATAACAGCAAAAACTAATTTAAAATGGAAGCAAGTAAGCATGTAAATCCAAATTTTACTGTATGCTAACTGAAAAAGTAAAACATCTGGAAGCTCTTAAATATTCTCAGAGTTAAGTACTCCTAAAAGCTCTGATATCCAAGTTCCAAAAACATTCTGCTGCGAAGCAAAGGGCCATATGCTGGACATTCAGGCCAGATCCTTGCAACCAGTAACAACACCAGAGTGAAGGGAGGGTCCAGACAGATAACAAGGACCAGAAGCATTTCATAGGAGAGCCCCAAGTCTGGTGCAATCAAAACAAATGTAGAGGTAGTGCAAATTCTGAAGAACTAAGGTAATGTGACACAAAAAATGAGATACAAGTTAACACTCATGAACAGGGTTCTACACTACCTGTAAACAGTCAATCTCAACATCAAGACAGCCCAAGTACAGAGCAACCGAGTAGCTGAAATGTGATGACACCAAAGAACAGACTGCCAATGAAAGGTCCTAAATGTGATGACACCAAAGAACAGACTGCCAATGAAAGGTCCTAAATGTGATGACACCAAAGAACAGACTGCCAATGAAAGGTCCTAAATGTGATGACACCAAAGAACAGACTGCCAATGAAAGGTCCTAAATGTGATGACACCAAAGAACAGACTGCCAATGAAAGGTCCTAAATGTGATGACACTAAAGAACAGACGGCCAATGAAAGGTCCTTGGAAACAGGTGTCTCCATCAGGGTGACCATCACTGGACGGTTACAAGGGTCTAGACAAAGTCTGAAACCTGGTTTTCTAATGTTAGGCTGTCATTAAGAAGCACCCCATGATGAATTCCCAATTCCCCAATATGAATTCCAACTCCAACCACTTGCACAGTACACACTGCAAAAGTCTACAGCTGGCCATGTGAAGTCCTTTAAAGATGCAAAAACAACCAACGACCCTCCCAGTGTTAGTGGTACTGAGCTTCAGCTGACTGATTTTCATCCAGCAATCGATATGATCCAGACAGTCTGTAAGGGATTTGATGTCTGTCATATATTTGCAGGGAAAGTAAAGGTACAGCTGGTTATACCAGCGATAATCAATGGCCTTTCCTCACAACAGGTTCTCCTAGGGGAATATGTACACAGTAAATAATTAAAGACTGAGGACAGAAAACTGCAGAACCGTAAAACCCAGCTGGCTGGACAGAATATGGTAATATCAGATGTCATTCTCTGGGTATGACCTGAAAAGCAGAAGGCCAACCAATGCAGCATAGAAACAGAAACAAAAGTGAGAACAACATTGTTCCAAAAAGATTCTGTGATCCACCATGCCAAAAGAGAGTAAGAAAACCAAATATGAGCAGTTTTCTCTTACCATTAGCAGGTCATTTAACATCCTAATGAGGATGTAAAGATCTGCTGTATACACCACACAAACTTTTAAACAAGCAAAATTACCAAATCAGAGAGCCACACCAATGCTCTTTATTAAGCGCTTTTGTTTCATAATAGAAACTTCATCAGAATACATGAAAAAAAAAAAACAGCATCCCTTTTATATACTTCCTCAATTGACAATAAATTAGAAGTCCCACCTTCTTAAGAGGATACATGACATATGTATTCATACTAAAAACATAAACAGACATAACCATGAATATATAAATAGTAACAATATGCTTATGAAACAACTGACCTTACAAAATATAAATATATTAAACCACAAATGCTCATGTTAAATAAAAAATTCTGCTTTGAGTATAAGTATAGAACTGATAGAGATGGCACTATTCAGCCCTGGGTACATTGCTGCACTAGCCCAAAGCTGCCATCTCAACTCTAAGTTCTAAAAATCATTTAGTGCCCCCCTTCACCTAAGGCCACTTGGTCAATAATAATAAACCTAAAACCATGATCCTCATGTGATAAAATATGTGACCAAGACATTCCTCAAACTATTTTATGCAAATTTTACTACAGGCTTTGCCCCCAAAGTTTGGTGCACTGCAGTTGTGATGCCACTCCATAAGGGAGGTCCTACCACTGACCCTAGGAGTTGTAGATTTATCAGCCTGAAGGAACGCATCTAGAAAGTGATAGAATGAGTGACCTTATAAACTAGGATATTAAAAGCCCCATTAGAGTTGACCCATAGCAGTTTGGCTTTGTCAAAGGAAGATTCAGTGTAAAGACTTTTGTTAACTTTTTTTTCAAGAGGGTTATAGATGCGGTCAACAGTTGCCGTACAATTCACATGACATATGTTGACCTGGTCAAGGCCTTTTGACACCATACTATGCTAGCATTAAGAGTAACCATTTACAAATAAATTGTTATGTGGTAAGATGGGCAGCAAACTAGCAAAGGGCCAGAACCTATATAGTGTGAGTGTCAGGTGCCTTATATCAGCAAGTATGAAGAGGACCTCAGACTCCGTGTTGGGAGACCTCTCCTTTTTGGCTTTCATTTCTCTGACTGGCTTACTATGTCTGTAGATTATTGCAAACCAGGATTCATTCTCAAGTCACTTTGTGATAACCCTAACCATTCAGCAAGAACTTACGCACATAAATTATTGGTGTACTGGAAATTGGTTCAATTATGCAATATTGTCACATTTGGTAGGCAAACCCTTCCCCTCAGTTTACACCACTGACAATGCCACACTTCAAAATGAAAATGTTGTAGGGCCTTTGGACCATGGGTTTAAAATTCCCTTTCCTTTGATTATCATTTGACAACAGTAGTCCGAACTTTCTACTCAGCACAGCTTATTGCCATGGGAATATCATCCCTATCCAAAAAGGTCAAGTTTCCCTTATATCCGGCATTGATTAAAGCAGTTATTGAGTACAATGCTCCCTTTGGGAAGTACCTTACTGGACATATCAAACAACTAGAAAGATATGAGAGGTTCTTAACCAAGAAGATCACAGGCTTAAAGACTTCGAGATAACAAGACGGACAAAGTGATATCCCTTTATTCAGCATCTTACCGATTCTTACGGGAAGATATAGGCCGTTAGGGACCGACTTAATGTAGGTCTCCAAAGTCGAACTGTCCAACAAATAACAATAAAATGCAGTGCATAGACATTCATCAAACTTCACCCCCACCCACCCACCTCTGGAAGAGACTGCACCTACAACTAAGCAGTGTGATGCACTATCATCCTTCAAGTGGCACCTAAATGATTGGATGGGCACAGACAAATTCACGCTGGGCTTGACTTACCTAGCCTTCTCACAGAAGGGGGAGGTTAAGTGACCCATTTGCCTTGAACTCTTACGAATTATGCGAATCCCTTTTTATCTGAAATCTCATAGTGGCTGAAACTGTCGATTCACTTAAGGACCTGGGGATAGTAGTAGTAGACCCAGCTTGGAGTTTTTCTAATCATATCAAACAATTGGTTAATGATAATTATAGAACTATAGCTTCTACAAAAATTATAAAGTCTAGGAAATCAGAAATGATGAAGTCATTGTTTGTTAGTCACATTAGACCAAACCTTGAGTACAGAATAACAATATGGCAACCTTATTAGAAAACAAGCATGAATAAACTGGAAGGTGTACAGTGGAAATATACTAAGGGCATCATGGCATGTGAAAATGTATGTTTTACAAAAGACTAAAATATCTGACCTTGTACACGGTCTCATAGATATTTAAGAGAAGATCTTCTTCAGGTAAACAGGGCATTTAGAGACAACTACCTCTGGGAATGTTTGGGGTTATCTAAAAGTACTAGAGAATCATCTAATAACCTATGTAGAAGATTCTACTGGAATGAGAAGTGTACTAATTGGTTCTCTGAGAGAGCAGCTGATGCATGGAACAGACTACCCAATTACATTAAAGCAAGTACTAGTTTAGATATTATTAAGAACAGCCTGCACACCTACTATGGGAACAACCGTATTGGTATATAGGCAGGCTAGAAGGGCATTACTGCCCGTGCTTGAAATACTTGTATGTACGTATGTAAAGGATTACAATATTAGATAATGAATGTTCAGAAAAAAAGATTACAATATTAAGATATTAAATAAAAGACATACAGTTAAAAAGGACACAAGAGATGAAAACAGACTAAAAAACAATATGAAACTGGATAATGCAAACATTTTTAAATATACAAAATTGTGATGCAAATAATCCAACCACTTGCACTACTTGGCAGAAGATTAAACAAAGATCAGCACTGGGATGATGTAATGTAGTCCGTAACGGTAGTAAACGTGTGACTGGGCTAATGTAATGTAGTCTGTAACGGTAGTAGATGTGTGACTGGGATGATGTAATGTAGTCCGTAACGGTTGTAAACGTGTGACTGGGCTAATGTAATGTAGTCTGTAACGGTAGTAGATGTGTGACTGGGATGATGTAATGTAGTCTGTAACGTTAACAAAATGTGTGACTGGGATGATGTAATGTAGTCCGTAACGGTAGTAAACGTGTGACTGCGCTGATGTAATGTAGTCTGTAACGGTAGTAAATGTGTGACTGGGATGATGTAATGTAGTCTGTAACGGTAGTAAATGTGTGACTGGGATGATGTAATGTAGTCTGTAACGGTAGTAAATGTGTGACTGGGATGATGTAATGTAGTCTGTAACTGTAGTAAATGTGTGACTGCGCTGATGTAATGTAGTCTGTAACGTTAACAAAATGTGTGACTGGGCTATTGTAATGTAGTCTGTAACGGTAGTAGATGTGTGACTGGGCTAATGTAATGTAGTTTGTAAAGGTAGTAAATGTGTGACTGGGCTGATGTAATGTAGTCTGTAACTGTAGTTAATATGTGACTGGACTAATGTAATGTAGTCTGTAATGGTAGTAAATATGTGACTGGACTAATGTAATGTAGTCTGTAACGGTAGTAGATGTGTGACTGGGTTGATGTAATGCAGTCTGTAACGGTAGTAAACGTGTGACTGGGCTAATGTAATGTAGTCTGTAACGGTAGTAAATGTGTGACTGGGATGATATAATGTAGTCTGTAACGGTAGTAAATGTGTGACTGGGCTGATGTAATGTAGTCTGTAACGTTAACAAAATGTGTGACTGGGCTATTGTAATGTAGTCTGTAACGGTAGTAGATGTGTGACTGGGCTAATGTAATGTAGTTTGTAAAGGTAGTAAATGTGTGACTGGGCTGATGTAATGTAGTCTGTAACGTTAACAAAACGTGTGACTGGGCTATTGTAATGTAGTTTGTAAAGGTAGTAAATGTGTGACTGGGCTGATGTAATGTAGTCTGTAACGTTAACAAAATGTGTGACTGGGCTATTGTAATACAGTCTGTAACGGTAGTAGATGTGTGACTGGGCTAATGTAATGTAGTTTGTAAAGGTAGTAAATGTGTGACTGGGCTGATGTAATGTAGTCTGTAACGTTAACAAAATGTGTGACTGGGCTATTGTAATGTAGTCTGTAACGGTAGTAGATGTGTGACTGGGCTAATGTAATGTTGTTTGTAAAGGTCGTAAATGTGTGACTGGGCTAATGTAATGTAGTCTGTAACGGTAGTAGATGTGTGACTGGGCTATTGTAATGTAGTCTGTAATGGTACTAAACGTGTGACTGGGCTAATGTAATGTAGTCTGTAACGTTAACAAAACATGTGACTGGGCTATTGTAATGTAGTCTGTAACGGTAGTAGATGTGTTACTGGGCTAATGTAATGTAGTCTGTAACGGTAGTAAACATGTGACTGGGCTAATGTAATATAGTCTGTAACGGTAGTAAATGTGTGACTGGGCTAATGTAATGTAGTCTGTAACGGTAGTAGATGTGTGACTGGGCTATTGTAACGTAGTCTGTAACGGTAGTAAACGTGTGACTGGGCTAATGTAATGTAGTCTGCAACGATAGTAAATGTGTGACTGCGCTGATGTAATGAAGTCCGTAATGGTAGTAAATGTGTGACTGGGCTAATGTAATGTAGTCTGTAACGGTAGTAAATATGTGACTGGAATAATGTAATGTAGTCTGCAACGGTAGTAAATGTATGACTGGGTTAATGTAATGCAGTTTGTAATGGTAGTAAATATGTGACTGGACTAATGTAATGTAGTCTGCAACGATAGTAAATGTGTGACTGGGCTAATGTAATGTAGTCTGTAATGGTAGTAAATGTGTGACTGGGCTGATGCAATGTAGTCTGCAACGATAGTAAATGTGTGACTGGGCTAATGTAATGTAGTCCGTAATGGTAGTAAATGTGTGACTGGGCTAATGTAATGTAGTCTGTAACGGTAGTAAATGTGTGACTGGGCTAATGTAATGTAGTCCGTAATGGTAGTAAATGTGTGACTGGGCTAATGTAATGTAGTCTGTAACGGTAGTAAATATGTGACTGGAATAATGTAATGTAGTCTGCAACGGTAGTAAATGTATGACTGGGTTAATGTAATGCAATTTGTAATGGTAGTAAATATGTGACTGGACTAATGTAATATAGTCTAACTGTAGTAAATGTATGACTGGGTTAATGTAATGCAGTTTGTAATGGTAGTAAATATGTGACTGGACTAATGTAATGTAGTCTGCAACGGTAGTAAATGTATGACTGGGTTAATGTAATGTAGTTTGTAATGGTAGTAAATATGTGACTGGACTAATGTAATGCAGTCTGTAATAGTAGTAATCGTGTGACTGGGCTGATGTAATATAGTCTGTAACTGTAATAAATATGTGACTGGACTAATGTAATATAGTCTAACGGTAGTAAATGTGTGACTGGGCTAATATAATGTAGTTTGTAAAGGTAGTAAATGTGTGACTGGGCTAATGTAATGTAGTCCGTAATGGTAGTAAATGTGTGACTAGGATAATGTAATGTAGTCTGTAACTGTAATAAATATGTGACTGGACTAATGTAATATAGTCTGTAATGGTAGTAAACGTGTGACTGGGCTAATGTAATGTAGTTTGTAAAGGTAGTAAATGTGTGACTGGGCTAATGTAATGTAGTCCGTAATGGTAGTAAATGTGTGACTGGGCTATTGTAATGTAGTCTGTAATGGTAGTAAACGTGTGACTGGGCTAATGTAATGTAGTTTGTAAAGGTAGTAAATGTGTGACTGGACTAATGTAATGTAGTCTGTAACGGTAGTAAATATGTGACTGGACTAATGTAATGTAGTCTGCAACGGTAGTAAATGTATGACTGGGTTAATGTAATGTAGTTTGTAATGGTAGTAAATATGTGACTGGACTAATGTAATGTAGTCTGTAATGGTAGTAATCGTGTGACTGGGCTGATGTAATATAGTCTGTAACTGTAATAAATATGTGACTGGACTAATGTAATGAAGTCTAACGGTAGTAAATATGTGACTGGACTAATGTAATGTAGTCTGTAATGGTAGTAATCGTGTGACTGGGCTGATGTAATATAGTCTGTAACTGTAATAAATATGTGACTGGACTAATGTAATGAAGTCTAACGGTAGTAAATATGTGACTGGACTAATGTAATGAAGTCTGTAATGGTAGTAATCGTGTGACTGGGCTGATGTAATATAGTCTGTAACTGTAATAAATATGTGACTGGACTAATGTAATGTAGTCTAATGGTTGTAAATGTGTGACTGGGCTAATATAATGTAGTTTGTAAAGGTAGTAAATGTGTGACTTGGCTAATGTAATGTAGTCCGTAATGGTAGTAAATGTGTGACTGGGCTAATGTTATGTAGTCTGTAACTGTAATAAATATGTGACTGGACTAATGTAATATAGTCTGTAATGGTAGTAAACGTGTGACTGGGCTAATGTAATGTAGTTTGTAAAGGTAGTAAATGTGTGACTGGGCTAATGTAATGTAGTCCGTAATGGTAGTAAATGTGTGACTGGGTTAATGTAATGTAGTCTGTAACGGTAGTAAATATGTGACTGGACTAATGTAATGTAGTCTGCAACGGCAGTAAATGTATGACTGGGCTAATGTAATGTAGTTTGTAATGGTAGTAAATATGTGACTGGACTTATGTAATCTACTGGCTGATGTAATGTAGTATGTAACTGTAATAAATATGTGACTGGACTAATGTAATGTAGTCTAACGGCAGTAAATATGTGACTGGACTAATGTAATGTAGTAGTAATCGTGTGACTAGGCTGATGTAATATAGTCTGTAACTGTAATAAATATGTGACTGGACTAATGTAATGTAGTCTAACGGTAGTAAATGTGTGACTGGGCTAATGTAATGTAGTCCTTAATGATAGTAAATGTGTGACTGGGCTAATGTAATGTAGTCTGTAACTGTAATAACTATGTGACTGGACTAATGTAATATAGTCTGTAACAGTAGTAAACGTGTGACTGGGCTAATGTAATGTAGTTTGTAAAGGTAGTAAATGTGTGACTGGGCTAATGTAATGTAGTCCGTAATGGTAGTAAATGTGTGACTGGGCTAATGTAATGTAGTCTGTAACGGTAGTAAATATGTGACTGGACTAATGTAATGTAGTTTGTAATGGTAGTAATTGTGTAACTGGGCTGATGTAATGTAGTCTGTAACTGTAATAAATATGTGACTGGACTAATGTAATGTAGTCTAACGGTAGTAAATATGTGACTGGACTAATGTAATGTACTGGCTGATGTAATGTAGCCTGTAATTTTAATAAATATGTGACTGGACTAATGTAATGTAGTCTAACGGTAGTAAATATGTGACTAGACTAATGTAATGTTGTCTGTAATGGTAGTAATCGTGTAACTGGGCTGATGTAATGTAGCCTGTAACTGTAATAAATATGTGACTGGACTAATTGTGACTGGGCTGATGTAATGTAGTCTGTAACGGTAGTAAATGTGCGACTGGACTAATGTAATGTAGTCTGTAACGGTAATAAATGTGTGACTGGGCTAATGTAATGTAGTCTGTAACTGTAGTAAATATGTGACTGGACTAATGTAATGTAGTCTGTAATGGTAGTAAATATGTGACTGGACTAATGTAATGTAGTCTGTAGCAGTAGTAGATGTGTGACTGGGTTGATTTAATGCAGTTTGTAATGGTAGTAAATATGTGACTGGACTAATGTAATGTAGTCTAACGGTAGTAAATATGTGACTGGACTAATGTAATGTTGTCTGTAATGGTAGTAATCGTGTAACTGGGCTGATGTAATGTAGTCTGTAACGGTAGTAAATGTGTGACTGGGCTAACGTAATGTAGTCTGTAACTGTAGTAAATATGTGACTGGACTAATGTAATGTAGTCTGTAATGGTAGTAAATATGTGACTGGACTAATGTAATGTAGTCTGTAACGGTAGTAGATGTGTGACTGGGTTGATGTAATGCAGTTTGTAATGGTAGTAAATATGTGACTGGACTAATGTAATGTAGTCTGTAACTGTAATAAATATGTGACTGGACTAATTGTGACTGGGCTGATGTAATGTAGTCTGTAACGGTAGTAAACGTGCGACTGGACAAATGTAATGTAGTCTGTAACGGTAGTAAATGTGTGACTGAGCTAATGTAATGTAGTCTGTAACTGTAGTAAATATGTGACTGGACTAATGTAATGTAGTCTGTAATGGTAGTAAATATGTGACTGGACTAATGTAATGTAGTCTGTAATGGTAGTAATCG
Organism: Protopterus annectens; assembly: GCF_019279795.1. NCBI lineage: Eukaryota > Metazoa > Chordata > Ceratodontiformes > Protopteridae > Protopterus > Protopterus annectens. Next base: position 464,106,413 of record NC_056740.1, on the reverse strand, counting down.
TGTGACTGGGCTGATGTAATATAGTCTGTAACTGTAATAAATATGTGACTGGACTAATGTAATGAAGTCTAACGGTAGTAAATATGTGACTGGACTAATGTAATGTCTGTAATGGTAGTAATCGTGTGACTGGGCTGATGTAATATAGTCTGTAACTGTAATAAATATGTGACTGGACTAATGTAATGTAGTCTAACGGTAGTAAATGTGTGACTGGGCTAATATAATGTAGTTTGTAAAGGTAGTAAATGTGTGACTTGGCTAATGTAATGTAGTCCGTAATGGTAGTAAATGTGTGACTGGGCTAATGTAATGTAGTCTGTAACTGTAATAAATATGTGACTGGACTAATGTAATATAGTCTGTAATGGTAGTAAACGTGTGACTGGGCTAATGTAATGTAGTTTGTAAAGGTAGTAAATGTGTGACTGGGCTAATGTAATGTAGTCCGTAATGGTAGTAAATGCGTGACTGGGTTAATGTAATGTAGTCTGTAACGGTAGTAAATATGTGACTGGACTAATGTAATGTAGTCTGCAACGGCAGTAAATGTATGACTGGGCTAATGTAATGTAGTTTGTAATGGTAGTAAATATGTGACTGGACTAATGTAATGTACTGGCTGATGTAATGTAGTATGTAACTGTAATAAATATGTGACTGGACTAATGTAATGTAGTCTAACGGCAGTAAATATGTGACTGGACTAATGTAATGTAGTAGTAATCATGTGACTAGGCTGATGTAATATAGTCTGTAACTGTAATAAATATGTGACTGGACTAATGTAATGTAGTCTAACGGTAGTAAATGTGTAACTGGGCTAATATAATGTAGTTTGTAAAGGTAGTAAATGTGTGACTGGGCTAATGTAATGTAGTCCGTAATGGTAGTAAATGTGTGACTGGGCTAATGTAATGTAGTCCGTAATGATAGTAAATGTGTGACTGGGCTAATGTAATGTAGTCTGTAACTGTAATAACTATGTGACTGGACTAATGTAATATAGTCTGTAACAGTAGTAAACGTGTGACTGGGCTAATGTAATGTAGTTTGTAAAGGTAGTAAATGTGTGACTGGGCTAATGTAATGTAGTCCGTAATGGTAGTAAATATGTGACTGGACTAATGTAATGTAGTTTGTAATGGTAGTAAATATGTGACTGGACTAATGTAATGTACTGGCTGATGTAATGTAGCCTGTAACTTTAATAAATATGTGACTGGACTAATGTAATGTAGTCTAACGGTAGTAAATATGTGACTAGACTAATGTAATGTTGTCTGTAATGGTAGTAATCGTGTAACTGGGCTGATGTAATGTAGTCTGTAACTGTAATAAATATGTGACTGGACTAATTGTGACTGGGCTGATGTAATGTAGTCTGTAACGGTAGTAAACGTGCGACTGGACTAATGTAATGTAGTCTGTAACGGTAATAAATGTGTGACTGGGCTAATGTAATGTAGTCTGTAACGGTAGTAAATGTGTGACTGGGCTAACGTAATGTAGTCTGTAACTGTAGTTAATATGTGACTGGACTAATGTAATGTAGTCTGTAATGGTAGTAAATATGTGACTGGACTAATGTAATGTAGTCTGTAACGGTAGTAGATGTGTGACTGGGTTGATGTAATGCAGTTTGTAATGGTAGTAAATATGTGACTGGACTAATGTAATGTAGTCTGTAACTGTAATAAATATGTGACTGGACTAATTGTGACTGGGCTGATGTAATGTAGTCTGTAACGGTAGTAAACGTGCGACTGGACAAATGTAATGTAGTCTGTAACGGTTGTAAATGTGTGACTGGACTAATGTAATGTAGTCTGTAACTGTAGTAAATATGTGACTGGACTAATGTAATGTAGTCTGTAATGGTAGTAAATATGTGACTGGACTAATGTAATGTAGTCTGTAACGGTAGTAGATGTGTGACTGGGTTGATGTAATGCAGTCTGTAACGGTAGTAAACGTGTGACTGGGCTAATGTAATGTAGTCTGTAATGGTAGTAGATGTGTGACTGGGCTAATGTAATGTAGTCTGTAACGGTAGTAAATATGTGACTGGACTAATGTAATGTAGTCTGTAACGGTAGTAGATGTGTGACTGGGTTAATGTACTGCAGTCTGTAACGGTAGTAAACGTGTGACTGGGCTAATGTAATGTAGTCTGTAACGGTAGTAAACATGTAACTGGGCTAATGTAATGTAGTCTGTAACGGTAGTAAACGTGTTCCTCTAACGACAGAGTGCTGTGTAGCACATTAACATCTGTGCATGGACTTGTATCATTATGATCGTGACAAGAGTTAGGGACGGTGTGGTCGACTGCCTGGGCCAAGGTGAAGATAATGATGTGATGGAATTACTCTTGCTGCCATTAAAGATGAGATAAGATTCTTCTCGAGCTACTGTTAAGAAATACAATGAGGCACTACGCAGCCTTAACACAGTAAATTCTATCTCACTCAATCATCCAAACACAAGCTTGTGGCCTCAGTTATTCTATGCATTGGTTATCAACTCTGGTCTATCTTCCTGTACCACAAGTCCAATACTGTCATCCTAGGTACTGTACCTAGAACCCATCCTGCAATCTTCTGGTTTCATCTCACCGGCCATCCTTCAAAAACAAGCTTCACTATTACTCACTCAAGTCTGTCATCCAGTTCTTCCATGAATGCTCAACTTTAGCACAGAACGGTACCATCACCTCTGGATCTCAGATCCAAGGACAGTCTAGTTGTCAACACTGCAAGGATACACAGTTCTAGAACCAAGGAACCAGCATAAAAAGTTTTTGATTGGAAGCTGGTAATTTTTTGCAGAACAAAGCAGGGAAGTGTTTCCAACATATTGAACAATGGAAAGATTTTCACTTACTTATAGGCTAAAGAGAAGACGACAAACAATTAAGCCCCATCATACCACTTTATTGTAACACGGGCCAAGGATAGCATTTATGCCCACATGAACTTTTCTTTCTGAGAGAAACATACTGAACCAGCTTATGGCAATGCTATGTATGCCCCAGCAAGCAGCTCTGCTTATAAGACCTATGTGACTTAAAATGTCAGAAGCCTTGGACAGGCAGAAAAGGAAACCTGACACTACGCTTCCTTTGCAGAGTTCTTCTCTCATGAATTATGAAACCGTAGAAAGTGCTGCATTTATAGAGAAACCATTATGAAAACCATGCTGTGAATATTTTAGGATTTGGAGATCCTCTAAGACCACCAATTGTTGATGGGCAAATTGTTAGGATTTTAGAGTATTTTGTATTAAAGATTGCTATGGACTCAGTTCAGGTGCCTCCTTTGTGCCGAGGGATTATGTGAGCCTCTTTCCAGAGGGATGGAGCAGTTTCTTTTTTTTTATGCTTCTATTAAAATGGTAATAAAGGGTTTGACAAAGAGGTGCGCTGCTAATTTTAGGAATTTAAGGAGGAAGCTATTAGGCCCTACGGAGACACAGTCCATTGTTTCTTGTAGTTTCCTTACTGTAAAAATACTGACTTCTGTCTCATCTGCAACTGCTGAGATGTTTGTGAGGTAGGGTTAGAAGTGTCACTTGGGGGTTCAGCACAGACATCTGCTACTAGCTTTTTGAACTTCCTAGGGTTTTAGTAATTTCCTGATTTGACACTCAGGAAAGTATATTTGTTCTCAGGTCTAAGTTGAGAGTTTTCTGCCATCCAGTGGTTCTTGTGGGATTCAGTACGTAAGCTAATGCAGCTGAAGATCTCCTTGTTATCTTTTACTGCCATCTTAAACCTGTTCTAGGTATCCCATGGTGCTCCACTGCAGCCAGAATGTACTTAGCCCATGTCTTGCCCCCATCTATCTCATGGGCTTTTAGAGTGTGAGACATCCAGGCCTTGTCCCATTCTGGGCTTTTAGAGTGTGAGACATCCAGGCCTTGTCCCATTCTATCAGGGCATTTAGACTGTGAGACATCCAGGACTTGTCCCACTCTACCAGGGCTTTTATGGTATAAAGCATCCCCGCGTTGTCCCATTCTAGCAGGGCATTTAGAGTGCGAGTCATGCAGGCCTTGTCCCACTCTACCAGAAATTATAGGGTGTGACATCCAGGTTTTTTCCCACTCTACCCAGGGCTTTTAGGGTGCAAGACATACAGGCCTTGTCTTACTCTACCAGGGCTTTTAGCATGTAAGACATTCAGGCCTTGTCCCACTCTACCAGGGCTTTTAGGGTGTAAGACATAGTACAGTTGTGTACACTTACCATAAATGTAGATGTTCAAGTGTATTCACTGTTGCAGAGCCTGAGAAATTTGGTATTTTTGGTTTCAAACGAAGTCGTCAATTTAATATGAAAATCAGAAGGCCTGAATACACCATCAGAAGCCGATGCCTGCACAGCGGCTCCAGACCTATCCAAGGTAGAGACATCCACAGGTTCCATAGTCGAAGAAGCATCTTGCAGCATACCGGACTCCGAATGGGTCTCAGTAGAGGCCTGTGAATCTGTAGAAGCAGGTATCAGGGGCTGCAAAAGTGCCTCACTGAGTACCGGAGGACTAGCTTAACGGAAGCATCAGCTGCAGTTTTGGACCTATGTGGTCTGTCTTTATCCTTACGTTTTTTTGGAAGATCTGTAGTCGGATGGCTTACCAAAGCCATTTGGGAATATGGAGAATGAGAGCGGATGAATTTAGCGACAAAAATAGCTGGATGACGAATAGTTCGGGCATAGAACAAGGAACAAAACTGACAGTGAGGAACGTTGTAGTCTGGGCCTAAACAGGTGATGCAGTAAGAATGAAAATCTCTGTGAGGTATTTGTTTCTACAGGCAAGACAATTTTTAACTTTTTCTGACGTTGGTTAGAGCAAGAAAAAAGGATCCCCAACAGGGTACTTATCCTTTAGAAGACTTCAGGTCTGAAACTTGAAAAATGAAAATTTCAGGAGTTGGCTGACCAGTACTTGAGAACTGCTTCTGCTTTGGACACTGCATGGCAAGAAAAGCTGATGTAATGATGTTGGCTGCATGTTTTATACCACTGATGAACTGACATCATGGAAGAAGTGACAGCATCCGACGCAGAAATCCCAAGACTCTGGTATTCAGGCCGACTGAGGGCTACCTGCAGGCAGATAACCCAAAAGTGATGACTGCAACAGTGAAACACGAAGAACATCCAGGCTTTGTTCCATTCTACCAGGCCATTTAGACAGCAAGACATGCAGGTTTTGTCCAACTCTACCAGGGCTTTTAAGGTGTAAGACATCCAGGCCTTGTCCCACTCTACCAGGGCTTTTAGATTGTGAGACATCCAGGCCTTGTCTTACTCTACCAGGGCTTTTAGGGTATAAGATATCCAGGCCTTGTCCCACTTCACCAGGGCTTTTAGGGTGTGACATGCAGGCCTTGTCCCACTCTACCAGTATTACAAAGTAAGAAACTTTTACTCTTCCAAGCTTTGGAAGTGAAGTAGCTGACTTAACTTCACCAGACTTAACAGTGGCAGTATGGTTGATATTTTAAATGCATTTTTTGTATGCATCTGTGGTTAGTGGATATAGTACAGCTGTATGAAATATTACCATAACAGTACATGCCCTTCTCTTCACTGTTGCATTATTCCTTACTGCAGGGATCCCCTGCCATGGGTAGCCCGACGTCTGGCCAGTATACCAAAGCCTTAGGTTGTAATAGGGACGTCATATGTTACATATATGCTCTCTGCACACGGAGTAGGGTATAAAGGTGACATATACATGTACCATCCTCTAAACTGAAGAGCCTCAAGAAGAATCAGTTCAAGGAGAAAGGAGCAATACGTGCATCCAGAAGGACAAATGAGTAACGTGCATCGAGAAGGAGAAAGGAGTAATAAGTGTATCCAGAAGGAGAAAGGAGTAATATGTGTATCCAGACGGAGAAAGGAGTAACATGTGCATCCAGACGGAGAAAGGAGTAATATGTGCATCCAGACGGAGAAAGGAGTAATACGTGCATCCAGACGGAGAAAGGAGTAATACGTGCATCCAGACGGAGAAAGGAGTAATACGTGCATCCAGACGGAGAAAGGAGTAATATGTGCATCCAGACGGAGAAAGGAGCAATACATGCATCCAGACGGAGAAAGGAGTATTCCCACTCCTCTTTTCTTGATACACTGGAAAATATTAAGGTACAACTCAACACTCTAATAATGGGTGATTTCAACTACCCTACCATTAACTGGGAAAACTACTCATGTACCAACTGTTTTGCTCGACGTTTTCTGGAAATCATCAATTGCAATGCCTTGGATCAACTTATTCACACCCTGACCAGGGGCAGCAATATCCTAGACCTGGTCATCACCAACGTGGTTGACTGGTGTTCCACACCAGAGGTCAGCTCCTTGGTGGTCAGATCCGAGCACAAGCTAATCACCCTAGACATCCACATCCTGCTCCCACCCCCCATTAGGAAAACAACCGTAAAAAATTTCTCCAAAGCCAACTTCATGCTTCTTAAGACAGAAGTGGCAAACTTCACGACACCCATGCAGATGGCCAATAGCGGAACAACTGCTGAATTCTACACAAATGCTCTTTATAAGCACTTACACGAGTGCATGGATCGTGCTATCCCTAACAGAACCAAGATGCTATCCTCCAAAAAAAGGAAGCCAATCTTGTGGTCTTCTGCCATAAACAAACTCTACAACAGAAGAAAGAAACTGTTGCAAAAAAGAGTAAAATCCCACGATTGGAGGAACTCCCTGGTCAGCCTCAGTAAGAAGCTGAAATCCCTCATAAAATCCTCCAAAGCTAGTTCTGAAAACAAAATTGCCACTGATTCTAAAGACAACCACAAAGCATTCTATAGCTATGTCAAGAATCTCAATGGCAACATTCAGATCTGCTCTGAGTTACAGAACAATGGCACTAAATATACAGACTGAAATGATATTGCCAACATCCTGGCAGATAGGTTCAGTGCTAAATTTACCCCCTTCTCACCCCCTAAAGGGCCCATCTTTATACCAGAAGAATGCAAAGTTCCTGTAATCACGGCTGCACAGGTAAAAACCTCACTCTCCAAAGCCAAGAACACAGCATCAATGGGATCTGACAACATCACAGGCTGCCTTCTACATGAACTACAGAATGAACTGACACCCCACCTAAGTACCATGTTCAATCATAGCCTCACCTCAGGCTTTGTGCCCACTGAATGGCGCACCGTGACAGCTATCCCATTCCACAAAGGGGGGGGGGGTACAACAGACCCTGGGAACTACCACCCCATTAGCTTGACGAGCCTGGTCTGCAAGGCCATGGAATGTATCATCATGGAACTCATAAACAAAGACAGTGGAGATCTCCAAACTCTGGACCCAACACAGTTTGGGTTTGTAAAAGGCAGATCATGTCTCCTAAACCTGATAGATGTCTTTGAAGTAGTCACCAAAGCCATAGACAAGGGTAAGGTGGTTCACACAGCCTATCTAGATCTCGCCAAGGTGTTCGACACCATCCCCCACTCTGAAATTATAGATAAACTTACTAAACTAGGTATAAATCCCTATGTCACAAGATGGGTTGCCAACTGGCTTACTGACAAAACCCACACTGTGAAAGTAGCAGACTCCAAATCAGATTTCAGACCAGTGACAAGTGGAGTACCACAGGGTTCAGTCCTGGGTCCTCTCCTGTTTAGTATCTACTTCTCTAAAGTACAGGCTAACACAGAAGGTCTTTGGCTAACTAAATTCACAGATGACTGCAAACTAGGAGTCATAATCAAAACTCCTAACGATGTGGACATCCTACAAAAGGGCCTCACTGAGACAGATGCCTGGTGCCAAAGCCATGGTCTCAAGCTCAATGCCAAAAAAAGCATTGTCATCCCCTTTGGAAAAAACTCTGTACCCATGAACTACCACATAGGCGATAGTCTACTTAACACCGAAAGTGTGATAAGAGACCTCGGGACACAGGTGGACAGTAGTCTCTCCTTTGATAATCACATTGCCACAATGGTCAGAAAATCCTTTTACGTGACGCACCTCATCACAAAAGGTTTCTCATACAGAAAAAAAGAGGTCATTGTTCCCCTCTACTCATCAGTCATTAGACCCATTATAGAGTACAACGCCCCTTTTGGTATGTACCTCACAAGACATCTACAACAACTGGAAAGACCGCAAAAATACCTCACAAAGAGGATTACTGGCCTCAAACAGATGCCTTACGCAGACAGTTTAAAAAAACTCAAGCTTTACTCCATCGCATATCGCCTACTCAGAGGCGATCTCTGCCTAACATACAAAGTTATGTCAAACCCAGAACTGTTGGACATGCTCCACTTAAAGAAATCCCAATCCCTCCAAGCTACACGCTCTAGGGACCTAAACCTTGTCACCACAATAAACAGAACATGCTGGAGGGATAGATTCCTGTCCCAGAGACTTCCCATACTCTGGAACAGACTACCTATCTATGTCAAACAGAGCTCCTCATTAGCACTCTTCAAGAAAAATCTTGATGATTGGATGGGAAATAGGAAATTCACTCCTGGGATCACTTCTGTGGTTCTGCTTGATAGGGGCACAGGAAAATAATTTTCTTGGGTGGCGAAAGCCAGGTTACCTTTTTGGCTAGGCTTGTATAGGCCCCTAGGGCCAATAGCCTAGTACCTACCTATGAGTAATACATGCATCCAGAAGGCAAAAGGAGCAACATGTGCATCCAGACGGAGAAAGGAGTAATACATGCATCCAGATGGAGAAAGGAGTAATACGTGCATCCAGAAGGAGAAAGGAGTAACATGTGCATCCAGACAGAGAAAGGAGTAACATGTGCATCCAGACAGAGAAAGGAGTAACGTGCATCCAGAAGGAGAAAGGAGTAACATGTGCATCCAGACAGTGAAAGGAGTAACATGTCCATCCAGGCGGTGAAAGGAGTAACATGTGCATCCAGACGGAGAAAGGAGTAACATGTGCATCCATGAGGAGAAAGGAGTAACATGTGCATCCAGACAGAGAAAGGAGTAACATGTGCATCCAGACGGAGAAAGGAGTAACATGTGCATCCAGATGGTGAAAGGAGTAACATGTGCATCCAGAAGGAGAAAGGAGTAACATGTGCATCCAGACAGAGAAAGGAGTAATACATGCATCCAGATGGAGAAAGGAGTAATACGTGCATCCAGAAGGAGAAAGGAGTAACATGTGCATCCAGACGAAGAAAGGAGTAACATGTGCATCCAGACGGAGAAAGGAGTAACATGTGCATCCAGACGGAGAAAGGAGTAACATGTGCATCCAGAAGGAGAAAGGAGTAATACATGCATCCAGATGGAGAAAGGAGTAATACGTGCATCCAGAAGGAGAAAGAAGTAACATGTGCATCCAGACGGTGAAAGGAGTAACATGTGCATCCAGACGGAGAAAGGAGTAACATGTGCATCCAGACGGTGAAAGGAGTAACATGTCCATCCAGACGGTGAAAGGAGTAACATGTGCATCCAGACGGAGAAAGGAGTAACATGTGCATCCAGACGGTGAAAGGAGTAACATGTCCATCCAGACGGTGAAAGGAGTAACATGTGCATCCAGACTGAAAGGAGTAACATGTGCATCCAGACGGTGAAAGGAGTAACATGTGCATCCAGACGGAGAAAGGAGTAACATGTGCATCCAGACGGTGAAAGGAGTAACATGTGCATCCAGGAGGAGAAAGGAGTAACATGTGCATCCAGACAGAGAAAGGAGTAACATGTGCATCCAGACAGAGAAAGGAGTAACATGTGCATCCAGACGGAGAAAGGAGTAACATGTGCATCCAGACAGAGAAAGGAGTAACATGTGCATCCAGACGGAGAAAGGAGTAACATGTGCATCCAGACGGAGAAAGGAGTAACATGTGCATCCAGATGGAGAAAGGAGTAACATGTGCATCCAGACGGAGAAAGGAGTAACACGTGCATCCAGACGGAGAAAGAAACAGGAGGAGAGGAAAAGGAGCAAATACTGCAACAGTGAGGAGAAGGGCATTTACTGTTCTGGTAAGATTTTACACAACTGTACTATGTCCTTCTGTATCACTGTTGCAGTATTCCTTATAGTAGCAAGAGTACAAAAGCTTAGGAAGAAACCTGGGAGGAGGAAGGTCCAGCAGAACCCTCAAGAAAGCCATGCAGGATAATCCTGGCAAAACCGGCTCAAGCCCTGGAAACTACATCCAACTTATAGTGCACTGTAAAGGTATGCACAGAAGTCCAAGTAGCTGCTTCAAGGATGGAGCTGGTACCCAATCCTTTGAAAAAAGCACCAGAAGAAGCCACAACCCTAGTATAACGGAAGAAGGAGACTTTTTCCATGAAAGGAGTAACAAAAGGAAATGGCCTAAGATATCCAAGATGTAAAGATTTGAGCAGAAACAGCCAAACACAAAGACCTAGGAAGAAAGGAACAGTACAGTTGTGTACACTTACCATAAATGTAGATGTCTGAGTGTATTCAGTGTCAACAGTATACATAAAGTACAGTTGTGTATACTTACCATAAATGTAGACGTCCGAGTGTATTCAGTGTCGCAGTATACATAAAGTACAGTTGTGTACACTTACCATAAATGTAGATGTCTGAGTGTATTCAGTGTTGCAGTATACATAAAGTACAGTTGTGTGCACTTACCATAAATGTAGATGTCTGAGCGTATTCAGTGTCGCAGTATACATAAAGTACAGTTGTGTACACTTACCATAAATGTAGATGTCTGAGTGTATTCAGTGTTGCAGTATACATAAAGTACAGTTGTGTGCACTTACCATAAATGTAGATGTCTGAGCGTATTCAGTGTCAGTATACATAAAGTACAGTTGTGTACACTTACCATAAATGTAGATGTCTGAGTGTATTCAGTGTTGCAGTATACATAAAGTACAGTTGTGTACACTTACCATAAATGTAGATGTCTGAGCGTATTCAGTGTCGCAGTATACATAAAGTACAGTTGTGTACACTTACCATAAATGTAGATGTCTGAGTGTATTCAGTGTTGCAGTATACATAAAGTACAGTTGTGTACACTTACCATAAATGTAGATGTCTGAGTGCATTCATTGTCACAGTATACATAAAGTACAGTTGTGTGCACTTACCATAAATGTAGATGTCTGAGTGTATTCAGTGTCACAGTATACATAAAGTACAGTTGTGTGCACTTACCATAAATGTAGATGTCTGAGTGTATTCATTGTCACAGTATACATAAAGTACAGTTGTGTGCACTTACCATAAATGTAGATGTCTGAGTGTATTCATTGTCACAGTATACATAAAGTACAGTTGTGTGCACTTACCATAAATGTAGATGTCTGAGTGCATTCATTGTCACAGTATACATAAAGTACAGTTGTGTGCACTTACCATAAATGTAGATGTCTGAGTGTATTCAGTAAAATACACAAAAGCAGTCCGGACAAGCACCGTGAAGCTCAAAAAAATGTTAAAGTCCTTGTTGTGGAAGCTGTTTGCTGTACAAGCTGCAACACTTTAAATGGAATCCACTTGCACGTATAAAGCCACACTGAAGTCAGAAAAAACCTTAACGCACTTTATTATTAAAACAAGCGTTTTCGCTGTGGTTAAAACTACAGCTTCATCAGAGGCAAAAGTAAAATGCAGTATCAAGTCAGGTTTTTATACAACACAGCCTCGCCTTAATTAGTAATGCAGTCACAATGAAGGCGTGTTAGCAGCATTTCTTGCAAATGTAAATTCAGGGAGTAAAAGCTCTGTTTAGAAGCATTCTCAAAAGTATGTAGTTTCATACTTTTAAAACAGTTGGAAACCAAGTATTTTAACCACAGCGAAAACGCTTGTTTTAATAATAAAGTGCGTTAAGGTTTTTTCTGACTTCAGTGTGGCTTTATACGTGTAAGTGGATTCTATTTAAAGTGCTGCAGCTTGTACAGCAAACAGCATCCACAACAAGGACTTTAATATTTTTTTTGGGCTTCACGGTGCTTGTCCGGACTGCTTTTGTGTATTTTACTGGTTTCCGTTTGTTTGCTTTAAGTGTATTCAGTGTTACAGTCATCACATTTGGGTTAACCCTGCCAGGGTAGCCCTCGGCCGGCCCGAATACCAGAGACTTAGTATTTCTGCATCAGTTGCTGTCGTTTGAGGACTGACGTCAGGTCGTCAGTAGTATAAAGTAAGGCAGCCAAATGCCATTACATCAGCTCTTCTTGCCCTAACCTAACAGGAGCCCCCAAAGTAGGAGGCCAGGTTCTGGTGGAAGAACCCCACCAGTGGAAAATAAATACCAATATGTCCCTTGTAAGGAAAGAACAAAAAGGAAGAATGATAGCAAAAGGAGGAAGAGAAAAAAGGGGGATGGAGGGGGGAAACCAGGACTGCAACAGTGAATACACTCAAACATCTACATTTATGGTAAGTGTACACAACTGTACTATGTTCTTCGTGTTTCACTGTTCCACTCATCACATTTGGGTAGATTCCCAAAGCTGAGGAAATGAGTGGAGGCAGTCAAGGAAGCTAGGGGCTGCCCAGGATGCCCTGCAAGACTGCAGAGGCAAACCCTGCCCTGGACTTGGAGAAGAGAGGCAGGTGGTAATGCTTGGTAAAAGTGTGAAGAGATATCCAGGTGGCAGCCTCCAGGATGTCCCTGGTGGGGACTCCTCTGAGGAAACCTGCAGAGGTGGAGGCTGCTCTGGTGGAGTGTGTCCTGACCCCCTTGGGGGGAGGCTTACCATGCTGTTTGTAACAGAAATGGATACAGTGTGCTATCCATTTTGAAATGGTTTGCTTGGAGATGGCTTTGCTCTCTGCCCCTGTAGCAAAGCTAACCAGCAATTGAGCAGACTTTCTGAAGGATTTAGTCCTGTCCTGTCCTGTATCTGAGCTGTCTGTGCACATCTAGAGAGTGAAGAATCCTTTCCCCCTTGTTCTGGGGATTAGGAAAGAAGGTGAGCAAATGAATTTATTGGTTGAGAGCCACACTGGACACCACCTTGGGCATGAAGAATGGGTTACTTCTGAGGGATATCCGGTCTGCATGGAAGATGATGAAAGGTTCCACAGCCATGAGTGCTTGGAACTCAGAGACTCTTCTGGCTGAAGCGATGGCCAGAAGGAAGGCTGTCTTCCAGGAGAGAAATTTTAGCTCTGCAGAAGAAGCTGGTTTGAAAGGAGGCAGGGTGAGCTTTTCCAAAACAAAGTTAAAGTCCCAAGCTGGTGTTGGTGCCCTTCTGGGGGGCCTCAAGTTGCTTGCCCCTCTGAGGAATTGTTTGATCAAAAGGTGTGAGAAAAGGGGCTGCTCAATGAGAAAATGAGTAGAGACAGCAGCGGAGAAAGAGAGACCCCTGTGTAGTAGGTCAGCTAAATAATCCAGGATGAGAGGGAGGGAGGGCTGTGCCGTCTTGGCCCCCTTAGCCTGGATCCAGGTGCAGAACCTTTTCCATTTATCTGCATAAGAGTTTCTGGTGCTAGGGTGTCTGGCCTCACAGATAACATTCAAAACCTGTTTACTGAGGATAGCAGATTGGTTAGGGGTTAGGGAATAAGCCAAGCTGCCAAATTGACTGTATGCAATTGGGGATGCATGAATTCCCCTTCCCTCTGGGTCAGGAGGTTTGGAATCTGAGGAAGATGCCATGGAAGCAGCGGGGGACAGGCTGTGCAGCAATGGGTACCAGTGCTGTTGGGAGCAGTCTGCAGCTATAAGAATGGTCCTTGTTTTTTCTTCCCTTACTTTGAGCAGTAGCGTGGGGATGACAGGTAGGAGAGGAAAGGCATAGACCGAGAGGCAGCCATGAAGTGATGCTCCCTGGTGCAGAATTTGCTAAGCTGCTGGTTGGTGTGGGAAGCAAAGAGGTCGACCTTCGGGGTTCCCCATTTCTGAGGTATTAGGGTGAAGGTACTTCTGTTGAGTTGCCACTCGTGTGGGTGCAGAAAATCTCTGCTTAATTAGTCTGCCAGAGAGTTGAGAGAGTCTGGTAGTATTGTGCTAACAAGCGTAGTTGCATGGCAGAGGCTCTGTGCCAAAGGGTCATGGCCAGCCTGCATAGAGGGTAGGAGTGAGTCCCTCCCTGACTGTTGATGTACCACATCACAGTGGTGTTTGTCTGTTTTGATCAGGAGAACCCTTGGAGAGAAAGAAGGGGTTTGAAAGCTATCAAGGTGTGCTGCACAGCAATCACCTCTTTTTGACTTGATGTGCAGGGGGATTTGCTGTGGGCTCCATTGGCCCTGTATGCACCTGCCATCCAGGTGTGCACCCCAAGCATAGTCTGATGCATCTCTGGTGAGGGTCTGGGTGGCGGGGTGTGGGGAGAAGGGCAGTCCCTTGTTGTGGAAGCATGCTGTTGCCCACCAAAAAATTCCTTTCTGAGGCAAGGAATTATAGGTAGAAGAGTTTCTGGGTCTTGAGAGTGTCGACACCAAAGGCTCTTTAGGTACCACTGAGGTTTCCTCGTATGCAGTCTGGCATATGGAATGACGAGTATGCAAGATGCCATGAACCCCAGAGCTTGCAGGACTTTCTTTGTAGAAAGCGTGGCCAGCTGAGAGAAGTAGGCCGACAGGAAAATTTGTTTCTCTGGTGTAAGGTATGCCATCTGGGAAGCTGTGTACAGACTTGCTCCCAGGAAGATTATCCTTTGGGTGGGCACCTGTTTTGATTTCTTTTCGTTGATTGTGTACCCTAGGGAGGTTAGTAGGCTCTTTACAAAGGCCATGTGCTTGAGCAGCTTTTCCTGGCTGTCTGAACAAGGCAGTCATCTAAGTTGGGGTAAATCTGAATATTTCTTTGTCTGCAAAACACAATGGCCAGAGCTAGGCATTTTTTGAAAACTCTTGGAGCAGTAGATAAGTGCAGAGAACTGAAAGTGTTGAGATCCTGCCCTGAAGCAAAGATATTTTCTACATGATTCCCTGATAGGAATGTGGAGGTAGGCCTCCTTTAGATCCAGGGTGGCTAGCCAAGCATCCTTGGAGAGCATGGGTAGCAGCTGCTGAAGGGTAAGAATTTTGGGATCACCAGGAAGGTGTTTAGAATGGATAGATAGAGGATGGGGCACCAGGTGCCCTCTTTTCTGGGTACCAGAAAAAGTCTGGAGTAGAAGTGTTAGCCTATCTGTTCTGCAGGAATGTCCTCTACTGCCCTCAAAGAGAGCAGGGAATGGATTTGCTTTTGAGCCTCTGCCCACTGATATGGTGGTAGATCTGGGAACCCTTTTGGAGTTGGAAGGGTGTGGAAGGAGAATTTGTATCCGTGAGACACAATGTTCAGAACCCACTGGTCCTTGGCAATGGTGGCCCAGGTGCTTGTGAGTTCTTACACACTATCCACAACTTGTGAGTTCTTACACACTATCCAAAGTCAAGAACACAGCATCCATGGGACCTGACGACATCCCAGGCTGTGTTCTACATGAACTACAGAACGAACTGGCACCCGACCTAAGTACCATGTTCAATCATAGCCTCACCTCAGGCTATGTGCCCACTGAATGGCGCACAGTGACAGTTATCCCACTCCACAAAGGGGGAGCCACCACAGACCCCGGAAACTACCGCCCCATTAGCCTAACGAGCCTGGTCTGCAAGGCTATGGAGCGTATCACCATGGAACTTATAAACAATGACACTGGTAATCTCCAAACTCAGGACCCCACCCAGTTCGGGTTTGTAAAAGGCAGATCATGTCTCCTAAACCTGATAGACTTCTTTGAAGCAGTCACCAAAGCCGTAGATGAGGGTAAGGTGGTTCACACAGCCTATCTAGATCTCGCCAAGGCTTTTGACACCATCCCCCATTCTGGAATTATCGATAAACTCACTAAACTAGGTATAAATCCCTATGTCACAAGATGGGTTGCCAACTGACTCACTGACAGAACCCACACTGTGAAAGTAGCAGACTCCAAGTCCAGCTTCAGACCAGTGACAAGTGGAGTACCACAGGGTTCAGTCCTGGGTCCTCTCCTGTTTGGTATCTACTTCTCTGAAGTACAGGTCAACACAGAAGGTCTTTGGCTAACGAAGTTTGCAGATGACTGAAAACTAGGAGCCATAATCAAAACTCCAAAAGATGTGGACATCCTACAAAAGGGCCTTGCTGAGACAGATGCCTGGTGTCAAAGCCATGGACTCAAGCTCAATG
This sequence comes from Protopterus annectens, assembly GCF_019279795.1. Lineage (NCBI taxonomy): Eukaryota > Metazoa > Chordata > Ceratodontiformes > Protopteridae > Protopterus > Protopterus annectens. The sequence continues at coordinate 464,090,250 of NC_056740.1, read as the reverse complement.
CCAAAAAGTGCATTGTCATTCCTTTTGGTAAAAACTCAGTACCCATGAACTACCACATAGGTGGTAGTCTACTTAACACCGAAAGTGTGATAAGAGACCTTGGGACACAGGTGGACAGTAGTCTCTCCTTTGATAATCACATCGCCACCGCAGTCAGGAAATCCTTCTATGTGGCACACCTCATCACAAAAGGTTTCTCATCCAGGAAAAAAGAGGTCATTGTTCCCCTCTGCTCGTCACTCATTAGACCCATTACAGAGTACAATGCCCCTTTTGGTATGTACCTCACAAGACATCTACAACAACTGGAAAGGCCACAGAAATACCTCACAAAGAGGATTACCGGCCTCAAAGAGATACCCTATGCAGACCGTCTCAAAAAACTGCAGCTTTACTCCATTGCATATCGCCTACTCAGAGGCGATCTCTGCCTAACACACAAATCTATGTCAAACCCAGAGCTTTTAGACATGCTCCACTTAAATAAATCCCAATCCCTATGAGCTACACACTCTAGGGACCTAAACCTCGTCACCACAATAAACAGAACATGCTGGAGGGATAGATTCCTGTCCCAGAGACTTCCCATACTCTGGAACAAACTACCTATCTATATCAAACAAAGCTCCTCATTAGCACTGTTCAAGAAAAATCTTGATGATTGGATGGGAGATAGGAAATTCACCCCAGGGATCACTTCTGTGGCTCTGCTCGAAAGTGGGACAGGAAAATAATTTTCTTGGGTGGCGAAAGCCAGGGTACCTTTGGCTAGTCTTAAATAGGCCCTAGGGCCAATAGCCTAGTACCTACCTATGAACCTATGAGTGAAAGGAGAGTTTTTCTCCTAGGGGTAAGTGAAGGTGGGCAGAGGGGGGAGTCATTGTGAGTTCTTACCATAAGGGGGTAGCTTAGAAAGTACAGTTGTGTACACTTACCATAAATGTAGATGTTCGAGTGTATTCACTGTTGCAGTCATCACATTTGGGTTATCCCTGCCGGGGTAGCCCTCGGGTGGCCCGAATACCAGAGGCTTAGTATTTCTGCGTCGGTTGCTGCTGCTTCAGGACTGACGTCAGGTCGTCAGTAGTATGAAGTAAGGCAGCCGACGCCATTACATCGGTTTTTCTTGCCCTGTCAGGACCCCCAAGTGGGAGCCAAGATATGGTGGAAGATCCCCACTAGTACAAAGTAAATGCCAAAAAGTTCCTTGTAAGGAGAGAGAGAGAAAGAGAAGAAAAGGGGGATGGAGGGAGGGAAACCAGGACTGCAACAGTGAATACACTCGAACATCTACATTTATGGTAAGTGTACACAACTGTACTATGTTCTTCGTGTTTCACTGTTGCAGTCATCACATTTGGGTTGATTCCCAAAGCTGATAAAAATGGTGGAGGCAGTCAAGAAGACCCAGGGCTGGCTAGGATGCCCTGCAAGACTGCAGTGGCAAAGCCAGCCCTGGATTTGGAGAGGATAGGCAGGTGGTAATGCTTGGTGAAGGTGTGAACAGATGTCCATGTGGCAGCCTCCAGGATGTCCCTGGTGGGGACTCCTCTGAGGAAAGCTGCAGAGCTGGAGGCTGCTCTGGTAGAGTAAGTCCTGTCCCCCTTAGGGGGAGGTTTCCCCATGTTGTTTGTAACAGAAATGGAAGCATTGTGCTATCCATTTGGAAATGGTTTGTTTGGATATGGCTTTGCCCTCTGCCCCTGCAGCAAAGCTGACTAGCAATTGATCAGTCTTTCTGAATGATTTAGTCCTGTCTAGATAGAATCTGAACCGTCTGTGCACATCTAGAGAGTGCAAGATCCTTTACCCCTTGTTTTGTAGGTTAGGGAAAAAGGTGGCCAAATGAATGGATTGGTTGAGAGCCACACTGGACACCACTTTGGGCATGAAGGATGGGTTAGTACTGAGGGACACCCTGTCAGCATGGAAGATGATGAAGGGCTCTACAGCTATGAGTGCTTGTAGTTCGGATACTCTTCTGGCCGGAGTGATGGCCAGAAGCAAGGCTGTCTTCCAGAAGAGAAACTTTAACTCTGCTGAAGATGCTGGTTCAAAGGGGGACAGGGTGAAGGGGGGGGCAGGGTGAGCTTTTCCAACACAAAGTTTAGGTCCCAATCTGGGGTAGGTGCTCTTCTGGGTGGCCTCAAGTTGCTAGCACCTCTTAGGAACTGTTTGATGAGATAGTGTGAGAAAAGTGGGTGCTCAATGTTGAAATGAGCAGAGGCACGGATTTTAATAGAGGAAAAGGGGAGACCACTGTGTAGCTGGATAGCTAGGTAATCCAGGATGAGAGGTAGGGAGGGCTGTGCCGTATTGGCTCCCTTAGCCTGAATCCAGGTGCAGAACCTTTTCCATTTGTCAGCATAAGACTTAGTGCTAGGGTGTCTAGCCTCACGTATAACATCTAGAACCTATTTCTGAGGGCAGCTTGATCAGTGGTCAGGGAATAAGCCAGGCTGCCAAATTGAGGGTCTGCAAGTGGGGATGCATGAATTCTCCTTCCCTCTGGGTCAGGAGAGTTGGGGTCTGAGGGAGATCCCGTGGTGGCAGTGGGGACTGGCTGTGCAGCAGTGGGTACCGGTGCTGGCGAGGCCAGTCTGGAGCAATCAGAATTGTCTTTGTTTTTTCCTCCCTTATTTTGAGCAGTATCCTGGAATGAGAGGTAGTGGGGGAAATGCATACACTGAGAGGTTGACCCAGGGGAAGGATAGGGCATCCACTTTCCAGGCCGTGCAGTGAGGCTCCCTGGTGCAGAACTTGCTAAGCTGATGGTTGGAGTGGGAAGCAAAGAGTTCGTTCTTCAGGGTGCCCCATTTCTGAGTTATTAAGGTAAAGGTTCTTTGGTCTAGATGCCACTCATGTGAGTCCAGAAGATTTCTGCTTAAATTGTCTGCCAGAGAGTTTAGAGAGCCTGGCAGGAATTGTGCTAACAGGTGTAGTTGCATGGCTGACGCTGTGTGCCAAAAGGTCATGGTGAGCCTGCATAGTGGGTAGGAGTGAGTCCCTCCCTGCTTGTTGATATATCACATCACAGTGGTTTTGTCTGTTTTGATCAGGAGAGTCCCTGGGGAGAGAAGGGGCCTGAAAGCTGTCAATGCGTGCTGGACAGCTAACATCTCTTTCTGGTTGATGTGCAGATGGATTTGTTATGGGCTCCATTGGCCCTGTATGCACCTGCCATCCAGGAGTGCACCCCAGGCATAGTGGGTTGCACTCCTGGATGGCAGGTGCATACAGGGCCAATGGAGCCCATAACAAATCCATCTGCACATCAACCAGAAACAGATAAGGCTCTTTGTGTACCATTGAAGTTTCCTCATATGCAGTCTGGCATGTGGAATGAGGAGAATGCAGGAGGCCATGAACCCCAGGGCTTGCAGGAGGCCATGAACCCCAGGGCTTGCAGGAGGCCATGTACCCCAGGGCTTGCAGGAGGCCATGTACCCCAGGGCTTGCAGGAGGCCATAAACCCCAGGGCTTGCAGGAGGCCATGTACCCCAGGGCTTGCAGGAGGCCATGAACCCCAGGGCTTGCAGGAGGCCATGTACCCCAGGGCTTGCAGGAGGCCATGTACCCTAGGGCTTGCAGGAGGCCATGTACCCCAGGCCTTGCAGGAGGCCATGAACCCCAGGGCTTGCAGGAGGCCATGAACCCCAGGGCTTGCAGCATTTTCCTTGTGGATAACTGGGGTCTGGTGGCTAGTTGAGAAAAGCAGGCTGTCAGGTATGTTTGCTTTTCTGGTGTAAGAAATGCCATCTGGGATGCTGTGTCCAGGCTTGCTCCCAGGAATATAATCCTTTGGGTGGATACTAGTTTAGATGTCTTTTCATTGATAGTGTACCCTAGGGAGGTCAGTAGGGACTTTACAAAGGCCAGGTGTTTGAGCAGCTTTTCCTGACTGTCTGCCTGAATTAGGCAGTCGAGTACGTATGGGTAAATTTGTATATTTCTTTGTATGCAAAAAGCAATGGTGGGAGCCATTTTGTGAAAACTCTGGGAGCAGTAGATAACCCAAAGGGAAGCCCAGAGAAGTGAAAGTGCAGAGATCCTGTCCTGAAATGAAGATATTTCCTGCATGATTCCCTGATTGGGATGTGGAGGTATGCCTCTTTTAGGTCCAGGGTAGCTAGCCAAGCATTCTTGGAGAGCACAGGTAGTAGTTGCTGGAGGGTGAGCATTTTGAATTTTTGTATCACCAGGAAGGTGTTTTAGAATGGATAGATCAAGGATGGGGCACCAGGTGCCCTCTTTTCTGGGTAGCAGGAAAAGTCTGGAGTAGAAACCTTGGCCTATCTGTTCTGCAGGAACATGCTCTATTGCCCTCATAGAGAGCAGGGAAAGGACTTGTTTTTTCGCCTCTGCCCACTGGTTTGGAGGAAGATCTGGGAACCCTTTTGGGGTTGGGAAAGTGTGGAAAGAAAATCTGAATCCCCGAGACACTATGTTGAGGACCTAGCAGTCGTTGGTAATGGTGGCCCAGGTGCTTGCTTGGAAGGAAAGTTTTCCTCCTGGGGTAAGTACAGGTGGGCAGAGGGAGGGGGTGGAAGTGGAGAGTCATTGTGAGTCCTTACCATGAGGAGGTGGCGTTGCACTACCTGGTTTTGAAGTGAAGGAACTCCGTTGCTTTGATCTCTGCATTCCCTGTGGCTGTTGTCTGGGGGGTCTGCTTTCCCGGGGTCTGGGCTGAACTGACCTGGAGTGGGCAGGAAAGGACCAGTGCTTGGAAGGGCAATGCCTACTGAACTTGGGTGGCTGGACCTGTAGGAAATCCTTAGCTGTCTGCATAGATTTAGCTTTTTATTCCATCTTTTTTAAGACTTCCTCTGCCTTTGTGCCAAATAAGTTGTCTTCGTGCAATGGTGCATCCAATTTAGATTTGACATGGTCTGGCAAGGGCTGTTCCTTAAGCCAAGCATGCCTTCTAATGACAGAACCTGTGACTGCTGCCCTGAAAGAAGATTCTAGGGTGTCAAAACCACAGTGTAAGGTGTACTTAGTTACTTGACTTGCAGAGCGCATTAACTCTTTTAACTATTTTCTGCACAAGCAGGAAAGGATGATATTTTTTGTTTGAGAGTTCCATGGTATGTTGCTGAAAGTTTTGCATATGGAACTGACAATTTAGTGCTCTGATAGCAAGAGTAGCAGAGGTGTATACTTTTTTACCCCATCTGTCTAGTGCTCGGGAATCCCTATATGAGGGGGTGGGATTCTTAGCAGAAGTTGCTTTAATTCCTTTAGGCCCTTGAGAAATTACCTCAGGGTCAGCAGTAGGATTTTTAAAAAGAAATTTGTGTGAGTCAGGGACTCTGTAATACCTGTCAGGTTTTCTGGGAGCAGGAGGGAGGGTGTCAGGAGTCAAACTGGATTCCATGAAAACATCATCCACAACATCCAGAACTGGGGGAATGGCCAGAGGTCTGTGATGTGGAAGATCTAAGAATTCCCAGAATCTCTTTTTAGACTGAGGGTAGTCCTGACATTCCCATGGGAAATGCTCCCTTAAAAGTATGAAGGGTTTCCCCAAAGGAAAAATCCTCGGGTGGAGAGACTGAAGGAATGCATTCCTCTGCATCAGAATCCTCATAAACAGAGAGGGGTTGCATGTCTTCATATTTAGATGCATCAGAGTCATCAGATTCCTGTTCAGATAAAACTACTGGGGACAAATCTCTTTTTCGTTTGGAAGGGGTAAGCTTGGCTTCCCCTGATCAGCATTACAAGGTCTTCCACCATTTTAAGCATTTGAGACTGTGGCAAGGAAACAGGTGTCTTGAGATTGGGTCGTCGGTTTCTTGGGCATGGTTCGTACCCTGGGCCTTAGAAATTCAGTAATTTTTGAAAGAATGGTAGACACGAAAGAAGTTGTCGGTTTGTATTGAGAAGCCGTAGTGCGAAGTACTTCCTCGGGAGCCGGTGCCTGCTCAGCGGCTCCGAACCCATCCAAGGTAGAGACAACCACAGGATCCTTAGTCAAAGAAGAGTTTTGCAGCACACCAGACTCCAAAAGGGTCTTGGTAGTTGCCTGAGAATCCACAGAAGAGGACATCAGGGGCAGTGAAAGTGCCTCACTGAGGACTGGAGAACTGACGACTAACTTAACGGAAGTGTCGTCGGTAGGTATGTACCTGTGTGGTCTGTCTCTGTCTTTATCCTTATGTTTTTTCAGAAGATCTGCTGTCGGATAGCTTACCGAAGCCATATCAGAATTTGTGGACTGTGAGCGAAAATATCTAGCTACAATAAGGGCCCGACGACGTATAGTTCTGGTGTTGAACAAAGCACAAACGCGACAGGGAGGGATGTCGTGGTCTGGCAGCAGTAAGAATAAAAGTCTCAGTGTGGTATTTGCTTTCTACAGGCAAGACAATTGTTAACTTTTTCTGACATCGGTTAGAGCAAGAAAAAAGGATCCCCAACAGGGTACTTAGCTTTAGAAGACTTCAGCTTCAATTCGGAAGACAAAACTCAGGTAGCGGCCGACAGGCACTCATACAAATTGCTTCTGCTTCGGGCTCCTCAGCAAGAAAGACTGATGTAATGGTGTCGGCTGCCTTATTTTATACTACCGACAACCTGACATCAGTCCTGAAGTGGCAGCAACCGATGCAGAAATACTAAGCCTCTGGTATTCAGGTTGGCCGAGGGCTACCCTGGCAGGGATAACCCAAACGTGATGACTGCAAAAGTGAAACACTAAGAACATCTTCCTGGTTTTGAAGTGAAGGTAGTCCACTACTTAGATCTCTGCATTCCCTGGGGCTGCTGTCTGGGGGGGGGGGGGTCTGTTTCCACAGGGCTAGGCTGGGCCTGTTTACTCAGAGCAGGAAAGGACTAGTGCTTGGAGGGAAAATGCCTGCTGAACCTAGGGGGCTAGACCTGTAAGAAATCTTTAACTGTTTGCATATATTTTGCTTTTTCTTCCATCTTTTTTAAGACCTCTTCTGCCTTAGTGCCAGATAAGTTATCTTTTTGCAAGGGGGCATCCAACAATTTAGATTTGACATGGTCTGGCAGGGGTTGCTTCTTAAGCCATGCATGTCATCTAATGACAGATCCAGTGATTGCTGCCCTGCAAGAAGTTTCTAGGGTGTCAAAACCACAGTGCAAAGTGTGTTTAGTTACTTGACTTGCAGAATGCATTATGTCTTGTAAATCTTTAGATTCTGCCCACTCAGGAAAGAAAGACATTTTTTGTTTAAGGAGTTCAAAGGTATGTTGCTAATATTTAAGCATATGGAACTGACAGTTTAGTGCCCTGATAGCAAGAGTAGCTGAGGTGTACACTTTTTTACCCCATCTGTCCAGTGCTCGGGAATCCCTGTCTGAGGGGGTGGGATTCTTAGCAGAGGTTGCTTTAATCCCCTTTGGCCCTTGAGAAATGACCTCAAGGTCGGCTGTTGGATTTTTAAAGAGATATTTGTGTGGGTCAGGGACTCTGTAGTACCTGTCTGGTTTTCTGGAGCAGGAAGTAGGGCATCAGGAGTCAAGCTGGATTCAATGAAAACATCATCCACCCACATCCAGGACTAGGGGGGGGGTGGCCGAGGGTCTGTGTTGCGGAAGATCTAGGAATTCCCAGAGTCTCTTTTTAGATTGAAGGTAGTCCTGACTCATTGGAAATGCTCCCTTAAAGTATGCAGGGTTTCCCCAAAAGAAAAATCCTCTGGGGGAGAGGTTGAAGGAATGGAATCCTCTGCATCAGAATCCTCGTAAGTGGAGAGGGGTTGCATGTCTTCATAGTCAGATGGATTAGATTCATCTGACTCCTGTTCACACAAAACTACTGGGGACATATCTCTTTTCCTTTTTTAGGAGTAGCTTGGCTTCCCCTGATCAGCATGATAAGGTCTTCCACTTTGAGAGTGGGTAGTCGGTTTCTTGGGTGTGGTTTGAACCCTGGGCCTAAGGAACTCAGTTGTTTTCCAAAGAACGGTAGTCGTGAAAGAAGACATCGGTTTGTGTCGAGATTTGGTGGTGCAAAGGGCTTCCTCGGAAGCTGGTGCTTGCTCAGTGGCTCCGGACTTATCCAAGGTAGAGACAAGCGCAGGATCCTTAGACGAAGAAGAGTTTTGTGGCATACTGGACTCCAGTATACAGTTTTAGTAGACTCTAAAGGGTCTTGGTAGCAGCCTGTGAATCAACTGAAGCGGTATCAGGGGCTGTGAAAGTACCTCAATGAGTACCGGAGGACTGATGACAAGCTTAACGGAAGTACTGGAGGACTGATGACAAGCTTAACGGAAGCATTGTCGGTAGCTTTGGACCTCTGCGGTCTGTCTCTGTCTTTATCTTTACGTTTTTTCGGTAGATCTCTTGTTGGATGGCGAACCAAAGCCATATCAGAATTCAATGACTGTACACAAAAATATCTGGCTACAATAAAGGCCCGATGATGGATAGTTCTGGTGTTAAACAAAGCACAGAAGTGACAACAGGGGATGTCGTGCTCAGGGCCTAGAAAATTGACACAGTAAGAGTGGAAGTCTAAGTGTGATATTTCCTTTCCACAGGCAAGACAATTATTAACTTTTTTTGACATCGGTTAGTGCAAGAAAAGAGGATGCCCAATGGGGTACTTAGCTTTAGAAGACTTCAACTTCAGTTCGGAAACGAAAACTCAGGTAGCAGCTGATTGGCACTTGTTTGAACTGTTTCTGCTTTGGGCTCCATGGCAAGAAAGACTGATGTAATGGTGTTGGCTGCCTTACTTTATACTACTGATGACCTGACGTCAGTCCTCAAGCAACAGCAACCGACGCAGAAATACTAAGTCTCTGGTATTCGGGCCAGCCGAGCACTACCCTGGCAGGGATAAAACAAATGTGATGACTGCAACAGTGAAACATGAAGAACATCAAAAAGCTGCTCAGCTTTATGAGTGGCTTTAGTTTTATCCAAATAAAATCTAAGTTGTCTATGTAAATTCAAGGTGGGAAGCACTTTCTCACCTGCGGACAACGGAAAAAAGTAGGTAAATGAAGAGACTAAGAGATAATTAATCACCTTGGGCATTAAAGAAGGATTAATATGAAGAGACACCCTGTCCTTATCATAAAAAGGAGAATGGGGGAACAGCCATAAGGGCCTTCAGCTCAGACACATCTGACTGAGGTAAGGCCCAAAAGAAGAGCAGCCTTCCAAGAACAATGCTGTAAGGAAGTTGAAGCTTCACAGTCAAAACGAGCCTGAGTCAGTTTTACCAGGACTAAATTAAGGTCCCAAGGAGGAGGTATAGGCTTCCTGGGAGGCCTAATATGAAGGATGTCTTTAAGAAAGTGTTTGACTTCGAAGCTAGAAGCCAACAGGAGAATCAAAGGCAGACAAGCAGAAATAGTTGGCAGGTGAGCCTAACACAAGAGTATGCCAACTCAGCACTGAGCAATTCACACAAATAAAAAAGATAGCCAAAGGAGGCTATGAGTAAAACACCAAACAGAAAATCTCTTCCATTTGGATAAATAAGATTTCAAAACAGTGCAAGAAACTTCTCTGTGTGGAAGATTTTCAGTCCATATATTTCTAGTTAATCACTGTATATTAATCAGATCAGACAATAGTAGTAGTAGAAGTAGCGAACGTAAACTCGTCAAGTCAAAAAGTAATAACAGAAAATATATAATTCTACAGCATTACTAAGTATTCGAAAGTAATCCAAGCAAGGCAGGCCGTCTGTTTCCAGTTGAAAATCCTTTATTAAGTACACAGACAAGCGATCCAAGTAAAACAAAAATAGAGTAATAATTTCCTCACAAGCTTTCTAAATATATATATACTTTTTATCAGGCATGGGAGTGGTTTATTGTGCTGTAAAACAAAGTGTTATTGGTACACATGTTAAATTCACATCCCTTTCCCCATCAGTGTGACATTCGAGCTGGTCCTGCCCCACGTAGTAGCTGTCATAATAATACATAGCCCTAATGTACTTTAATGGTACATCTTATTTAACCAAATTATTAAGTCTGTGATTTTATACAAGGCAATATACTACATAGCTGGAAATATATCAATCTTAGTTCATTTTGCGATCAAAAATTATATATAAATATATACATATACATTTTGCATGTAAAAATCAGTTTCTATTTTCATAACCTATTGTTAACAAAGATCACTTTCATCCTTCTAGACTTCTTCAGGGCTGTGTACAAGAACCCTAAAAACCTATATAATTGTATAATTAGTATTGTTATTACCATCATTTTGAATAAAGTGGAAAAAAGAGAACCAGAAAAAAATAAAAATAAGACATAATGTATGTATGATGACGGAAACAAAATATACACTTAAATTTCAAATCCACCACTGAAGCACTAGCCTGAGGCATGGGAGAAGGGGAAGTGGAAAATCCAAGGGGTGAGAATGTTGAAGCCAGACTTGACTTTAGCAGCCACTGGAGGTTTCTCATATGAAGCCTGGCAGAAGTAAGTCAAAAAGAAAAAAAAAGACAGCTGGGTGCACAAGACCCAGGATAAAAAAATGCCCAATCCTGGTAGGCGCACTGGTTCCAGGACTGGAAAACACGACAGTGTAGAATCCTCAAAATACAGAAACATTCCTACAATGGGGCCAGGCCAAGTCCAGGGGGAGGATGGCCCCCCTGTTGTAGAAGGAAGTAGCAGTCCACAAAAATCACAAAAATTGATTGGTCATAAAGACGATAGAGTGGACTATTGGGGATAAGAAAGAAATTATGTATTGTTACTATTATGTAAAAAGCCCAAAATTTCCAGACACAAGATATATAAAATAATTAAGAGAGAAATTAGAGGAAAGAAAAATACTTCCGCAGGAAAAACTGTCAGAAGCTTTAAATAAAAATCTGTGTTCATTAATACGACAGATTTTTGAAAAACAGTATACAGATCAAGAAACTTTGATCTGTTTGGAAAAAGAAGCATCTGAGGAAGTGTGGAAATATAAACACAACCTAGAGATTTTTAAAAAGTATAAAAAAAAGAAATATGGACATGGGAAAGAAAGAGAGATTTGATATGGTGCAATATTTATGCAAAGGAGAAAGCCAAGTTAACTAATATAGAGAAGGCAGTCTCAAAGATATTCGAAGAGAAATATGGGCAAAGTCATCCAAATATGGAAAATTTTACAATAAAAAGATTAATAGCACAAATATATAATGTGGAAAAGAAGATTAGTAAAGCAGAAGTTAAATAGAAGGTGAAGTTATGGAGTGCCTGTGAAGTGCAGGATTTAATGTAGAAGGTCTAACACAGACTACATCACAGCATGATGGAGTGAGTCCCCAGAATAAGGAAAAGCAAGAAGATCAGGAGACGTGAAGAAGAAATATGGACAGGGGAAAGGAAAAGAGATTTAATATGGTGTAATATTTATACAAAGGAGAAAGCAAAACTAAACAATACAAAAAGAGCAGCACCAAAGATATCTGAGGAGAAATACAGGCAAAGGAATCCAGACATGGAAAACATTAAAAGTATAAAAAATAAGAAGACTAAGAGGAAAAGTAGAAAAAGAGATGAGTAATGAAGTCAAAGAAATAGAAATTGAGGTTATGGAGCAGCTGCAAAGAGAAGGATTCAGTGTAGAAAATCCAATACAGAAAGCACCACAACAGGATAGAGCAATGGATATCCAAATTAAGGGGAAACTAGTGTAACAGGAAGCAATTGGTCAGATCCCATATCAAGATATTTTGGAGCCTTCCACAGGAAACCAGTATAAACGTTCACCTGAAGCTAGACTGCAAGGAAAGGAACAGAAACTGTGGAAACTCCAATGTAGTCAATATTAAGGAATGATAGGCCAGTGAGTTTCCATATAACAGAGCAACAGATGACACAGGATGAAATTGAACAGAAGGTGCCACAGGAAGATGTTATAGAACTTTCTAGAGAATGCCCGCAGGAAGTGGAAAACAAGGGATGTGCCCTCAGTTTGGAAGAAAACGATCTAAGAGAAGAGTTGCTTGATTTAATGGACATGCATAGATATTTTAAGATCAATGAAAGAAATAGACTGCAAAGGTCAATAAAACCCCAAAAGTCAGAAGTCTGGTAAAACAAATGAACACAGTAATTAGGACTGCCCATAGAGATCCATGCGATATGACAGAAGTAAACAGGATATTTACTGTGCTGCTAAATTAATAACTGATAAAGTTCTACCACAAGAACACAGGGTAGTGAGGGAAAGGAAGGGGAGAAATTGAATACCATCATTGAAGTATCGAATAGAGAAAACTAATTATGACAAGAAGTGTCACTGTTAGAAGATTTGGGAATAGATCAACAAAAATACTAAGAAAGAGAGATAGGATTAAAGCACAGTATTAGAACAGGCCAGGAGCTACCATGCACTAACGCAAATAACAAACTAAAAATTTCAGCACAGGCAGAAAAACTTAGAAGATACACAGATAAATATAAGGGAAAAGTACCAAACTGCTAGGGGTCACCATTGATGACAAGTTAACTTTTGATCTTCACCTCCACAATAACATCAAAAAAACACATCAAAGACTGGGTGCCTTATATAGGCACAACTATTTCCTCAGTCTCCCTGCAAAAAAAACCTTGGCCTCATCCTTCCTACTTCCTACCCTTCTATATAGAGCCCCTATCTTCAACAACCTCCAATCCTTCTTAAAAAAGAAGTTGGACATTTGTTACAACAAAGTGGCTAAATTTGCTACCAGCACAAAGTATTCCAATCACCACTGCGTATCTCTCCATAAACTAAACTGGCTTTAATCTTCTCACCGCCTTAGTTACATACAACTAACTACAGCCCATACGATAGTTACATACAACTAACTACAGCCCATAAGATAGTTACATACAACTAACTACAGCCCATAAGATAGTTACATACAACTAACTACAGCCCATACGATAGTCACATACAACTAACTACAGCCCATAAGATAGTCACATACAACTAACTACAGCCCATAAGATAGTCACATACAACTAACTACAGCCCATAAGATAGTCACATACAACTAACTACAGCCCATACGATAGTCACATACAACTAACTACAGCCCATACGATAGTCACATACAACTAACTACAGCCCATAAGATAGTCACATACAACTAGCTACAGCCCATAAGATAGTCACATACAACTAACTACAGCCCATAAGATAGTTACATACAACTAACTACAGCCCATAAGATAGTTACGTACAACTAACTGCAGCCCATAAGATAGTTACATACAACTAACTACAGCCCATAAGATAGTTACATACAACTAACTACAGCCCATAAGATAATCTTTCAACTTGAAACCTGCCCTTCCATCGCATCCATACTGACCACTTACCACCCAAATCGCCATCTCAGGTCTGAAAACAAAATGTTATTATCCATTCAGAAATCTAAACTCTCAGATGGCCAAATGCTGTACTCTCATTCTGTCTCCAGGTTATGGAATAATCTCCCTCCCCCACTCAGATCAATCAATAATCCTGCTTCCTTCAAAAAATCCCACAAACTATATTTTTCCTCTCACTGGCTATGCCCCTGTACCCCACCTAACAACCCCAACACCAGAATTCCTTCTCTTACTATATTCACAGTTTAACTGTTGCAATTCACTAAGGAGTTTTCTGCGTGTACTCCACCATAAATTCCCAGCACATAACTTCCTTCCCAAACTTTACACAGTTTAACTATCACAAATAGTAGGAATCTTTTGTATGTAATTAATGCAATTACTATGTCCTTTTTTACTCAATTTTTTTATGATAATGTAATTATTGCAAAGACAATGTCCTATTTTTTCTTTTCAAATTATCTTCTACTCATTCTACGTATCAAGATGGTTTATTTTACTTATGTATGTATTACTATTGAACTGTAATTATATAATTCTGTGGAGCTTTTCTCCCCAGGCCTCCACTGAAAATGGGCTCTTCTTGGCCCAGTGGACTTTCCCGGTCAACAAATGCAATAAATAAATAAATAAATAAATAAAATAAGCAATTTATTGATGGCCCAAAAAAGTTTTATAGAGAATTGGGAAATAAGGTGAAATGAAAGACTGCCAAAAAAAAAGAGGAAGTAGATACATTTTGGAGAAGTATCTATGAAGATCCTGTGGAATGTAACAAAGATGCTAAATGGATAGAAGAAGTAAAATAAAGAATAAGAAGTTTAAAGGTACAGGATATGAAATGGGATGAAATAACAGCCAGAGAGATTGAAACAAAGTTAAGAAAAGCCTCTAATTGGAAAACACCAGGACCAGATGCAGTACCTAACTTTTGGTTAACAGTATTAACATCTTTGTACAAGGATTTAGCCATGAGTAAGAGCTATTTATATGCGCACCTCGAACAGACACCACACTGGCTAACTATAGGCAAAACAATGCTCTTACTTAAGAGTGAACCTGCAAGCTACTCTAAAAATTATAAACCAATAACTTGCCTTCTGACGACGTATAAACTATACACTGTAATTGATGCGGACAGAGTTTATAGTCATTTAGAAGAAAACTCAATTATGGCAATAGAACAAAAAGGTAATAAAAGAAAGTCATATGGAACAAAGGATCATTTGTTGGTAAATAAAGTCATAGTGGAGAACTGTAAAAAGGGGAACAATCTAATCATGGCATGGATTCACTATAAAAAAGCATTTCATAGTATCCCACATTCATGGATAAAACAGTGCTTAAAAATGTATAAGATACACGCCACTCTGATCGACTACATTACAGTGATCATGGAACAGTGGCAGACCACTTTGCAATTAAGCCATGATAAAGGACAGATTATTATCCCAAGCATAAAAATTCAAAGGGGGATATTCCAGGGTGACTGTCACCGTTGCTATTCTGTTTTGCCATTAATCCATTAAGCTGTTGGGTCTATATTTGAACATCAAAGTATTACTACTTCGAATGTTCTAATATCGAACCATTTCACCTGAAACACCACAACATCGAACCCTCAAAATAGCAAAATACATAATCCACACACATATACTTCACAAAACCCTACACTAAACCATACATACACTACTAGCTATCCACTTACCTTAACCCAATTCTAACCCTAAGGTCCGTAACTACCGCACACCCATCTCACCCGCACCCTAACTCTAACTCACCTAACCAGTGCCCTAACCCTAACATCCATACATTCACAGACTTACCTCAACCTGACCCATAACTTCCCACCACAGTCCTGATACTCGTGAAGCCACAGAAATGGCCCACCGAATTCTTTCCCTGGGAAAAAATTCGGTGTGCTGCGGCTTCACGATTACCAGTGTTCAAACTTTACAGTTCGAACATCTGGTATTTGATATTCAGCCATTTCGACGGACTGCTATAGACCCAAGCTGTTTACTTAACATCTTAGGCCATGGCTACAATTTGTCTCCTAGAAAACAACAAAGTCTAATGATTTTTCATTTTGTCTTTGTCGATGATTTAAAACTGTATAGCTCATCAGATGAGGAACTGAAAGCACAGCTGCAGGTTGTCAAAACTTTTTCAGATGATATTAGAATGTCATTTGGTCTTGATAAATGTGCAAATGCAACCTTTAAAGCAGGAAAACATCAGTTTGGGACAAGATGTGATATAAAAGAACTTGAGCAAGAGGGAGTGTATAAATACTTGGGAATTGATGAAGGATCAGCAATAAAACATATGTGAAAAGGGATACTTTAGAAGACTCAAATTAATCCTGAAAACAGCATTGACATCTAGGAACAAGATCCAAGCTATAAATCATTTTGCTCTTCCTGTCTTAACGTACAGTTTTGGACTGATTGACTGGCCGCAAAAAGTGTTGGACAGATTGGATATTAAAACAAGAAGGATGCTTCATGCTCACCAAATGATTTATAAAAATCAGTGCATACCAAGATTATATATCCCCCATTCTGAAGGAGGGATGGGCCTCCTTGAAATTGATTATATGTATAGATCTGCAATCGTGGGACTCCACACATATCTACTAACCTCACAAAATCCAAACGTGGTGAAAGTTTTGAAATATGAGGAGAATAAATCTAAGATGACATCGCTGCTTAATTTAGCAGAAGCATATCAATGTCAAGCAGGAATGGAAATCAAACCAGAAGTGGATAAAAACCAGGCAGCAACTGAATGTGCTAAAAAACAAAAGAAAGAATATAAGGTGAAGGACCAGGTGAGAAGGCAAGAAATGTGAAAAAAAACAAATACAGTTGCAAGTATAGAAAACTTCTGGAAGAGCCTCTTGTTGATCAAGAATGAACGCAGGAATGGTTAAGGAGAGGCAAATTCAAACCAATAGATGAAAGGTTAATATTGGCAGCCCAAGAGAGTGGGCTAGATACATGCTGGTTTACAAAGTCCAATGAACATGTGGGAGAAACAGACAAATGTAGCTTTTGTAAAACTGAACTGGAAACAGTCACACACCTTGTTGCTGGTTACGACACACTAATGGCAGAAGGACTGTATACTGAAAGGCATAATAATGTGGCGAGACTGTTACACTGGGGATTGTACAAACATTATGGTATCGAAGTGGCTGAAAAACACTGGAAACATGAGCCACAAAGCATCATAGAAAATGATGAAGTTTATATCACATGGGATCAACCATTGTCAACAGTTCAAAAGACAGATGCTAGAAAGCCAGATATAGTGGTCCAGGAAAGAAGACAAAAGTAGCATTGATCATTGAAATCGCCACACCCACTGACTATAGTGACTTGCGTACAGAGAGACACAAAGTCATAAAATACCAGGATCTGCGGGCAGAATGAGAGCCATGTGGAAGTAAGATACGCAGACAGTTGCAATAGTGGTGGGAGCAATGGGCCTTATAAAAAAGAATTTACAATCATATTTAGATATGTTACCAATACATGTAACCCAGAATGAATTGCAGAAGGAGCCATTACTGGGCACATTGCGGGTGCTGCGAAGAGCACTTTTGGCTGACATCAAAGAGTGAAACAATACTAGTTTCATGAACTTTAATCATACTTGGACTTAGGAATGGGGTCCATTCCCGTCATGGTATTAGAAACCCAAAAGACTTGGAGAAATTAAAAAGAAGCCTGGCCAGAGAAAATATAGCAGTGGTGGAAGCCACGTACCGCAGAGCCCTCAGAAACTCTGTGGCTGCAACGGAAGCCAGACGAAGAAGGGAGTGAAGGACAACCATAAGCCTTGGACTGAGACCAGGACGCCAGCACTGGAGCAGTCTGAAGCCTGCATCTGGAAAACGCATGACCTGAGACCAGGACGCCAGCACTGGAGCAGTCTGAAGCCTGCATCTGGAAAACGCATGACCTGAGACAAGGACGCCAGCACTGGAGTAGTCTGAAGCCTGCATCTGGAAAACGCATGACCTGAGACAAGGACGCCAGCACTGGAGCAGTCTGAAGCCTGCATCTGGAAAACGCATGACCTGAGACAAGGACGCCAGCACTGGAGTAGTCTGAAGCCTGCATCTGGAAAACGCATCATCCTCAGAAGGACTTAGGAAGTTAACTGTAAATCCCAGGCTTTGCAGGAGACAAACAGCAAAGTGAAGATGATGAAGCAAAATCTCTGGAGAGGAAGCCTGATAAATGATCTGTATTCCCCTCTTCCTGCAAAAAGCAATCACAGGAGTGAGGCATATGGTGAAGACCCTTGGGGCAGTAGACAGGACAAGAGGTAAAACAGAGAACTGAAAATGCAAGGAAGCAACAGGAAAAATGGAAAAATATTCCTGAAAGGGGGATGAATAATGATATGGAGATAGACATCCTTGAGATCTAGAGAAACTAGGAAAGCCTGAGGAAGTAGAATAGGAAACAAGTTTTGAAGGGACAGCATACGAAAGGAGGGAACCTTCAAAAAGGTGTTGAGCTGAGAGAGATCTATAACAGGTCTCCAGATGCCTTCTTTCTGGAGTAAAATCCCTTCCCCTTTTCAGGAGCTGGAACTGTTTGAATTGTTCCTTGAGATAGAAAGCTGCAAAAACATCTGAAAAAAAGGGCAGCTGTTCCTGAGGAGGTTGAGGAATCCCCAAAAAGGGGGGGGGGACTTCCAAACTATGAAATACCCCAGAAGAATGATGGACAGAACCCAAGAATCCTGAGTATTCCTTAACCAGTTTGGAAGTGACAGGGAAACACGGAGAAAGAGGAATGAAACCAAGGAGTAGGGAAAAGACAGCCGGACAGAGCCGGGCTTTTCTGGAAAAGGAGGCTTCTGAGCTGCAGGAGTTTGAGTAGATTTAGCAGGAGGAGCCCTTCTGCCACCCTTTTTATCCTTGGGAGGAGGGCGAGACTGCCTATGGACAAAGGCAGGTTTACTAGGATAGTTCCTTTGAAATTTGGGAACATTGGAAACAAAAATATGTTTTAATTCCTGCATAGCCTTACCCTTTTCCTGTAGAGACTTAAAAAGCTCATCAGCTGCAGAACCAAACAGATTTTTATTATCAAGAGGAACATCTATCAGCTTAGCTTTAACATCATCAGGCAAAAGCTGAAGACGAAGCCAGGAAAACCTTCTCAACACAGAAGCAAAAGCTGCATCCCTAGAAGAGGCATTAGCTGCATCATGACTGCATTTAATGTAATGACAAGCTACTAGAGAAGAAGACCCCAATAAGGAAAGAGCAGAATTCTTCCCCTCAGAGTCAGGTAGGTCTGAAATAACCTGAAAAGCCTGAGAGAGAAAAGCCAAATTGTACTTGGTCATCTCAGTCTGACAGTTCATAGCCTGAAAGGCCAGGGTAGTAGCAGCAGTATATACTTTCTTAGCCAATCTCTCCATGGTTCTGCTGTCCTTGTGAGAGGGGAGATTTGTGGATAACAAATGCTCAAATGGCTTACCAGAAGAAACAGAAATAACAGAAGGGTCAGCAGAGGGGCACTTGCAAAGAAATTTGAAATTATCAGGCACCTTATAAAGCCTATCAGTTTTTTTAGGAGCAGTGGGCTAAAAATCAGGAGCCTGAGAAGCTGAGGAAAGTGACCAACAGAGCAGCAAGAACAGGAGGGACAGCAGAGGGCAGTAAGCTAGCACATACACAAATGTATAATGACAGAAACTTAGTTTCTCTGTACTAACACTCCCTCTCTTACTTAGGGTTAAGTGTTTATTCACACCCCTGGAAAGTGTGTGGGCATATCTATCTGCCATCCCATAATTCCACAGTATATCCAGCGTGATAGTGACCTTGAACTTCTGCATGTCCTGCTGTCAATCAATAATCCAATTCCCATATCACTGCAAACAACAGAACCCCTTCTAGGTCTCTCAGTAACCATGACAACGATCTCAACCAATTACACTGGCTAGAACTATCTAATCACCTTGCATTCACACAAATTGAAATTGTCCAGAAAATAATACACAAACCACACACATGCCTCTCTCTACAAAACATTCACAAGCAGTACTCCTCATCACGCTGCCTTCGCTCAGGTAATCAGAGCCTAGTAATAACTTCCAAGTCCCACAATACAGCTGGAGACTCACTACACTCATCCTATGTCACATGACAGTGGAGCTACCTGCCTATCCCATTAAAACAGGACAGGTGTGCATCTAGCTTTAAGCACAACATAAAACACCACCTAGACTCCTCCTTTCTCTGTTCTTATTCAAACCCCGGCTAACTTTCTCACTCTCACAGATTTCTAGAATATTCACAAACTCCCAACTCCCCGTCTCTCCTACCTTATCCTGTAAATAACATACATAAATCCCGTTGACATTTAAAACTCTATATCATCAGGATGTATATAACATTTGTATATTGCTGTATGTCTAAATGCAACCTTATAATTATTGTACTGTATAACAGTCCTACAGAAATCAAACTGTATTAACCTTTGTCTTGATTGTATTACCCACTGCATGATTCTAAAGCTCCATTTCTACTGTTAAGACATCGAAATTCTTTTTCTTGTTTTGCAACTTTATTGCTCCAGGCCTCCAATGTAAATGGGCCTGAGTGCCCAACTGGACCATCCTGGTAACAAAAGGCAATCAATAAATAACTAAAAAAATAAAAAAGATAGCCCTCAAGTTAACTAAAGAACCACTTACAATTATCCTGGAGGATTTCAACTACCCATCCATCAGCCCATACTCATGTGCCACCCTATCATAAGTACAGTGATTCCTTAACTTTATTAAGATCAATTCTCTTGATCACTCACTACTCTTTTCTCTTTTCTACTAGGGGTTCCAATATTCTCAACCTTGTCCTTACTAAAATAGCAGAAGTCTACTCCACACATAAACTTGCCACATTCATGATCAAATCAGACTACCAGACCATCAGGTTTTCCCTAAAAACCCAAGCCAAACCAATACTGCATTCATCTCTATCATATTAAGGGATTTTTCTGAACTCAAATTTCTAACACTCTTGGATGACCTAAATAAATTTAAAAGCTCTCTTCATGCACCCCTAACTATGACCCTTTCATAACAAGTATGATGACAAACATAACAATAAACCCCTGTGGTGGACACCCAGTGTCAACAAATTCTACCATAAAAGAAAGAAATCGCACTGAGGAATAAACTCAAAATACCCAAAGTGCTGAGGCATAAGATCAAAGCCTTCAAAGCAATGTACAGACTGAACATCATTACCTTTTCCAAAGATAACCATAAAGCCTTCCTTATTTTAGGAATCATATAACTAATAAGCAGCAATGCACAGAACTAATCTTAAACAGTGCTGTCTTCCCTTAACCTAAGGACATCACCAATACACTCCTGGATAAATTTAATTACAGCATCTTCCTGCTTCTCCCCCTTACTATTCAACATTGGTGTCTGTCCTACAATTATGTCTGGAGAGGTCTTAAAACCTCTCTTTAAAGCAAAATATACTAGCCTGATGGGTCCAGACAACACAACAGCCTGCCTCCTAGCCAGAACTAAACACAGACAACACACCAGCCTGTCTCCTAGCCAATACTAAACACAGACAACACACCAGCCTGTCTCCTAGCCAGTACTAAACACAGACAACACACCAGCCTGTCTCCTAGCCAGTACTAAACACAGACAACACACCAGCCTGTCTCCTAGCCAGTACTAAACACAGACAACACACCAGCCTGTCTCCTAGCCAGTACTAAACAAAGACAATGCACCAGCCTGTCTCCCAGCCAATACCAAACAAAGGCAACACACCAGCCTGTCTCCTGGCCAGTACTAAACAGACACAACACACCAGCCTTTAATGATGAGGAAAGATATTTACCATGATAAGAATAACAAAAGGAAATGGCCATAGAAATACAAGAAGAGATGGCTTGCCTGAAAATGGTGTAACCCAAAGATCTGGGATGAAAAGAACAAAAAGCTGCTCATATTTGCAAATAACTCTAGTTTAATCCAAATAATACATGTGATGTACCTTCTTACTGGCAGACTGCAGAGAAGGAAGGAAGGCAGATGAATGGACTGATCAAGAGTTAACTCATTGACCACCTTGGGCATAAAAGAAGGGTTACTATGGAGAGACAACCTGTTTCTGTGGAAAACTAAAAAAGGAGAAACAGCCATGAGGGCCTGAAGATCAAACACCATCTTGGCCAAAGTTAGAGCCAAAAGAAGAACAGACTTCCAAGTACAATGTTGTAAGTAAGCTGAAGCAGCAAGCTCAAAAGGAGCCTTAGCCAATTTTTCAAGAACAAAACTGAGGTCCCAGGAAGGCAAAATAGGCTTCCTGGGATGCTTGATACGAAAAATGCCTTTAACAAATTGCTTTTCAAATCTAGAGGCCAGAGAAGGAGTCAAGGGCAGACAAGCAGAATCTGCTGACAAGTGAGGTTTAACTGAAGAATATGCCAAGCCAGCATGTAGCATATCACACAAATAAGACAGAACCTGGGGAAACTCCACAGATAGGGGATCCTGATGGTGAGAGCGGCACCAGAATGAAAATAATTTCCAGTTGGATAAATATGATTTCCTGTTAGTGGGCTTCCTGGCCTCCTGCAGAACCCAAAGTACGTCCTCAGAAAAGAGGTGCCTAAAAAGGATCAATACTCTATCGCCCATAGTGTCAGTTGAAAAGTGGACAAGTGAGGATGAATAAGAGATGCCCTAGTCTTGTGTGAGAAGGTCCACCCAGCGAGGTAACTTGCTGTGACTGCCCCTGGCCAAGTGAGAAAGAAAGGGAAACCAATGCTGTCTGAGGCAAAGGGGAGTCACTAGAAAGTTTTTGGGAGAGTCCTGTCTGATTTTGTGCAAGACTTATGGTAACAGAGGAAGGAGGGGGTGTACAGAAACATCCTCTTCCAAGGAAAAGATCGGGTGCCCACTTTCCAATCCAGAGGACTTGGGAATCTGGAACAAAATGGGGAAGTTGTCTGTTTAGATGGAAGGCAAAAAGACAATACCTGAGGAATATTTCACCGATGGACAATGTCCACATCTCTGTGAAGCATCCATTTGTGAGCTTGTGTGCTGGACCTGCTCAAAAAGTCTGCCACTAGATTGTGCTCCAAGAGAATGTAAACAATGAGAATGTAAACAATGAGCATGTAAACAATGAGCATGTAAACAATGGGAATGTAAACAATGGGAATGTAAACAATCTGCTTGATACTGGACAGCCAGATCCCCAACTGGAACAGCCTGCCTGCAAAGAAGGTAGGACCTTGTACCCCCCTAGATCCCAGACTTGAACAGCCTGCCTGCAAAGAAGGTAGGACCTTGTACCCCCCTTGATCCCCGACTTGAACAGCCTGCCTGCAAAGGTAGGACCTTGTACACCCCTTGCTTGTTGACATACCATATCACTGTGGTGTTGTCTGTGAACATTTTGAGGGGCCCTGGGGTGAGAGGGAGAATAAAAATACTGAAGAGCTAGAAGTAAGGCCCTCTTCTCCTTTAAATTGAGGTGGTCTGATCTCTGACAAAGAGGCTAGAGACCCTGTGCTTTAACAGAGCCAAAGGAAGCCCCCCTCTCTTGTCTGAGGCATTTGTAAAGAGCTCTTGAGTTGGGATTGGAGTCTGGAAAGGAAGCCCAGGTTGAGAGAAAGTTGATGAATCCACCAATGAAGTTCAAGCTTGGGACAAGGAAGGAAGGGGACTGGGAAATCCAGGGGGTGGCAATGTTAGAGCCACATTGACTTGACATACCACTGTAGCTTTCTCATGTGCAGCCTTACTGGAGGAAGCATGGGAATGCTGGATGCCATGAACCTGAGGACCCTGAGAAAGTCCCTGACTACGACTGAAGCCAGAAAAAGAAGCGACTGGAAAAAGGCAGTAAGAGATAGGGTCTTGGAGGCAGACAGACATGCTAACATGGGATGGTCTGAAGTCTGCAACCAAGGAAAATATGATCCTGAGAAGGATTCAGAGCCGAGTTCTGGATATTTATGGTGAACCCCAGACTCTGTAATTGTGAAGTAGTATACTGGAGATCCTGAATCTTGAATGAGCAGATCATCCAGATGGAGAAAGATCTGAACAGCTTTCATCCTGCAAATGGCAATGACAGGAGTGAGGCATCTGTTGAATACCCTTGGGGGAGTAGAGAGGTCAAAGAGCAAAGCAGAGAACTGAAAATGCAAGGAAAAAACAAAGAAATATAAACATTTCCTGAAAAGGGGATGAATGGAGATATGAAGGAAGGCATCCTTGAGATCCCAAGAGACCAGAAAGGCCTGGGGTGGAAGAAGGGGAAAAAAGAGTTTGAAGAGACATTTGAAAAGAATGAATCTTGGGAAATGCTCAGACTTGGTCTCAAAGTGCCCTCCTTTCTGGGAACCAGAAACATTCTAGCATAAAAGCCCTGCAATACCTGGGTAGGTAGTAGCTTTAATAGTGGCCTGGACCAAAAGAGAATGGAAGCTGTTCTCAACAAGGGTGGGGGATACCCAAAAAGGGAGGAAGGGATCTCCAAACCATAAAATATCCCTGGTGGATAATGGACAAAACTCATGAGTCTGTAGTGATCTATAACCAATTTGGAAGAGACAGTGAAAGATGGAGGGATAAGGGAACCTAGCCAAAGGAAGCGGAGAGCAAACTGACAAATGGAACCAGGTTTATCCTAAAAAGCATCTTTTTTACCCTTGGGTAGATGGTGAGGCTGTCTGTAAACAAAAACAGATCTGGAGGGGTAATTCCTCTGAAACTTAAGAAAAAGAGAAACAAAAATATGTTTCAACTCCTGCAATGCTTTACCCTTATCCTGGAGAGATTTGAAAAGTTCAGCAGCAGAAGCACCAAAAAAGATT
Source organism: Protopterus annectens (assembly GCF_019279795.1). Lineage (NCBI taxonomy): Eukaryota > Metazoa > Chordata > Ceratodontiformes > Protopteridae > Protopterus > Protopterus annectens. The sequence goes on along the minus strand of NC_056740.1, from coordinate 464,066,024 downwards.
CCCCTCAGAGTCAGAAAGGTCAGAAACCACTTTGGAAGCCTAAGAAAGGAAGGCCAAAACATACCTGGTCATAGGTGGGCTTGTCAGAAGAGACAGATACTATAGAAGGATCGGCAGAAGAACATTTATAAAGAAATTTAAATTTATTGGGCACCTTGCAAAGTCTACCAGGTTTCTTGGGTGCAAAGGGCTGATAATCAGGGAACACAGAAGGTGCTGAAAGGTATCTAGAATGGCAGCCAGAACATGAGGAACAGTTGATGGTTTAGGAGACTCCATCTGGAGGAGCTTGTAATATCTTTTCTGAATGTCAGAGACTTAACAGAAATCCCACTTAAAAAACTCCATCATGCAGGCAAAAGTATCCCCAAAGCAGACTTCCTACAAAGGGGAGTCTAGACTAACAGAATTCTCTTCCTCTGAGTCATAGTCCAAGGGGGAAGAAATCTGAGAACAGTAAGCCAGGGACTCTTCCCCCAAATCCAGATCCTCATCTGAAGAGTCTAATTCCCTGGGTCTTAAGAGGAGTAGAAGACCAGGGAGGGGCAGGCACAGACACCCCTTCAAGAGGCTTTAAAGCCATTAAAGCATTAAATAACTCCCAAGTAAAATTCTACCATTCTCATTGGGGATCCTTAACTACAGGGGAAATATTTGTGGTTTTTAGTTTCTTTTTCTGCAGGATGTCTGCACGAATTTCTTCCCTAACTAAGATCTGTGGAATCCCACTCAGCCCCTTTGATATAATCAGCTGAGGTTTCCCCCTCAACATCAGGACCAGATGAGCCTTGAGAATGACATCTGGGGGAGGCTGGACAGTAGCTGTATCAGACCTAAGCTTTTTGGCCTTTTTCTTGGCAGATGGCTGACCCTTGGGACAGGAGGACTCCGCCATAGCACCTTAAGTCAACAGCTTAAGACATTGTTTTTTAAGGTAAATAGATAAAGAGCAGAGATGGCTATGCAGGGTCTTGGGGACAAACACCTGGCAGATAGAACATTGTATATGGTCGTGAGAAGCACTGAAATAGAAAATACACTGGTTGTGATGCTCTTTATGGGGAATCTGCCTCCCACACTGACAATTTTCCTTTCTGGAGGACATGAACCCAGCAGGACTAAATAAAACAGATAAAAAGAAACCCTAATGGGGCATTTATCTGAAATGAGGCTTGGTAACCAGCACAGCAGAAAGACATTCAGACCAACATTCAATGACGGCATTTGGACTGGTGGCAAAGAAGTTTTGAGTGTGTACATCCATATGTTCCCCTTATGTCCTACGCCTTGCACAGGGAGCATACATGTGACGTACGGCACCTGTAAGTATTAAAGACTTTGTACTGGCTGGACGTTGGGCTATTCTTGTCAGGAGATCCCTTCAGTTATGAATACTCTAATGGTGATATGGAAGGACATCATAAGTTTAAGCCTTGTTGTACATAAAGAAGATTGGATGTATGAATTGATGGATGGAAGGATGGATGGGTGGATGGACAGGCAGCTGGATGGGTGGATTCATGGATGTATGGATGAAAGGACAGGTGGATGGGTGTATGGATTGCATTTGCTTGATGTACATGTGCCTCACTGTTAGAAATGTACACGTGGGTAAGCATACTCACCATAATAGGATATGTCCAAATATCAGGATCAGTGTAACACTATAATGCATTACACCTGGGAATTAGTTGCAAGCAAGCATCCACCATTCTAGTTAGACTCTCAGAGCTTTGGATATCCTTGGAATGCCCACTGACAGGACATCAGTAAGATAGTCAGTAGGAGTGGACAGCAATCCATACCATCTTATGTTGTTTTTTGGATAATAAGCCACCAACGACAAATCAGAGTATTAAAACTGGGAGGACAGCAAGGTTATGGGTACAGTGCACCATATCCCCCAAAGAGTAGTCTAGCAGTTAGTGATGGTGCACCATATCCCCCAAAGAGTAGTCTAGCAGTTAGTGATGGTGCACCGTACCCCCCCAAAGAGTAGTCTAGCAGTTAGTGATGGTGCACCGTATCCCCCCAAAGAGTAGTCTAGCAGTTAGTGATATATGGGCATGGTGCACCGTACCCCCCAAAGAGTAGTCTAGCAGTTAGTGATACTACTCTGTAAAATGTACCTGGGAAACAGGATGGTACTACCCATATTCACTTTCCTCCACAGCCCCACACATTAAACCTCTCATGATGCTCACAGAGCCTGCAGATTCCCATCAGGTAGACATGACAGTCACTCATAGGGACCTAGAGAAATAGAGACCGCAATGCGGCTGTGATCCTGATATTCAAACATCTACTATTATACTGGATAAGCTCACACAACTGTGCTACATTCATCATAAGAATCACTACTGCTATGTAATTCAATGTACTTGAACAGGCAGCCAGAGTGGCAAGCTACTGAGGAGTAACCTGGTGAAATTATTTAGTCGGGGGTATCCAAATGCAGGAGAACCACAGCAAAACATGCTCTGCGACAGGTTTATGAGCTTGGCTTGTAATGCTTGGAAGGTGTCTCCAGAATACTCTTGGTCGATACATGTCTAAAGATGGTTGGGTGGGTTCTAACTTTCCCTTGTAACCCCTTTCTATGATGTTCATAACAGAAGGGAATGCTCTTTGTTAACCATTTAAGGTCTGCTTGAATTCTAGCATGCTTCACTTATATCATAAAAAAGTTAAAATGAAAAGCTAGTTGGTTTGCCTCAGGTCTTTTATTCTTTCGGTGTAATACTTCATCAACCTTTGGGTAAATACTAGTAATGGAAACAATCTGCTTTAGGACAATTTCTTATTAAGGGTAGCAGAACTTGTCAGAGATTTGTGATGCTTAGCTAGGTTTAAAAAGGGCCTTGTGGCCATTAGTCTAGTAATGAACCTATGATCTGTGAACCTGCTTCTGATACCATTTTAGGCATGAAGGTGAGCTACTTCAAAGTGCCACCATATCCTTGTGACAAACTATATGTCTTTAAACAATAAGGCTCAGAGCTCTCAAACTGTCCATTCAGAGATAGTTTTACAGCTACAAGCCTTAATGTGTAAAATTAAAGCATATACTGATTGATTTGAAGACAGGCAGAGTTAGGTTAACCATTACAAAATACAAATCCCAAGACTGGGGACTGGCAAACAGTTGGCAGGTAGACATTAATTGAGGAACAAGTCAGGCCTTCATTAAACAGTTATGTTAAATATATCACAACGTCAGATACAGGGGCAACTTTCATTTCTATGTGGTGATTTGAGCACCAAAGAAACCATCTATTCCACTTTACCAGGTACAACCTCCTGGTGTTGGACTTTCTCTCCTGCTGTTGGACACAGACCACTTCCATGAAGAAGCAATTCCAGAGTAGAATTAAGCATCAATCCTCTAAGCTGCCAGTCTGAGACATCTGAGGTTTGGGTGCACTAGTCCATTTCCTTGTTGGGTTAGCAGATGTAGAGGAACCGCCATGCTCATCTGCACCAACTAGGAGAGTCAGGGACACTTCAGTGATAATAGGGCTAGCAGAATGACTCGTCTCTTTCTATTCTGCAGTTGGTATAGCCCCTGGAAATGGGGAAAAGGTAGAAAAACAAAAGGCAGTTCCTGCCCCACAGAATTGAGAAAGCATTTACTGAGCAGACAGCCTCACTCAAGTACTTGGTACAAAATCTATTGTTCTGGTGGTTGTCTTGGGAGACAAATAAATCCACTTTTGAGGCTTCCCACCCCTGAATTAGTTTCTGAAAAACACCTTTGTTCAGTTTTCACTAATGAAGGTTAGAAGCAAAACTGCTAAACTGGTCTGTCACAGAGCTCTCATATGAAAAGATACAGGAGGCCTGCAAAGTGAATATCTAACTGAGCCAAAGGCCTAAGTGAGTATCTAATCTGGGGCAAAGGCCGAAGTGAGCATCTAATCTGCGACAAAGGCCTAAGTGAGCATCTAATCTGGGGCAAAGGCTTACGTCAGCATCTAATCTGAGACAAAGGAATAAGTGGGAATCTAATCTGGGGCAAAGGCCTACATCAGCATCTAATCTGAGACAAAGGCCTAAGTGAGCATCTAATCTGGGGCAAAGCCCGAAATTAGCATATAATCTGGGGCAAAGGCCTAAATGAGGATCTAATCTGAGGCAAAGGCCTAAATGAGGATCTAATCTGAGGCAAAGGCCCAAGCTTCCTGCAGAGTTGACAGCAGTGAATCCCTCTCTGCTTGTTGGGGTGCAGCATTACTGCAGTAGTATTCCATTACCACTATTAGGGCACATGCTTACATGATTATTTGAAAACATGCAAGGCACAGAGCAGGGACAGCTTTCACTGGCATTTGCCTGCTTGTTCCTGTGCCTTTTGCTTACTCTTAGGTTCACAGGTTCATAGGAGTTTACTAGGTTAATGATCACAAGGGCCTTTTTAAACCTAGCCATGCCCAAATCTCTAATACATTCTGGCACCCTTGATAAGTGTAAGCAGGGGCTTGGGAGGTGAAACATTTACAACCAGGGGGCTGTGAGATGAAACATTTCATTTACAGGCTGCCTGTGTCCATTATAGACATAGGTGCCTAACCAGGTATCTACTTCCTGTTCCCAATCTAACTGTCCAAGTTACACTTGAATTGGGTTAGGGAGGAGCTCTGCTTTACATGGATGAGAAGCCTGTTCCAGAGAAGGGCTGCTCTCTGGGATACATATCTGTCTCTCCAGCAAGTTATGTTTATTTTACAGGCAAAGTTTAAGTCTTTAGAATAGGTAATTCTGGTGCTGTTTGTTTTGTGGCTATGCAGGAGGTCCATTAGAGTGGGGTCTGGCAATGCTCAGTATACCAGGTATAGATCTCCTCTTAACAGCCTACAGGAGACAGAATACAGGATAGGGCCTTGAGGCGGTCTGCATAGGACATATTAGTTATGCCCTGTATTCTTTTAGCGAGGAACCTCTGTGGGCATTCCAATTGTAGGCTAGGACTGGTTAGGTACATACCAAAGGGGGCACTGTACTCAATGATATGTCTGATGAATGCCAAATTCAGTGGAACAATGACCTCCTTAGACCTACATGCCATACCTTAGTTAATATGTTGCACAACATAGAATGATTTCCTCACTACTGTAGACACGTGATGGTTAAAGGCTGGTTGACCATCTATGTGGGTTCCCAAGCCCCTTACTACTGGCTCATGTCTTAGGGGTGTGTTGTCAATATGTTAGTTACCAGGGGTGGATAACTTCCTGAGAGATACTACTATGTATTTCTTGGCATTTACTTTTAGTCCAGGACTCTGACACCAGTTGTTTGTCTGTCAATCCCTCCTGGAGAACATTTATGTCAGTGTGAGATTCAATGACAGCTCCTAATTTGCAATCACCTGCAGTCAGCGACATTGGACTTTACTTCAGAGAAATAAATGTAAAAAAGTATTGGTTCCAAGAGTGATCCTTGAGGTACTCCACTTGTGACTGGCTCTTTGTAGAGGTGGACTCCCCAGTTCTAACTTCCTGGGTCCTGTCTGTGAGCTAGCTGGCTATCCACTGGGTGGACTCCCCAGTTCTAACTTCCTGGGTCCTGTCTGTGAGCTAGCTAGCTATCCACTGGGTGACATAAGGGTTTGTACATAATCTTCTGAGTTAGGCAATGCCCTAGAGGGGTACTACATCAAATGCCTTGGCAAGGGCATGACCTACCCTTGACGAAACCAAATTGGGTTGGGTCCAGCGTCTGGAGGTTTACTGTATCATTATCATCTCCATGGTAATTCTTTCCGTGGCTTTACATACAAGTCCAGTGAGACTTATGGGTCTGTAGATGGCCCGCCTTCATGCAGGAGGATAACTGTTGCTGTTCTCCAGCTAAATAGCAATTACAGACAGCCTGACGGTATTTCCTGAGGAAAGGTTGAGGGGGAGAGAGGGGTAAAGTTGGAGACAAATTTGTCGGCCAGTAGGTTTGCTATATCTTCTGTCTTTGTACAGGTGGCTCCATTTACAATGAGCTCTGTACACAACTGTGTACTGCCTATGAGGTTGCAGACATAGCCAAATAATGACTTGTGGTTGTCCTTGGCCTGGGAAGTCAAATTTACCTCAAATCTGACTTTGGGTGACTTTACTTGTCCTCTGAGTTATTTAGTTTTATGCGAGTTCGTTTATCCTGCTGGGAGCTGCACCCCCTAATTCTTACTATGATTTTCTTCCTCCTGTTATACATCCGACTGATGCTGTGATTCCACCAGGGTATTTTCAGTTAGCTCTGTACTTCTTCCTGGTGGGTACAGCTGTCCCTGTGCAGCTATTAACATGCTTGTATGGGGTTTCTGTGAACAGTTCCACACAGGTAGTGTGTTCTTAGGGTTTATGGGGTCTTGAAATTTTGCCAGGTTATCACTTAATAGTAGGAATCTAGCCTTAGAGTAGTTCCTAAACACTGTAGAGATAGCTGGGTTACCAGGTTTCATTTTTATTTCAAAAAAGACCATTTTGTGGTCTGACCTCACCAGAGAAGACATTACACTAGGGTGTATGCAGCATTTTCCCATATTAGTGAGGGCCAGATCCTGTATGGTTGCACCCCTGGTTGGTATGCTGACAACCTGGTCCACGGAGTTTGTGTTTACAAAATCCAGGAATCTCTGTGTCTGTACATTTGGTTTCATATATGATTCCCAATTAATAGTGGGGTAATTAAAGTTGCGCATGAACATGGTATTGGGTTGGATGGTGAGGGTTTTAAATACGTGGAGTGGGTTTCCTGGGTCATACAGGGGGACCTGTAACTTGCAAGGAGGTAGTATTTGGATTTTGCCTTTGGTGACTGAACATGGAGAAGCTTGTCTGCATTGTCCTGTTTGACCAGCCTTGAGGTACATTTATTCTTTATGTAAATTGAGACGTTTCCACCTTTAATCCTTGTCTGTGTAGTAGCTGGTCTAAATGTGTGTAAGGCATTATAACCTTGCACTGTTTGTGTGCTGCCTGTGGCTTTAAACAGTGTCTCAGTGACCTCACAGACATCAGCATTCTCTTGGGAAAAGAGAGCTTCTAGGGAGTTGAGTTTTCTATTTAGACTCCTAGCACTGAGCAGTAACACTTTTAGATTTTCTTAGTTTTGATTTGCTGTGTCAGTACTCTCACTTTGGCATTGTCTAAAAAAGGCACTATCGGGGTGGGTAATGTTTTAGCAAATATTCAAAAACCTAGCGGGGAGAGGTACAGACCATCCCTGAAAAAGCAGTGTAGTCTGTTGGCCATCTCCTTCCATGCTGACAAATATTGCACCCCCTTAGAATGATACCAGAAACTAAGTCAGTCCTCTTTTGTTTGCATTGTGGCCTCATCCTTAGAGAAAGTAAAAACGCTGCTCAATTCTAGGCTCATACCAGCCTGGGACACATATTCCGACAGCTCCATGATGTCTCTCTTCATATAGTCTAGGGAGGTACATCTCAGGTCCTTTATACCCACATGGACTATGACTGAATCATACTGGTACTTGTGGTCCAATGGCCTGAGTGTGTGTGTGTAATGTGGCAGATCCTAGCTCCTGATAAGCAACTGACCATGACTTTCTTCTTACTCATCCTGATGAAAGGGACATCAGTGCATCTCACAATGGAGTCTCCAATGACCAGAATGTTGGATTGTATGGTGGCCTGCCTTATGGGTTTAGAGGTAGGGGCTCCATGAATTGTGGTAATATGTGCTGATGTGGGTGTTATTCTGAAAGAGTGCATTTGGGGTTGCTGAGGGTATTTGCTATGTGTACTTCATATAGAAGGTCTTTGGGGTCTAGGAAGGTTATTATTTAAGTACCTCAGCATAAGGTGGTCTACATGTCTGCTTTGACTTGTGTGTGATGGGTGCAGCATGTGTACTACTGACAACCTTACTGACATGAGTACTTTTATGTGAGAGCTTTGCCTCCAGTGACATTGTGTAAATACATCTCTCATATACCATATAATTTTGTTTGAGAATGAACTGGTTGTCAGTAAACATGAGACAATTTCTACATTCTCAGGATGCCCATATCCACCAAGCTGGTAAGATAGACAGTTGGAAAGTTCATATCCATGGCAACAGACCCTTTTTTATTGACTAGACAGTTAGAGTAAGAATATAAAGCAATATCAGGCTTATCTGGTTTGCAACTCTGGGGGCAATACATAGGTTCACAGGTTTATAGGTAAGTACTAGGCTATCTGCCCGAGGGCATCTATAAGCCTAGCCAGAATGTGTTGGCTTTCGCCACCCCCTTAGATTAGTTCCCTGTGCCTCTGTCCAGTAGAGCCATTAGTTTCCTGTGCCTCTGTCCAGCAGAGCCACTGCAGTGATCCCCAGGGTAAATTTTCTGTTTCTCATCCACTCATCAAGGTTTCTCTTGAAGAGTGTTGGTGAGGGGCTCTGCCTAATGTAGATTTGAATCCTGTTCCAAAGCATGGGGAGTCTCTGGGACAGGAATTTATCTCTCCAGCATGTCCTATTTATTGTTGTGGTGAGGTTTAGATCCCTAGAGAGTGTGGCTCTCATAGTTCATAGTTCATAGTTCATAGTTTAGTACTCCTCCCAAATCTCGGGATTTGTTTTTTTTTAGGTGGAGCATGTCCATCAATTCTGGGTTGGACATGGCCTTGTATGTCAGGCAGAGATCACCTCTGAGTAAGCAGTATGCAACTGAGTACAGCTGGAGTTTCTTCAGTCAGGCTGCATAGGGCATCTGTTTGAGGCCAGTAATCCTCTTGGTGAGGTACTTCTGTGGTCTTTCCAGCTGTTGCAGGTGTCTTGTAAGATACATTTGAAATGGGGCGTTGTACTCTATGTTGGGTCTGATAAGTGATGAGTAGAGGGGCACAATAACCTCTTTTGTTCCAGATGTGAACCCTTTTGTGATTAGGTGGGCCACATAGAAGGATTTTCTAGCCACCTTGGCAATATGATTATCGAAGGAGAGATTACTATCTACTTGGGTCCCCAGATCCCTTATTACATTTTCTGTACTTAGGGGACTATCACGTATGTGGTAGTTCGCGGGTACTTTGTTTTTTCCAAAGGGGATGACTATGCACCTTTTGACATTTAGCTTGAGACCATGATTTTGACACCAGGCATCAATCTCAGCAAGACCCTTCTGGAGAATGTCTGTATCAGCTAGAGAGTCAATTATGGCCCCCAGTTTGTAGTAGTCTGTGAACTTGGTCAGCCATAGTCCTTCTGTGCTTGCCTGTACCTCTGAGAAGTATATACCAAACAGGAGGGGTCCCAGGACTGAACCCTGGGGGAAGCCACTTGTAACCGGTTTAGAGTCGGACTTAGAGCCTGCAGCTCTCACTGTGTGGGTTCCATCCGTGAGCCAGTTGGCAAACCATCTCGTGACGTAGGGGTTTATGTTCAGGCTGGTGAGCTTGTCTATAATACCAGAATGGGGAATGGTGCTGAAAGCCTTTGCGAGGTCTAGATAGGCTGTGTGGACCTCCTTTCCCTCGTATAAAGCCTTGGTAACTGTCTCAAAGAAGTTCACCAAGTTTAGGAAGCATGATTTGCCCTTAACAAAGCCAATGTTTGGAGGTTCCCAATGTCTCTGTTAATGAGTTCCATGATGATGCGCTCCATAGTCTTGCAGACCAGGCTAATCAGGCTTATAGGACGATAGTTCCCGGGGTCTGTTGTGGCTCCACATTTGTGGAGCGGGATAGCTGTTGCTGGGCACCACTCTATGGGTATGTAGTCTGTACAGCGGCCGAGTTTGAACAGTGTGTTTAGGTGAGGGGTTAGTTCATTTTGGAGCTCATGTAAGACACAGCCTGCGACACAGTCCGCTCCCATTGAAGCTGTGTTTTTGGCTTTGGATAGGGCTGTTTTAACCTGTGTGTCAGTGATTGCCGGGGCTCTACATTCTTCTGGTATGGTTATGGGCCCTTTAGGGGGTGAGGTGGGGGGTGAAGTTTGCACTAAACCTGTCTGCCAGAATGTTGGCAATATCATTCGGTTCAGTGTATTTTGTTTCATTCTGCACTAACTCAGAGCAGATCTGAGAGTTTTCACTTAGGTTCTTGACATAGATAAAGAACGCTTTGTGGTTATCTTTGGAGTCCTTGACAATTTTTCTTTCGAAGCTAGCCTTGGATGATTTTTTGAGGGATCGTAGTTTCTTGCTGATACTGATCAGGGATGTCTTTCCTTCACAGCTTTTTTATTCTTTGGAAAGGGGATGAATGTTCTGTTAAACTTTTTATGTAAGAAATTACAAGTTATACTGAATTCCTGAAGTTTACTTGGGACTTCCACACTGAGAGGATTTGTTATTTAGATGTAGATATAATAAAAGATCATGTTAACTGTAGATTCCTATCAAAAATATATAGGAAATCAACTTATTCTAACACCTTTTTACATTTCACTAGTTGCCACCCTGAATTCCAGAAGAAAGCTGTGGTTAAAGGGCAGCTTGTGAGGGCGGCTAGAATGGTTTCGTTAGAATCAGATTTTGTTGATGAATGTAATAATCTGAAAACGATGTTTTTGAAACGTGGGTACCCTCAATATTGGTTGAATGATCTCGTAGATGAGGTTTATCAGAAAAGAGCAAATGGGTGGTTTAAACCATTATTAAATAAAAAATGTGGGGACCAGTTGTTGAATTCAGATTGTATAACATTAGAATGTCAGTCTGATTTTAGAGAAATGGATCATCAGATCAAACAATTAATGATACTATTACTAGTTCTATTAACAATAATAAAGATGACGTTAACAATGAGAGATTGAGTTTCATTACAACATTTATATTGGATGCTCCCACTATTAGGTCTATCCTATATAAGAATTGGAGTTTTCTAATCGAGGACCAGAACGCTCAGAAAATTGCTGGTGAACATCCTAGATTAACCTATAGGAAAGGTATGAATACTAAATGTCTTTTGGAGAAACAAATGTTGAATGAATTTCCACCTTATAATGGTATGTATAAATGCAAATGCTGTAAATGGTGTAAACACATTAAAATAGGCAAGTCTATATATATTTTGAATAGGAAATATAATATCTTAGGTAAATTTAACTGTAATTCTAAAGGGGTTGTATACATCAGTATTTGTAAAATTTGCAACTTTTTTTTACGTTGGGAAAACAGACCGACCCCTGAAAAATTGAATATATGAACATCTTTATGCTTTTGGGAAGGCTAATTTGAATAATGCCTTAGCGAAACACATTTACTATTATCCAAATCATAAATTTGAGTTTACGATTGTTGACAGTGTATGTGTAAACAAGAGGGGTGAACCGACTTCACTTAAATTGGAAGAAAAAGAACTGTTATGGCAGTTAAAACTGAACGCCATGGTCCATCCCGGTTTAAATGATCCATTTCAATAGGTAGCATTTTAAAAATGAAAGCACTTATGAGATAATGGGCTATTTTGTCCATTTGAAATATTGTTATATTTTATATTTATATGTGAAATTTATGTATATATTCTTTATACACATATTTATTATTATTTATTTAGAGTCATTTATGAAATATAGGTATAAATGGAATGTTTCTGCTGAGTCAATATTATGCATTAGCTTTTTTGTCATGTATCTTTAAAAGTAATGCATTATTAATTAATTTGGTGATGTCATTAGTTATAAATGTATATAAGTGAAGCATTTTTAAAATGATTTTGTCTGATGAAGTTTACCTATGAGAAGTAAACGAAAGCGCTAACAAAATAAGTTGTGATTGGGTCTTCATTTTCCATATTTGTGTTCATTTTAAAATTTCAACTGTGCCTTTACATCAAAAATGTTACTCAAAGTGTTTGTGTCTGTACAGAGTACTGCCAAACACTTGAGGAGAAACTAATACATAGACCCTGAAAATTTGACGATAAAGTATTTAGGCAGATATTCTGAAGTTAGAAACAAATCAAGCAGTACTTACTGAAAACAAAGAATCAGCTTGTCAAGAATGATGAAAAGAGGGGAGTCACATGAATGGCTACTGCCTGGCTACTACTAATGCTGGTCTCAGCACAGCTTCACTCTGCTGGGATACAATGCTCCTTTGTGTCTTCTCTCGCCAGAAGCAAAATGTTAGCACCAATCCCAAGAAGAGAAGCAGGCCACAGCCTGTGTAATGATCCACAGTCTTGTCCCAGATGATGCAAGGGTCTGCAGGCTTGTAGCCTTTTTCTGGTAGATGCCTCAAATATCAACCGAACCAATCAGATATGTTAAGCACAGGCACTCACTATCCAACCAGAAACAGTCAGGAATCAATGCACTCTGCTCCTTCTCTCATAAGGAGCAGAATATAAGCATAAATTGCAAGCTGGCAACTATGAATCAGTTATTAGGCTTTCTGGTAAATAGCAGTACCCAGGAAATAATGTCCCTGTACCTCTTCTTTCACCAGAAGCAAAACAAAAGCACTAATCCCAATAAGATTACTGAAAGGCAGAACATGGGCTCTCCAATAATAGGTGGTCTTGGAGATATTGCAGATTTTAAAGGTAAGGTAGAAAAATAGGTTAACATCCCAAGAGCTGCAGTGTGCACTAAGCAGTTAGACATGAAAGAAGGGTAAACTAAGCTTTAGCTAAGTGGAGCGCCACTAATTTTAAAAGAGGGGGAGCTTGATTAGAAGGGGATAGGCACTTTGTATTCTGGTTCTATGGAATACAGTAGGATGGCCAATAAATTTAAATACTTGAAGGGGAATGATTTCACAAAAAAAGAAGTTATGTCTTACCATAACGTTCCATCTGTATTGTTGATCCTCATTCAGTCATTATGCATGGGTATCGGTTCCGAGCTCAGAACAGAACTGGCCATTTTCCAAGCTCGCGTCAGCTTCAAACTCTCAAGCTAAACTCTTACCCACAATCCTCCCCCTCCCTGTTACCTCAGATTGAGTTTGCAAGTCAAAGAAGGTAGAGGCTACCTCTGGTCAAATAACCTAAGAGAACTGGATGGTGAGATCCACTAGAAGCCACAGGATGGGGAAGGAGGGAGGGTTGTAATGACTGAACGAGGATCAACAATACAGATGGAACGTTATGGTAAGATATAACTTCTTTATCCGATATTGTTAATCCTCGTTCATTCCTTACGAATGGGACAGAGTCCCCAGCTACCGCTACTCCTGGGATGCTCTCATAGAAGGACATTCCTGATCACCATAGAACCGCAAGATGCTCTTCCCCTGGAGGCGAAATCCAATTTGCAATGATTGATGAAGGTATGAGGCGTAGCCCAAGTTGCAGCTGCACAGATGTCATGTAAAGGAAGCTCTGGTATGGAAGGCAGCAGAAGTTGCCACCAACCTTGTTGAATGAGCTTTCATGGTAGTAGGCAACGAGATATTACGTTGTGTATAAATAAAGGTCACACAGTCCTTCAAACATCTAGCTAATGTGACCTTAGCAACACCAGATCCTAATCTAGGTCCACAAAGCCAAAAATAACTGGTCAGATTTATGAAAGGGCCTAGTCCTACTTAAGTAAAAATGGATTGGCCTGTGTATATCTAGGGTATGTAGGCAATACTCTCCTCTGTTTGAATGATTGGGAAAGAAAACTGGCAATTCAATGGCTTGATTAATGGACATTTCAGAGATCACTTTAGGCAGAAATGACGGATTAGTTCTCAGAGACACTCTATCTCTATGAAAAATCAAGTATGGACACTTGATACATAAAGCTTGAAGCTCAGAAATACATCTGGCAGAAGTAACAGCGACCAAAACATGGTTTTACATGACAAATATTTGAGGTCGCAAGAAGAGGCTGGTTCGAAAGGTGACATTGTCAGAGCTTGTAGAACTAATGATAAATCCCATGGTTGAATAGGTTCTCTAAAAGGTGGCTTCAGATGATTCACACCTTTTATGAAGGTCTTGCACAATTTATGGGACATAAGAGAGGAATCTTGGACACCCTCATGAAAATTAGAAATTGCAGCCAAATGAACTCTAATGGTAGAGGCCGACAGACCCGATTGAAACAGGTCTGCTAGATAGTCTAGTATTATCGACACTGGTGCTGAAAAGGGGTCTACTTGTTTATCTTTCAGCCAACATTAAAGCTTTTCCACTTGCTCAGATAAGTAATTTTAGTGGAAGACTTATGAGATGCAATGAGAATATGATGTACTGGTAAAGAAAGATCATTCTGCCTGGCAATCAAGGGAATTGGAGTAGCCAAGCTGTGAGCTTCAGGCTGTTCAAGTTGGGATGAATCAGGTTCTGTGGGTGTGAGATCAACTCCGGGGTTGGATGGAGAATCCAAGGTCGATCTAGTAGGTGAGGCCAAAGGAAGGGGAACCAAATCTGTCTAAGCCAATATGGGGCTATGAGGATCACCTTGCTCTTCAACCGATGGACTTTCTTCAGAAACTGGGGAATGAGGGGAAAGGGTGGGAATGTGTAAAGAAAATCTGAGTGCCAGTCGTGGACTACAGCGTCCCTGGGTGACTGTCCAGGAGGGGGAATCAGGGCGAAGTAGTTGCTGCATTTGTAGTTGGTCAGGGATGCAGAGAGGTCGCAGCAAGGACAGCCCCAGCGGTGGAAGATCTCCGCCGCTATCAAGGGATTCAGGAACCACTCGTGAGGTTGTAGAATGCACCTGCTGAGTCTGTCTGCTATCACACTGGAACTCCCGGGAATGTGCATTGTTAGAAGAAAATGGTTGGTAGCCATCGCCCATTGCCATATCCTCATGGCCTCTCGACAAAGGGGGTAAGATTTGGTTCCACTTTGCTTGTTGATGTACCAGACCACCGCCATATTGTCTGATTGAATTGCAATTGTCCCAGATGGTAGCATGGGATGGAATGTTTACAATGCCAGAAGCACCACCCACAGCTCTAGAACATTTATATGAAGATGGGCCTCCAGTTTGGACAAAGTGCCTTGGACTGTCTGTCCCTGACATAGACCCCCCACCCCATCAGGGAGGCATCCGTGGTCACTGTGGCCTTGGGTTGCTGGGGGGAGAAGGTGCAAGACCACTGTGAGAGATTGTGTGTCATCCACCAATTTAAATCCTGTTTGCACCTGTGGGTTACTGGAATCATGGCTGAAAGAGGATGCTGAAAAGGGTACCATTGGGTGAGCAGTAGCCATTGTAGAAGCCTCATGTGAAAACTAGCCAGGGGAACAATGGTGATGGATCTGCCATGGAAACCAACAGCTGTAGAACCGAGTGAGCCGTGGATTTTTCCTTTGAAAGGATTGGAATTAGCTGTTGCTTTATCCTTAGAATTCCGTGCTCTGGAATAGCAGCTCTGCAGTTTTTTCTGTCCCAAGATAACCCATATAAATTCTGTCGACTGAGATGGGGTAAGATTGGATTTTTGCCAGTTTATGGTTATGCCTTTCAGCAGTGAGGAGAGAGTATACCAGGGCTTTTTCCAGTAGATGTCTGGTGGGAGCGAAAATGAGCCAGTCGTCTAGGTATGGAAACACCTGGAATCCTTGAAGTCGCAAGTGAGCTGTGACAACTGCCATGCACTTTGTGAACACTCTGGGGGCTGTAGAGAGTCCAAAGTGCAGTACTCTGAACTGGTAGTGACTGGCACCTGCATGGAAGCACAGAAATCTTCTTGATGGCCTGTCCACTTTTATGTGGTAGTACGCATCTTGAAGATCTGTTGAGCACATCCAATCATCTTTTTCCAAAAGCGGGAGGATAGACTGTATTGTGACCAACCCGAATTTCTGTACTCTCACAAACTTGTTCAATACACTGAGATCCAAAATTGGTCTGCAGTCCCCAGTTTTCTTTGGCACCAAAAATAGTCTTGAGTAGAATCCGGATCCTATCTGGTCTGGAGGGACTATTTGGACAACTATCTTTCTTAGCAGTTTTTCTATCTCTAGTGCTGCTTCTTCCCTTTGACTGGGTGGAACGTTGGAAAGGTTTTTTGAAGGGACAGGGACAAAGATCGAAGGGGATATGATAACTTGTGGTTTTAATCCTTTGTACCCAAGAATCGGTGGTAATGGTTAGCCAGGCAGAAGGGTACAAGGAAAAACATCCCCCAACCACCTCCAGAGGAAAGGAGTTGGGCCACTCTTCAGCAGCACTGGTAGGATTGACCAGGGAAAGAATCCCTGAAACCCAGGTTACGTGGGCCCCCTCTGCCCTGAAAGGAACATCTTCCCTGTGAGTTTCCCTCTCTGCCTCTGGGGGAGAACTCGACCTGTGTGTCACAGAAAGGACCCTGAGATTTCTTGAACCATATCTTCCCACTCTTTTGGTTTTAGGAGAAAGCACATTGAGGGGAAGAATAACTGACACCTACGGCAGAGAGGTCTTACCGTCTTGTTCACATCTGGCCAGTGTGCTTTTAACTTTGGGCCCAAACAACGAGAAGGCCTCAATGGGGGCATTAAGAAAAGAAGACAAAGGGTTCCACAAAGTTGCACAAGTGCATCCAGTTGTGTCGTCTCAAGACCGCAGCTGAACCCGCTGCTCTAGCTGCTCCTTCTGATGCATGAGATATCAGTCGCATAGAGGAGTTAGATATAGATTCAATGGTGGCCAGCTGAGAGGCCACTTTGTCACGGACCTCATCAGACACGGCACCAGCCAAGGTTTCAGAGAGCTCAGAAACCAGATAACTTTGAAGCTTGGTAAAATGTGCCATATAACGTAGGGACCTAATAGCAAAGTTGCGCTTCCCTATCCTGTCCAGGGCCCGGGACTCTTTGTTAGGCGGATGGACAGTCTGGCTTTCTTCTTCTGCCACATCCTTTTTTGTTGCGGCCGCCACCACCAAAGCATCCACAGGAAGACCTTTGGACTAATGGGGATCCAAAGCAGGAGGGGACAAGATCATATCTGGCCTCCAGGGAATAGCTTTGATGGTATCAGGAGCCGTCCAAGCATGCTGCATAATGAGCCGGACAAGTTCATCGGCAGGTGGAGTAACCCACGAGGTAGACGGCCAGGTGCAAAAGGCCTGCAGGAACACAGATTCCTCAGAGGTCGGATTAGAGGACTGCCAGTCGCCTCTCTGTTTCAGGATTTCGGGGATATCACCAAAGGATACCTCAGAGGGTGACCAAGGGGCTCCTTCCCCTTCATCGAAATCTGTCTCTTCAGTGAAGTCCATGTGCTTCCTCTTACATGAACTTTTCCAGTGGACATCCTCAGTGGGAGAAGCTGGAGAAGACAGTGGAAAAGAGGATTCCTGAGGGAATATGTCCTGCGGCCCTTGCACCCAGTGTCCGCCAGATGCGACTTGTGAAACCAGTGTACCAGAGGAGGGCAGAGGTATAGACAGTCCGGTATCACCAGCAGCAGCGAAAGCCTTCTCCATCAGTTGGAAGGCTGGTCCACCCGAAGAGGAGTGTATGTCTAGGACACGGGTCACTCCTCCCCTAAGTGGCTCAGCTTGCCGACCCGGAGTCCCTGGATGGCTGTGGAGCAGCAAGCTATGCGTGGCACAGCTGACACCCTGGGTCATAGCTAAACTTTCCTGCCATGAAGGCAACTGTGGTTCCTTAGTGAAATCCATAAAGTGAACCGCAGAAGGGGAAGACTGTACTATATCCATGGACTTCAAAGACAATGAAGGAGGAGAATAAGAAGGGGTCTTTGGAGACGGGTGATCACCTCCCAAGGAAGGACAGTTCCTGAGGGGTGGGATACCTCTGGCCAAGAGAACCTGGTCAATAAGACTCAAGACATGTTCAGAAAGGCTTCTAGTGGACCTCACGGAGACTGAGGAAGAAACAGGCCTGTCCACAGAAGAGGCAGACTCGGTGCCCATCTCATCTGACTGCACCAAGGACAATGCTGCCGAGAGACACTAGACTACTGTTGTCTGCACCGAAAAAGTCATCGGTGCCGAGGTCATTGTCTGCACCGACACAGGGATCGGGGCCGAAGTGGTTGTCGGTGCCAATGTCGGAACCAACAAAACTGGAGTCAACAATAAAGGTATTGGTTCTGAGGAAGATCTCAGAGCCAACGTGGTCAAGGTCTGCGCTGACTGAACGGTCGGTGCTGATACAGTGGTAATGGTCTGAACCGAGGAGCCCTTCGGTGCCGATATATAGAAGGCTGCAAGAGAAGACAAAGCTGAAATCACTAATGGAGCTGAAGGTCTTGGTGCCGAAGGTCTAGGCACCGAAAGCACTGGGGCTGACTGAAAGAGCTCCAGAGCTGAAACTTTAGCCTTTTTAGGTTTTGGTTGGCAGGAGTCCCCAGCCGGGGACGAAGGCAAAGATTTAGCCTAAGTAGGAACATCCAAGCTTTTCTTATGGGCTCAAGGAGGGGTTGAGACCTCTGACCCAAGAATTGCCTTTGAAAAGGGAGATTTTAGAAGTCCCTTCAGTGTCAGCTTGTTTTTCCTTTCCAACAAGGTTCTATTAGAAAAGTTCTCACAAATAGTACAAGGTGGGTCAACAGACAAATGGGAAGCTCCCAAACAATAAACACACAACGAGTGTGCATCAGAAATAGGCAGTTTGTGTCCACAATTAGAACACCACTTAAACCCCGGACTATCTTTTTTATCTGCCATGACAGCAAATTAATTAATAGAAAAGTACCAACAATGGTACAAGAGAGTACCCAAAGGTATGAGAGAAAAAGGGAAAAAGATTACCAACGATGGTAAAGAGAGAATACCTTGCGGTAAAAGTAGTAAAGAAAAAACAGAAAAAACCTGAAGAAATTATGAACGCTAGATGCGATAGGGTAAGAGACAATATAATATGAACTTTTCTGACAGAAAAGTGATCTGTAAAGCTATTAAACAACAATTGACTGTACTTAGCTCAAGAGAAGTAGCTTGACACGACCGAATGGTAACGTGGCAAATGAAATCTGGGGTAACAGGGAGAGGGGGATTGTGGGTAAGAGTTAAGCTCGAGTTTGAAGCTGACGTGAGCCTGGAAAATGGCCAGCTCGGTTCCGAGCTCGGAACCGATACCCATGCGTAAGGAATGAACGAGGATTAACAATATCAGATTGATAACTTTGTACTTACTCACAATAGCCAATGAAAGGAGAAAGGAGAGTAGGTATGTGGTCAAATAAGGTGCAGGCGAGTAGGAAGACAGTCGAGTTTAAAAACACAACAGCAGTATGGTGGGAGAGTGGGGAAATTTTAATTTCTGTGTGACTCACAAGAGGCACAGCTGTAGTCTCTTTTCTAGTTTAAATATACAATTAAAAGCAGAACAGAAGTAAAACACAGTGTAAAGAAAATAAATCACAATATACAAATAGAAGAAGACAATTAAGCAATAAAAATATAGGAAAGCAAAAATAAACTAACCTTTCCCTCACAGTAAGTTGTGGAAAAGTCTGCATGAGATTTTCCAGTAAAGCCAGCTAATCTGTGAACTCTCAAAGAGAAATAGAGAAATCTGAGGTATTTGTGATCAGTGTATGGGAACATCAGGGGGTTAAATATTGCATACCTGGGTTTACCTGTGCTTGGTGTGCCCACTATCTGAAAACCCTCTGGGTAGTGGAAATCAATTACAACATTTTTTCTGGGGAGCAGAGAGCTACTGCAGTAGGTTTTTGAGGTATAGTTGAATTTTCTACACATACAGCCTAGCTGAGGTGCCATCTTCTTGAAGCAGATATGCACCACAGAGCTTTCATAAAGGCTTGTCATTTGATTTTTCTCCACCTCCTGGACAAAGAAAGATGACAGAAGCAGGACTCTCTTCTGGGGACAGTGGGAGAGACATTCTGACTAACCTGGTGTCCAGTATAGCCTAAAAGAAGGTCTTGGGGAGGCAGGCATTACAATGGATTTCTGGATGACAGTGAGATGCTCAGAATGGTTCAGATATTGAGTAGTTTATTTCAGTGAACTGTGGAGCTCTTCCTGGGATTTGACTTAGAACACACTGCTTTGGGTATACCCAAAGCTCTGAAGTCATGCTGAAAGGTGGATGTCTGCCTGAAGCTAATTCCTACTATGATAAATTATACTGTTGCAATGGTCTTTATGGTGAACATACAAGTGTTATTCTGGAGAAAGGGAGACTATATACCTGAAACTGGCTCACCTCCAGCTATCAAACAAGACCAAGTCCAAGAGTGTTATCAAAAGCTAAAAAATACTAATGGATGGGTCCTGACGATTTCCCTAGATGCATCTTAAAATAATGATATTAATAAATCAGGTGTATCTCACAGAGGATACCACTGCTCTGGAAAAGACTGAACATTCATGTAAAACAAAGCTCATCTTTGTCCATATTCAAGCACAACTCTGATCTATGGATGGGGAAACAATTTACCACAGGTCTGCCCCCTTTATTACTAATGGATATTGGCAATTCCTAAATACCTTAGCCTAGCATGGGTCCCCTCAAATTATCTATGATATAATCCCAGTTATTTTCTTTATGGGTAATATATAATTACTAACCAAAGGATGGGTAAGGAAACTGTAACCATCTGGGATAGGTTAATTCAAGCACCAAAAGAGAAACTGGGTAGGGTTAAAATGTTCTGCTAGGACACCTAGCCTTAGTACTTGCCTATAAATCTGTAAGAAAAATCAAATTCTTCCAATCAATCAAAAATGAAAAAGGAACAAGAAAAAGGTCTGAAGAAATTACTTTGCATAAGAATAAAATACTGTCTGCCTCTTTACTGCAGATGCCACGTTATCTCGGCACCCAGTAGAAGAAACACTATACTAGGTGAAGAGATAATTTTGGAACTAAAAATGCAGGAAAACCAAGTTATGTGCAAAGAAGCTGGCTCCATGTCATTTAGGAAAGAATCTGTGATCATGACCCAAATAATGAAAGCCTGATTAACAGCTTGGACAAGGGACAAGTAGGCCACACAAGATGTAAGATGCAAGTGAATAGCTGTCACTGGCTTCCCATCTCAGGGACAGTGGCCATGTCTAGGCTTACTAAGAGGACCATCACATACATGGCTTGCCCCAACGCTACATAGTTGGCAGTCAGGGGCAGCATGAGCTGTACATCCCACGAACAAGTGTACATCCCACGAACACCACAAGCTATCACACCACAAACCATCACTTAGGTGAATGGCCATCAAAGTCATGGCAAAGGGGGTGAATAATAAGAACCTGCCACAAATGATGGTACTTCTGCGGCTGGCATGGATGGAACCTGCCACAGATGATGGCACTCCTCCTGGCATGGATGTCACCTGCCACAGATGATGGCACTCCTGCTGGCATGGATGGAACCTGCCACAGGTGATGGCACTCCTGCTGGCATGGATGGAACCTGCCACAGGTGATGGCACTCCTGCTGGCATGGATGTCACCTGCCACAGATGATGGCACTCCTGCTGGCATGGATGTCACCTGCCACAGATGATGGCACTCCTGCTGGCATGGATGTTGCCCTTAAGGGGAATGAAGGACAGTAGGATTCTGTCTTTGAAGGCAATGAGCATGCCATTAGGATGACAGATGTTAGATGGACAAAGCAGGGTTTGGGCCACCATGAAAGAATCACGTGCAAAGCATGCACTTCATCCATGTACTTGCTGGAAAACAATGAAACATGGTGAAGTGGTATACTACCTGCATACCTGCATAGCACCGGTACAAAATATAATCCCTCATTCAAGCCTACAGCACCTTTTTTGTTTACTTCCAGTTAACACCCATAGCTTCTTATGGTGTCCAGGCTTTTCTTGGGTCTGACATTTTAACTTAGTGACTTACCAGCTTATAAAATGACACTATAATTGTTAATCTGGGATATCCCGCAGCAGGAAAAACCTTGATTATCTTATGTTTTTAAGTTGATTTTTCAGAAAATGCTCTGGGATATAAGGATGTATGTAGGCTGTAAGAAGTGTGACATTCCATACCACGTAGGTCTTAATGAGATACATAAAATGTTGTTTCACAGAGGGAATATATTGTGGTAAGTGAAGCAAATGTTCTCTACTGTGATAGAAAATACCACAAAGAAAAAAATATCCAGTCAGTACTGACTGTCTGAAGAAGACAAGAAGATTGACGGCAGATTGTAATACATTTAGAATACCCTCTTTTAGTTATTTCTGCGATGCACAGGGAATGAGCTCTAAAAAGACTCAATCAACCCAGGTAAAGGTACCAGCCCAGCTACTGGAGAAGCAAATGGAATGTAGAATTACCAGCTTGCTTATCCTGCAGGAAGTGTTCTTCGTCTGCTGACAGGAGGCTTGGCAGAAGTGTCTGCTCAAGAAAGGGGGCCAGGTTGAACAGCAGCCTACATTACTCAAAGAAGCAGACAGCCCACTGCTGCACCAACTACACACCCCTCTCCAAGCAGTTATGTGGCAAGAAGAGCTGTCTGGATTAAAGAAACAGTCACCAATCCACTGATGGCTAACTGGATGGTGCTGTATCATGAACTCAGTGGCGTAAAGGTGGCCAGCAGCAGTGGGCAAGGGGGTGAAAGTGCAGCAGTTAAAAATGGCTTCTTCCCCCAGTAGGAAGAAGTGAGTGTGTGTGTGTGTGGGGGGGGGGGCATGTGGTCATATGTGTGTGTGTGTGTGTGTGTGTGTGTGTGTGTGTGTGTGTGTGTGTGTGTTTGTCTGTCTAGCTGTGTTTAAGGGGGGGTAAAGCCTTTCTACTGATACAGGAAGCTCAGGTGAAGAAAAACAATTCAAACAGTCATGAGAATTGCCTGAAGAATACAAGGACAGGCTGAAATATAGCAAATCTTGCTTTTACCTCATCTGAATAAAGTCATGAGTATAAGCTGATTTTATATAAATGCAAGTGTATCACAACACAGATACTCAATACCAGCACTTCAAAAAGCCACATACAGAAAAATCCACAACGAGAAAAAAAAAAAAAAAGATTGCAAAAGGAAAAACTGCTTTCTGAGATCCACAACTGAAAACCCTTCTACTAACTTCAGAGATATTTTGGCTGAATTGTGGTAGATGAAACAGATTATTGTTTGTGAAAATGTTGGCATTAAAATCCCAAAGCCACATTTCCTTATTCACATGACGTTTACCTTCCTTATTTCAGTATCTGCAACATAGGCTCATGGTTTTATACCAGTATGAACTGGGCTAGAGACCGCTGGGTCTTTTTAACATAGGCTCATGGTTTTATACCAGTATGAACTGGGCTAGAGACCGCTGGGTCTTTTTAACATAGGCTCATGGTTTCATACAAGTATGAACTGGGCTAGAGACCGCTGGGTCTTTTTAACATAGGCTCATGGTTTTATACCAGTATGAACTGGGCTAGAGACCGCTGGGTCTTTTTAACATAGGCTCATGGTTTTATACCAGTATGAACTGGGCTAGAGACCGCTGGGTCTTTTTAACATAGGCTCATGGTTTCATACAAGTATGAACTGGGCTAGAGACCGCTGGGTCTTTTTA
The DNA here is from genome assembly GCF_019279795.1 of Protopterus annectens. Classification (NCBI taxonomy): domain Eukaryota; kingdom Metazoa; phylum Chordata; order Ceratodontiformes; family Protopteridae; genus Protopterus; species Protopterus annectens. The sequence continues at coordinate 464,042,673 of NC_056740.1, read as the reverse complement.
ACATAGGCTCATGGTTTCATACAAGTATGAACTGGGCTAGAGACCGCTGGGTCTTTTTAACATAGGCTCATGGTTTCATACAAGTATGAACTGGGTTAGAGACCGCTGGGTCTTTTTAACATAGGCTCATGGTTTCATACAAGTATGAACTGGGCTAGAGACCGCTGGGTCTTTTTAACATAGGCTCATGGTTTCATACAAGTATGAACTGGGCTAGAGACCGCTGGGTCTTTTTAACATAGGCTCATGGTTTCATACAAGTATGAACTGGGCTAGAGACCGCTGGGTCTTTTTAACATAGGCTTATGGTTTCATACAAGTATGAACTGGGCTAGAGACCGCTGGGTCTTTTTAAGCCTAGCCATGCAAGCAGGTGCTTGAGAGATAAAACACTTAATTAGAATTCTCAGATAGATCACCCTATTAGCAAACTGATGATTTGGCTGGGTCAATGATTATATCTAAATATCTATACATGTAGGTGTGTGTTTGTGTCTGATGGACAAAGGTTTTGTGCGCTCCCAACAGTAATGGTATTTTCTGAAAAATATTGAGGCAGACTTTTTTTCACATAAAACATATGTGTGCATGTATGTGTATGTGTGTGAGTGTGTGTGTGTGTGTGTATATATATATATATATATATATATATATATATATATATATATATATATATATATATACACACACACACATTCACACACACATTTTATATATATATATATATATATATATATATATATATATATACACATACATTATATATTTTATAATATATATATATATATATATATATATATATAATGTATGTGTGTATATATATATATATATATATATATATATATATATATATATATATATATAAAATGAGTGTGTGAGTGCGTGTGTGTGTGTGTATATATATATATATATATATATATATATATATATATATATGGTTTCCTATCACTCCATCGAAAGTTCATTCCATTGAAAGTTCATTCCACTGAAAGTTCATTACATCGAAAAGCATTTTAGGAGGGGTGCTTCGCCTCCCACACCCCCCCTAACTATATATATCAACTCCAGGGTCGCACAACATTGGGGAAGGGGGCAAAAGCTTTTCGATGTAATAAACTTTCAATGGAATGAACTTTCAATAGAATGAACTTTCGATGGAGTGATAGGAAACCATATATATATATGGGTCCCCTTCTAATGACCGAAACGTCGATTCGCCGACAGTGAGATAACCGACACGAAAAGACCGACAACGCCGTTGACCGACACGCTCGAATCCCGACAGACGGAAGACCGACAAGGGGAATGTAAGCGACCTGGTAAGTATGCGATAGTGAGGGATTTGGAGTAGGGAGCGGACAGGTAAGTGTGCAATACTCAGGGATGTAGGGTTAGGGTGTGTGATAGGTGGGTGTGCGGTAGTGTCGGAGCTTGGGGTCTGTGTAAGTGAGTTAGGTTAGGTGCAGGTAGGGAGAGTGTGCGGTAGTGTCGAGCTTGGGGTTCGGGTGTGTAAGTGAGTTAGGGTGCAGGTAGGGAGAGTGTAGTGTCGGAGCTTGGGGTTCGGTGTGTAAGTGAGTTAGGTTAGGGTGCAGGTAGGGAGAGTGTGTAGTGTCGGAGCTTGGGGTTCGGGGTGTGTAAGTGAGTTAGGGTTAGGGTGCAGGTAGGGAGAGTGTGCGGTAGTGTCGGACCTTAGGGTTAGGGTTTGGGTTAGGGCTAGTGGATATGTGTTGTAGTGTACTGTGTTGTTTACGTGTAGTGTGTCGGTGTTATTGTGTTCGGTGTTTCGCGTTGTCGGGTTTGTGCGTTGTCGGTCTTTTCGTGTCGGTGATTTCACTGTCGGCGAATCGGCGTTTCGGTCATTAGAAGTAGACCCATATATATATATGTGTGTGTGTGTGTGTGTGTGTGTCTGTGTGCATGTATATATGTACACAGGTATGTATGTATGTATGTATCTACTTAAAGCATTACAGACAAGAAATGCCTGAAAAACACTGGGACAGACTTTACCCCATCTACCACAGATTAGATACATACATACAAATATGCATATGTGACACATTTGCACACATATTTGTATGCATGTGTCATTTGTGAGTGCCATATTTCTGCAGCGATAAAATTCCACACAGAAAAAAAAAATCAAACAGTGCTGAGATTTGTTAAAAGAATATTGTGACAGAATGCAACATAGTGAATATTGCTGTTTGTGAATAAGGTAATGTGTGTGTCTGTGTTTATGTATGGATCTATTTTTAAAACTCAAAATAAAACTTCACTGATACCTAACTTTACATAAAAAAACACCACTGTTAAAATATAGATCACTACAGGAAAGGCCAACTTAACAACAACACACATAGCAACTCCGAGACAGCACAACAATGAAGAAAAGTGAAAACTCTCTAAATCCTACTGATTTTGCAACAAATACAATCCCACAACATCAATTTGTTGATGAACCGTGTCTCAGCCAAAGCAGCTAGCTGATTCGCAATTCCAGCAAAAGAAATTCGACAAACTGAAGGGAAGTCATATGTACATACATGCATTTGTATACATACTGGTGGGGGAAGGTAGCTTACTTTTAACACAAACAATTTTACGCAGTTCTTTGAAGCAGGGTACAGAACATAAAGTCTGCAAGTTTCTTCAAGGGGGACTACAAATTTGTATTTGTGTTTTTTGTGCAGCACTGGAACAGCAGTGTTTTAATTTTTGTGTCAAATATCAAACAATACTGCAGACTTTGTACATATACCATCTAGCAGGCAGCATGCATGATGAAAGCTACAGGATGTTATGGAGTCGTTTCCCGTAGCCAAGAGTACAGAGTTTGAGCCCTAATGCTTCCATCTGTTTGTCTTATGGTTCTGTGCAAGTCACTGAATCAGCTAGTGTTCCCACATCCTCCCGGAAAAGGAGAGTGTGTGCCCAGTGGGATTACCTGAATAATAAATTAAGAACATCTGACAAAATACTGAGAAAAAGGCAGTAGTCTTCCACATTAGAACATGACGTTGAAGCCACTGAGTTCGTTCAGGAGCCGAACAAAGGGAATACTTTGAGTATTACTGAAGTTCAATCTACTGTATTTAATTTTTCTGCACTAACCACTGAGAACATTGAGATGGGGCCCAGACCGAAGTCCAATGCAACTTTTTTTCCACTACTCACTCGTCTACCTTTACAAGTAAGAACAGTGGAAAACAACCGGAGGAGAAGGATGCTCAGCAACTATCGCAAAGGAAGGAAGCTTTCCATGGGCAGTCCAATATAGAGACTTCTAAACTGGTATTTAATCTTTCTTATAAGCATTTGACAGATGTACAGATTAATGTTTTAAACAAGGATTTGTCGTTTGTACCAGCTGTCACTAGTAAGGTACATGAAGTGATAATAGAGTTAAGACACTGCTAGAAATGTGAATTTGCATTGTATTTGTATGCTTTCTAACACTGTTTCTACTGAGTATAATAAGTATAGGAAGCTGAGTGTATTTATGCCTATTACTCAACCACTGATGGATGTATTTTTGAAAATTTGTGAAGATGAAATTCAGACATTTCTTAACTCTAAGCATAGACGTGTACATTTTAATTTCAGCCTACAGGAAAAACGAGCATTAAATGATGTTATTGCCAATAGATGTGTAGTTATAAAACCTGCAGATAAAGGAGGTGCAATACTGGTACTGGACCAACAGTGGTACTGGACCAACAGTGGTACTGGACCAACAGTGGTACTGGACTATCAGATGTATGTGGACACTATGAATAACATGTTAGAGAATGAAGCTACCTATACGTCTCTGAATATAAAAAGAGTAAGAGACATTATAGGTAATGTAAAGGATGATCTGTTTGATTTATTTAATATTAATATTATTTCAAAAGATCTATATGACTACTTCAAAGTAGAGTTTACAAACATCCCTAGTATATCATGTCTACCTAAAATACACAAGTCTTTACTAAAACCTCCTTTAAGACCGATAGTGAATGGCTCAGGCTGGGTTACAGAAAACGTTTCAAAATGGTTAGAAAGACAACATAGACCAATGGTTAATAAGGCTGGCACCGTTTTAAGAGATTCTTCACACTTTTTACAACAATTAAGTGAATATATGTATAATGCTAACACAGATATGGGATTTGTTTTGGTGACATTAGATGTGAGTCTTTTTACAGTTATTTCCAATGATATAGGACTAAGTTTTATACATAAAATTAATGAAAGGGTAGCACACATGGAGAAGGAAATAACTGAATGCATATGTAGGTTGTTAAGTATTGTATTGGAGAACAATGTGTTTACATTTGAACAGAAGTTCTATCTGCAGCACTGGGGTGTAGCCATGGGCACACCCTGCACTAACAGTTACGCAAACTTAGTCTTAGCTGACTGCAAAATGAAATAGCTTTTAAATGAGGATAATCCATGGTTAACATATATAGGTTTATATCGGAGATTTGTCGACAATTTGTTGTGGAAAGTGGATATACAACAGTTGGAAGTTTTCGTCAGATATTTAGAAACAACAACTCTTTAGAATTTTTAGATATTTTACTGAAAGTGGATGGAGAAGGAGAACTAAGTACTTTATTGTATCATAAGCTATATTGGAAAAATGCTTTGTTAGTTAGGAGTAGCATGCACTCTCACTATGATTAAAAATGCTTTGTTAGTTAGGAGTAGCATGCACTCCCACTATGATTAAAAATGCTTTGTTAGTTAGGAGTAGCATGCACTCCCACTATGATTAAAAATGCTTTGTTAGTTAGGAGTAGCGCGCACTCCCACTATGATTAAAAATGCTTTGTTAGTTAGGAGTAGCGCGCACTCCCACTATGATTAAAAATGCTTTGTTAGTTAGGAGTAGCGCGCACTCCCACTATGATTAAAAATGCTTTGTTAGTTAGGAGTAGCACACACTCCCACTATGATTAAAAATGCTTTGTTAGTTAGGAGTAGCATGCACTCCCACTATGATTAAAAATGCTTTGTTAGTTAGGAGTAGCACGCACTCCCACTATGATTAAAAATGCTTTGTTAGTTAGGAGTAGCACGCACTCCCACTATGATTAAAAATGCTTTGTTAGTTAGGAGTAGCGCACACTCCCACTATGATTAAAAATGCTTTGTTAGTTAGGAGTAGCACGCACTCCCACTATGATTAAAAATGCTTTGTTAGTTAGGAGTAGCACGCACTCCCACTATGATTAAAAATGCTTTGTTAGTTAGGAGCAGCACGACCCACTATGATTAAAAATGCTTTGTTAGTTAGGAGTAGCACGACTCCCACTATGATTAAAATGCTTTGTTAGTTAGGAGCAGCACGACCCCACTATGATTAAAAATGCTTTGTTAGTTAGAGTAGCACGCACTCCACTATGATTAAAATGCTTTGTTAGTTAGGAGTAGCACGCACTCCACTATGATTAAAAATGCTTTGTTAGTTAGAGTAGCACGCACTCCACTATGATTAAAATGCTTTGTTAGTTAGAGTAGCACGACCCCACTATGATTAAAAATGCTTTGTTAGTTAGAGCAGCACGACCCCACTATGATTAAAAATGCTTGTTAGTTAGAGCAGCACGCACCCCACTATGATTAAAAATGCTTTGTTAGTTAGAGCAGCACGACCCCACTATGATTAAAAATGCAACACAAACAATTTTACACAGTTCTTTGAAGCAGTTAGGGTACAGAACATAAAGCCTGCAAGTTTCTTCAAGGGGGACTACAAATTTGTATTTGTGTTTTTTGTGCAGCACTGGAACAGCAGTGTTTTAATTTTTGTGTCAAATATCAAACAATACTGCAGACTTTGTACATATACCATCTAGCAGGCAGCATGCATGATGAAAGCTACAGGATGTTATGGAGTCGTTGTACAGAGTTTGAGCCTAATGCTTCCATCTGTTTGTCTTATGGTTCTGTGCAAGTCACTGAATCAGCTAGTGTTCCCACATCCTCCCGGAAAAGGAGAGTGTGTGCCCAGTGGGATTACCTGGATAATAAATTAAGAACATCTGACAAAATACTGAGAAAAAGGCAGTAGTCTTCCACATTAGAACATGACGTTGAAGCCGCTGAGTTCGTTCAGGAGCCGAACAAAGGGAATACTTTGAGTATTACTGAAGTTCAATCTACTGTATTTAATTTTTCTGCACTAACCACTGAGAACATTAGTCAATGCAACTTTTTTTCCACTACTCACTCGTCTACCTTTACAAGTAAGAACAGTGGAAAACAACCGGAGGAGAAGGATGCTCAGCAACTATCGCAAAAGAAGGAAGCTTTCCATGGGCAGTCCAATATAGAGACTTCTAAACTGGTATTTAATCTTTCTCATAAGCATTTGACAGATGTACAGATTAATGTTTTAAACAAGGATTTGTCGTTTGTACCAGCTGTCACTAGTAAGCTACATGAAGTGATAATAGAGTTAAGACACTGCTGGAAATGTGAATTTGCATTGTATTTGTATGCTTTCTAACACTGTTTCTACTGAGTATAATAAGTATAGGAAGCCTAGTGTATTTATGCCTATTACTCAACCACTGATGGATGTATTTTTGAAAATTTGTGAAGATGAAATTCAGACATTTCTTAACTCTAAGCATAGACGTGTACGTTTTAATTTGAGCCTACAGGAAAAACGAGCATTAAATGATGTTATTGCCAATAGATGTGTAGTTATAAAACCTGCAGATAAAGGAGGTGCAATACTGGTACTGGACCAATAGTGGTACTGGACCAACAGTGGTACTGGACTATCAGATGTATGTGGACACTATGAATAACATGTTAGAGAATGAAGCTACCTATACGTCTCTGAATATAAAAAGAGTAAGAGACATTATAGGTAATGTAAAGGATGATCTGTTTGATTTATTTAATATTAATATTATTTCAAAAGATCTATATGACTACTTCAAAGTAGAGTTTACAAACATCCCTAGTATATCATGTCTACCTAAAATACACAAGTCTTTACTAAAACCTCCTTTAAGACCGATCGTGAATGGCTCAGGCTGGGTTACAGAAAACGTTTCAAAATGGTTAGAAAGACAACATAGACCAATGGTTAATAAGGCTGGCACCGTTTTAAGAGATTCTTCACACTTTTTAGAACAATTAAGTGAATATATGTATAATGCTAACACAGATATGGGATTTGTTTTGGTGACATTAGATGTGAGTCTTTTTACAGTTATTTCCAATGATATAGGACTAAGTTTTATACATAAAATTAATGAAAGGGTAGCACACATGGAGAAGGAAAGAACTGAATGCATATGTAGGTTGTTAAGTATTGTATTGGAGAACAATGTGTTTACATTTGAACAGAAGTTCTATCTGCAGCACTGGGGTGTAGCCATGGACACACCCTGAGCTAACAGTTACGCAAACTTAGTCTTAGCTGACTGCAAAATGAAATGGGTTTTAAATGAGGATAATCCATGGTTAACATATATAGGTTTATAAATCGGAGATCTGTCGACAATTTGTTGTGGAAAGGGGATATACAACAGTTGGAAGTTTTCATCAGATATTTAGACACAACAACTCTTTAGAATTTTTAGATATTTTACTGAAAGTGGATGGAGAAGGAGAACTAAGTACTTTATTGTATCATAAGCTATATTGGAAAAATGCTTTGTTAGTTAGGAGTAGCATGCACTCCCACTATGATTAAAAATGCTTTGTTAGTTAGGAGTAGCACGCACTCCCACTATGATTAAAAATGCTTTGTTAGTTAGGACTCCCACTATGATTAAAAATGCTTTGTTAGTTAGGAGTAGCACGCACTCCCACTATGATTAAAAATGCTTTGTTAGTTAGGAGTAGCACGACTCCACTATGATTAAAAATGCTTTGTTAGTTAGGAGTAGCGCACTCCCACTAGGATTAAAATGCTTTGTTAGTTAGGAGCAGCACGACTATGATTAAAAATGCTTTGTTAGTTAGGAGTAGCACGCACTCCCACTATGATTAAAAATGCTTTGTTAGTTAGGAGTAGCACGCACTCCCACTATGATTAAAAATGCTTTGTTAGTTAGGAGCACGACTCCACTATGATTAAAAATGCTTTGTTAGTTAGGAGCAGCACGCACTCCACTATGATTAAAATGCTTGTTAGTTAGGAGTACGCACTCCACTATGATTAAAAATGCTTTGTTAGTTAGGAGTAGCACTCCCACTATGATTAAAAATGCTTTGTTAGTTAGGAGTAGCACGCACTCCCACTATGATTAAAAATGCTTTGTTAGTTAGGAGTAGCACGCACTCCCACTATGATTAAAAATGCTTTGTTAGTTAGGAGTAGCACGCACTCCCACTATGATTAAAAATGTAATCGATAATCAGCTTTTGAGAACTTCCAGGCCTTGTAGCAAGGAACATGATTTTTTACAACAAATGGGTACAATGGAAAGAAACTTGTTAGAATGTGGTTACAAAAGTAAGGAAGTCCAAATAGCTTCAGGAAAGGTTAAAACAGTGGGAGATGGACTGGGCAGACCATGGCATCCAATAAGACTAACAAGGAAGGAAGAGGTGTGTCTAAAGTTAGAATACCTCTTGCCTTTAGTACTGATTCTAAATATATAAAACAAATAATACAGAGCAATTGGAAGTCATTACCAAATGATGACAAGATTAAAGACATGGTGGGGGAGACATCTAGTTTTAGTTATAAGTAAAATCATAATTTAAAGACAGTCTACCATGTTATAGACCTGGGCCAGGTAGTAGGAACAAGTTAGGTGAATTGTACATTGCCAAGGTAGGTACATTTCCATGTAATAGGTGTGGGGCATGTAGGTATAGCAGGACTGGGAATGAGTGCCAAGGAAGGTACATTTCCATGTAATAGGTATAGGGCATGTAGGTATAGCAGGACTGGGAATGAGTGCCAAGGTAGGTCCATTTCCATGTAATAGGTGTAGGGCATGCAGGTACAGCAGGACTGGGAATGAGTGCCAAGGTAGGTACATTTCCATGTAATAGGTGTAGGGTATGTAGGTATAGCAGGACTGGAAATGAGTGCCAAGATAGGTACATAGGTTCATAGGTTCATACTAGGCTATCTGCCCTAGGGCATTTATAAGGCTAGCCAGAGTGTGTATGGCTTTCGCCACCCATTTTAAATTAATTTTGCTATGCCCTTTTTCGAGGTTAGTATACTGTGCCTCTGTCTAACAGTGACACAGTAGTGATACCCAGGGTAAACCTACGATCTCCTATCCACTCATCAAGATTCCTCTTGAAGAGAGTCAATGAGGGACTCTGCCTAACCTGGACTGGGATTTTATTCCAGAGTGAAGGGAGCCTCTGGGTTATGAATCTGTCCTTCCAGCATGTCCTATTTATTTCAGTGCTGAGGTTCAAGTCTCTCGAGTGCGTAGCTCGATGGGATTTGGATTTTCTGAGGTGCAGCATACCCATTAATTCCGGGTTGGACATGGCTTTATACGTCAGGCACAGATCGCCTCTGAGCAGGCGGTATGCCACTGAGTAGAGCTGGAGTTTCTTTAACCGGGCAGCATACGGCATCTGTTTGAGCCCCTTGATCCTCTTGGTGAGGTACTTTTGGGGTCTTTCCAGTTGCTGCAGGTGTCTGGTAAGGTACATCCAAAAGGGGCATTGTACTCAATTATGGGCCTGATGAGGGATGAGTAAAGAGGCACGATGACCTCCCCTGATCTAGATGTGAATCCCTTCATGATTAGGTGGGCTATATAAAATGTTTTTCTAACCACTTTGGCCACGTGGTTGTCAAATGAGAGATTGCTATCAACTTGGGTCCCCAGGTCCCTAATTACTTCTTCTGTACTTAATGGATTACCACCTATGTGGTAATTTGTGGGCACTTTGTTTTTGCCAAAGGGGATGATTACACACTTTTTGGCGTTTAGCTTGAGGCCATGGCTCTGGCACCAGTTGTCTGTTTCTATGAGGCCCTTTTGGAGGATGCTTGTGTCGGCTGAAGAGTCTATTATGGCGCCCAGTTTGCAGTCATCTGCGAACTTGGTCAGCCACAGTCCTTCCATGTTGGCCTGTACCTCTGAGAAATATATACCGAACAAGAGAGGTCCCAGGACTGAGCCTTGTGGGACGCCACTTGTAACTGGTTTGGAGTCTGACATGGCTCCAGCTATTCTAGCCATGTGGGTTCTGTCCTTGAGCCAGTTTGCAACCCATCTAGTGACATAGGGGTTTATATTTAAGCTGGTGAGCTTATCTATAATGCCCGAGTGGGGTATTGTATCGGCTTTTGCGAGGTCCAGGTAGGCTGTGTGGACCACCTTCCCCTTGTCAATGGCCTTGGTGACTGTTTCAAAGAAATCGACCAGGTTTAAGAGGCAGGATCTGCCCTTAACAAAGCCGAACTGGGTAGGATCCAGTGTCTGTAGGTCCTCAATATCTTTATTTATGAGGTCCATGATGATCCTTTCCATAGCTTTGCAGACCAAACTAGTGAGACTTATGGGGTGATAGTTTCCAGGATCCGTTGAGGCACCACCTTTGTGGAGAGGGACCACTGTTGCTGTACGCCACTCTTTGGGTACATATCTTGTAGTAAGGCTGAGATTGAACAGTAGTTTTAGGTTTGGGTTTAGCTCTTCTTGGAGTTCATGTAGGACGCAGCCAGGGACACTGTCTGGTCCCATTGATGCTGTGTTTCTTGCTTTGGAGAGGGCAGCTCTTACCTGAGCATCTGAGATGTCAGGGGGCAGCACTCTGCTGGGATAGATATTAGCCCTTTTGGTGGGGAGGGGGGGAGAAGTTTGCGCTGAACCTGTCAGCTAGGATGTTGGCAATGTCTGTGGGTTTTGGTGTATTTTTTGTCATTTTGGACTAATTCTGAGCATATCTGGGAATTCCCACCCAGGTTCCTAACATAACTAAAGAAAGCCATGTGATTATCCTTAGTGTCCTATGCAATTTTTCTCTCGAAGCTGGCCTTAGACGATTTTATGAGTGCCCGTAGTTTTTTGCTAATACTGATTAGAGATACCTTCCCTTTTTGGGATTTTGCTCTATCATTTAGTAGCTTCCTCCTTCTATTGTATAGTTTGTTTATGGCTGGGGTCCACCAGACAGGACGTCTGCCCTTGGAGAATTGGGTCTTGGTTTTATTTGGGATTGCATGATCCATGCATTCCTGAAGGTGTTCATAGAATGCATTTATAAAGGATTTTGTGGTCTAGACCGCATTATCCACAGGCCCGGGGGCTTTGAAGGATTCCACCTCAGTTTTGAGGAATGTGAAATTTGCTTTAGAGAAGTTTTTCACTGTGGTTTTCTGGGCATGGGTTGGGGTCGGGATGTGAATATCCAGTGAGATTAGTTTATGGTCTGATCTTACCAGTGAGGGATACACTTCTGGTCTGGAGCATAGAGTCCCATGTTGGTGATGATCAGGTCCAGTATGTTTTCCCCTCTTGTGGGAGTGGTAACAAGTTGTTCCATAGCATTTGAATTTATAAATTCTAGGAACCTTTGGGCTAGGGTGTTGGAGCTAGAGTATTGCTCCCAGTCTATGGTTGGGTAGTTGAAGTCACCCAATATAATGGTGTTTGGAGAGACCTTCATATTTTCCAGTGTTCTCAGGAAGGCCGAGTGGGGTTCCTGGGTTTGGGAGGGTGGTCTGTAGCAGGCTATAAACTGGAAGGCAGTTTTACCCACTGTTAGTTGCACATGGATAGTCTCTGATGCTTCGTGCTGTGCCACCAACCTGGAGGTGTGGGTATCTTTGATGAATATTGATACTCCCCCTCCTTTTGTGGTTTGGTCCAAGTTTTGGGGCCGAAAAGCATGGTATGAGGTATAACCTGGTAGTGCTGGGGTGCTCTCAAGAGCCTTGAACCAGGTTTCTGTTACTGCACAGATACTGATGTTCTCCATGCTAAGGAGAGTTTCAAGTGCATGCATCTTGTGGTTTAGACTTCTGGCGTTGAGTAGCACTACTCTTAGTTTCTTATCCCTTGTGATACCTATGGAGGTGGGTTTGTCTTTTGAGCCTTGCCTAAAAAAGGCACTATGGGGGTAGCAAGAGCCTTTGCCAATATCCGAAAAGCCAGGTGACAGGTGCAAGCCGTCCCTAGCGAAGCATCGTGGCTTGTCGAGCATGTCATCCCAGGCTGACAGGCATTGGATTCCCTTTGAATGACACCAATACTTAAGCCAATTGTTGAAATTGATAATCTTGTCTTCATACTGTGGCATCATTCTTGGTGAGGGTAAGATGCTACTCAAGGTCAGGGTCATACCGGCCTGGGCTACATGCTCAGAGACCTCCTCTATGTCTCTTTTCATATAGTCCAGGGAGGTACGTCTCAGGTCATTCACACCAGCATAGACAATGACTTGAGTCATATTTGTACTTGCCTTGGAGTGACCTGAGTGCTTGTGTTATGTGGCGGATCCTAGCGCCCAACAGGCAGCTCACCGTGATCTTCTCCTTGTTCAGCCTGGTGAGCGGGACGTCAGTGTGCCTGATGATAGAGTCACCTATTACAAGTGTATCAGGTGTGTTGTTTAGCCTTAAGGGCTGTGACTGTTCGGCACACTGGCTTTGTGAGCTATGTGTTGCACGTTTTGTTTTGGGGTAGCGGTTGCTTGGGTGTCTGCTTTGGAGGTCTCTGCTGCTTAGGCAGATTTTTATTTAGAGCCTCCAAGTATGTTTTTGTGTGTTTATGTGTTTGGTTTGCTGTCGTGGTAGATCTATGTGAGACTGGAATTGTAGTGAGTGTGGTTTCCTTCTCCTCCTGACTGGTTACGCCAGTACTGAGTTGAGAGAGCTTAGCCTCCAGTTTGGCTATATAGTTGCATCTCTCACATGTGTTGGAATTTGTTGGGAGGAGGAGAGGGTTGTCTGTGTACATGAGGCAGTTGTAACATTGCCTCAAGATTCCCAGGTTCACCAACTGGACCATAGAGGAGATTGACAAGTGACCTTTGGACATGCTAGAATAGTATTGGGAATTCCTTTATAATTGAAAAAAGGGCCAATGGGGAACAAGTTACTCAAGGGGAGTTTGTGAGGGTGTAGTGCTTTTAATTTTTTAGTGCTGACTTATATAATTACTTTAGTGAGCAAGTGCTAGGCTTTAGCGTAGGAATAGGGTGTTTATTATGAGAACTAGATCAGTTAAAAGAGAAAAAGTGAAGAGCAGACTTTGTGGAGCCAAGAATGGCTCAAACCCAATTAAGCGGCGCTGCTCGTAATAGGTGTAGGGCATGTAAGTATAGCAGGACTGGGAATGAGTGCCAAGGTAGGTACATTTCCATGTAATAGGTGTAGGGCATGTAGGTATAGCAGGATTGGGAATGAGTGCCAAGGTAGGTACATTTCCATGTAATAGGTGTAGGGCATGCAGGTATAGCAGGACTAGTAATGAGTGCCAAGGTAGGTACATTTCCATGTAATAGGTGTAGGGCATGTAAGTATAGCAGGACTGGGAATGAGTGCCAAGGTAGGTCCATTTCCATGTAATAGGTGTAGGGCATGCAGGTATAGCAGGACTGGTAAGGAGTATGTACATCCGGTTACAAAGAGAAAATGTAAGTGTTTGCATTATGCATGTTGTTCTACAAAAAACTTGCATAACAACTTGCACTGAATGTACTTCCTTTTATGTTGGTAAAACCAGCAGAATGTTGAAGGAACGTATCTTGCAACATACAGACAATGTACTTAGAAATGTTCAGGGAAGTGCAATAGCTCAATATATCAATGCATTTACACAACATAGTTTTAGGTTTAAGGTCATGGATATCTACACCCACTCACGACAAGGTGGAGATATAAAGATGCTACAGAAGTTAAAAGAGACATTGGATAGCTGATTTGAGAGCTGATGTTTCACCAGGTCTGAATGGTTTTATACCTTTAAAACCGATTTTAAAGGCTAGGAAATGTTAATTAATGAAAGCTTTAATTGGTTGTATAATGATGTAATTGATTTCTTAAGTGTATTTATATTCTGACTGATTTTATATTGCTGTACTGATCTGAAGAAGGAGGCATCTCCGAAAGTGCTTATCTATTTTACTGTTCATTGAATATATGTGCTTTGCCACGATCGTCCCACTGTTGTTGTTTTCTAAGTACATATACCATCTTGCAGGCAGCATGCATGATTACAGCTACATGAGGTTATTGAGCTGTTTCCCATAGCCAAGAGAGTTTGATCCCTTATACCTCCATCTGTTTGATGTATGGCTCTGTGTAAGTCACTAAATCAGATGGTGTTCCCATGTCCTCTCGGAAAAGGAGTGTGTGTGCCCAGTGGGATTACCTGGATAATAAATGAAGAAAATCTGACAAAATACTGAGAAAAAGGCTGGAAGACATCAAACTGTGATTTTGCAGTTAGATGATGCAGATTATTATCTGTGCATTTACTAAAGCAATGAGACTTTAGGGTCTTCATTACTATACGAGATATGACATAGTAGTGGGAAATATAAAGAAAACACTGGAAAGTATTTTTCCCTGTAAACATTAGAATGTGATTTGGCCAGGTGTGGAAATAAAAATTTTATCTTTCCCACGACTTATTACTTTTCAAAAGAGACAATATTGTGTGACAACTAAAATGGCTTAAACTTACTGCTAACACTTTTGCAGAAGATATTTGCAAATGGTAGCATTTCTGAGCATGGAGTGAGTGATTCACTATTTGCATCCCTTGATACTGGTGTTTAAGCATATATAACAAGTCATGGGAATTTCAAAATTTGATGATGTGCCCCCAAGTTAAAGTACGTATTGCAGTATCAGAGTTACTGCACCCTGTGAATTTAGTGCACAAAGGTCAGTAGCAAGTAAAGCTGGTGAAACAGCAAAGGTATTACTTGTGATGTCATTCAAAGGGGTACAGTATATATCAAGCCTGGAAGAAGACGGTAAACAGTCTTAGCTGCTTTGCCAGGGATGGCCTGTACTATCCCCTGCCCCCAAGGCTTTCATATACTAGCTAAACCTTTGTCCACCGCCACAGGGCCTTTTTTAGCGAACATCAGTCTTCTAAAGCTCCATTATAACAAAACAGAATCTGGAATATATAAAAGTATTGCTGCAAAATCCCACTCCCTACCAGCACTCCTTACCCAGGAAAACATCGATACACACATTGTCATGGAGTCCTGGTTCAAGACCAATGAGAGTCCTCCATCAGTACAGGGTTTAAGACCAATGAGAACACTCCAGAAATGCAGGGTTTCGATGTCTACCTGCGGTATTAAATGAAGGCACTAATGGCTGAGGTGTCTTCACATTTGTAAAATAAATATTTCTCCTCCATACTCATTAGACAAGATAGACTCATTAGACAAGATAAAGACCTCCACATCCAACCTACTACTAACAAAACCCCTTATAATCTCATAGCTAATTACAGGATCCTCTTATTGTCCCCCCTCAGCCCATACCTCATACCTAACCAGTATGGAGTCCCTGTGCATTAAGTCAAATACCAATCTGCTGGGAGACTGCAACTACCCTTCCATTAACTGAGGACTTACACATCCTCAAACATGTATGCCCCAGAAAGTTCTGGACTTCATCAGTATAAACTCTCTGAACCAATCAATCCACAATTCAACCAAAATCCTGGACTTGGTCCTTACTAATATTGGTCAGCTTTGCTCCATACCAATTGCAGCATCAGCTGACCATGACTCAGTCACATTCACCGTAAGACTGAAGCCAGAAGCATCTTCCAATACCTCGGTATTCAGAGATCATGCCAAAGCTAATCTACTGAAACAGTGATGACCTGCTTATGTGGATTCCTTTACCAGCAAGTTCTATGCGCACAGAAACAGCTGCGTTGATGCATTTGTCTTCCTCATAAATAAATAAATTAAGTTTAAAAATAAACCCCAGTGATAGAACCCTGATATACACAGATTCTATAATAAAAGAAAAAATTAATTGCATTCAAAAATAAATTTAACTGTGAAGATGCCAATACAGCTCTTTTAAATTTAATAAGGAACTCTGGACCCTGATCAAATCAACCAAAGGCATATACAAGGTACTAACAGCCACACAAATGAAGGATAACCACAACGCCTTCTTTAACTGCTTAGAAACCTGTGGAGCAGAGATATTAGTAAATGATTTCAAATACTCTGATCCAGAGGGCTTAGTCAATCTACCAGCAGGCAAATTTAGTTCAAAATTCAACCCCCCCCCCCCCACACACACACACACACAATACTCCTAGATTGCATATCAGCATCTACACCCCCTCAAAGCTGTCAAGAATCAGTCCTCAATGTGCTGTCCATGGCCAAAGTACTACTTCTGTGGGACCAGACAGAAATATGTCTTGTCAGACCCCCTACAGACAGGAATATGACTTGTCGGACCCCCTATAGGAGTTATTGGACTTCAGTCTCCAAAGGCTTCATGACAGATGAATGGAGGGTGGCAGCAGTCAACCCCTTGCACAAAGATGGAGGCATTAACAGGTCCAATTACAGACCCACAAGCCTGACCATCCTCACCTGTGAGGCTATGGAAAGGATCATTATGGAATGAATAAATAAGAACATAAATAACCTACAAACTGTCGACCCAAGCCAATTCAGGTTTTTTCAATAGTAGATCCCTTTTTAACCCAGTCAGCTTCTTTGAGAAGGCTACTGATGCAATGGATGACAGCAAACCAGTACATACCACATATCAAGACCTTGCAAACGAATATGACACTGTACCATACCATACTCATGTATCACAGATAAACTCTCCCAGACTAAATGCAATTGATTGGGTAGCAAACTGGCACACAAACAGAACCCAGGAAATAAAGGTGGGTTGCTCTACTGCCTTCAAGACATGTCACTAGTGGTGTACCTCAGGGTACAGTCCTTGGGCCACTCCTGTTTGACATTCACTTCTCAGAGGTCAAAGCAAATTTGCAGATGACTGTAAACTTGGAGCTATCTTAAACTCCCCAGAGGGCACCAAAATCCCCCATGACAGGCTTTGCCAGACAAATAGCAGGTGTCAAAACCCTGGACTAAAACTAAATGCCAAGAAATCTCTTATCATACCCTTTGGCAGTCATGACTTCCTTTGTATGTACCACACTGGCAACACACCCCTGAAAGTTGAACCCACAGTCGGGGATCTGGGACCCCGTGTCAACAGCAACACAAATCTCACTGTCATCAGAATACTCTCACTGTCTTCTCACTACAATTCCCACACTATTTCTAGTCTGTCCCCCCACTGAGTCGTAGACTCTGGATCCAAGACCAAGAGACTTCACTGCACTGCCCTTCCGTCTTGTCTTCTGTATCCACAGAATATCCACTTTCCTCCTCACCATCACATCATCCACTTCCAAAGTACATCTAATCAGTGAACCTACACACAGT
The DNA here is from genome assembly GCF_019279795.1 of Protopterus annectens. Taxonomy (NCBI): domain Eukaryota; kingdom Metazoa; phylum Chordata; order Ceratodontiformes; family Protopteridae; genus Protopterus; species Protopterus annectens. The sequence continues at coordinate 464,025,264 of NC_056740.1, read as the reverse complement.
GCAGCAATCATTAGTTCATTTTTGGCAGTTTTTTTTTTCTTGTCCAGCTTTTGCTCAACATAGGTTACTTAGTCTGGGCAGCTGGATGCTGTGTGGTCAGTAAGTTTACTGACCAGCAGCTGCTGGGCTTTATGGCCGGTGCACATGAACAATAGGAACATGTAGACCCCCTCCCACTGTTAGCAATGGTCTCTGGTATAGGTCAGTCTTCAACACACTACTGGCAAAATACCCATACCCCTTTCTGGTGGCATTAGTTAATGTGACTTGAAACAGTCAGCACAGAGGACTAAGGTTATGACCTGTTAATGAGATAGTTCCTGTGGTATAGGGTTTGATTCCCTCAACCTTTATCTGCTTACTGTGTGACCCTGAGCAAGTCATTTAACGAGACTGTAGTATTGGACAATGAAGAATTTGAGCTAGGCTCCTTAATGGTCTTATGGACATCATCCCTCAGAACTATTTATGAACCTATGGAACTAAGCAACGCACAATTTGTTGTCCAGTTCTCCTATATAGAGGGTACTGTACACGGCAGTTATTGCCTAAAGTGGCTGGACCACACAGCTCATCCCTGATAAGCACCATCTGCAGTCTGTAGTGCTGCCCGTGTCTCTGTACATTTTGCTGCCCTCTAGTGGTTGGACCATATATCTCATCCCTGATAAGGACCATCTGCAGTCTGTACTGCTGCCCATGTCTCTGTACATTTTGTTGCCCTCTGACAGCAAGACTCTGAAGTGCATTTGACTGCTCGGTTTGATCCTGGAAACTTCCTTCCTTGATGCAGAAACATCCAGTATGTTTTTGTGAGGTGGAGGGAGAACATGCAAACTCCACAGAGTCAGTGACCAGAGGTCAGGATTGAACCCTGGAACTAGTGCCTGTGTCTGTCTTTCTGTTACTTACACACACACACACACACACACACACACACTTACTTGTAATTCTTTCAGAAAGTTGAATTGGCGTGAAAGAAAATCCAAAAATTATTCATTGCCTAAATGAATCACCAATATAATGCCTTTAACATGAAAACCCAGACAAAGACACACAGACATTGACACACATACACATGCATGTATACAGTGCGGACAGTTTCTTCAGTTCTAAAACTATTAATTGCAGTACAGACTGCCCATCACATCCAGACTGACTGCTAACTTTACTAAGGGAACTAGTTGCTCTCTAAGCACTTGGTATCTATTATACTCCAAATGCAAAAGCCTCTGGCAAGATGAAGTTACTGAAATTAGACAAAAATCTCATCCAAAGTCTATTACTCATGTTTTTACTAAGTTGTTTAACAATATTTACAATTCCCAACCTTCTATTTTCACCCCCAAAGTTTAGAAGCCTACACACTATACCTTTTTACAAACTCTTTCCTGAACTATATCAAGATTTAACTGCTCTTTTATATCTTTGTAAAAATGTTATCTGTTGTAACATCCTCTGAACCCAATAACCTACCTGACTCTGTCAGGCTTACTTCTGAATTCTGTAAGGCTTTCAAATCAAAACTTGTTAAAATCTTGCAAAACCATCTACCTGTTTTTTAAATCTGAAGGTATCTCTCACCCTTACGTTAAGTAATCCAAAACTATTCTCTTTCACAAGTCTCCAATGTTCCCATTTAACCTCAACAACTAAGAGACCAATTCATCTGATTAAACTAGAAATTAAAATACTTGCTACAGATTTGACCTACAGTAAAAAGTATGATCACCTTCGATTTCCCCTTTCAGTCATGCTTCAAACTGTTGCACCTCAATCATTCTTTCTCATTCACAAATTTCAAGCCCCTACTGCTATGGATTACACTTTTGATTGTTTTATTTTTCATGTTCTCTATTCCTGCCGCTTTATTTCTTTATACATTAATGGATCGTTTTCCTTTCAGATCCTTATTATAAATGGAGTATACCAAGATGTTTTGTAGCTCCACATCTCTTCAATTTGCACATTGAATCATTGCTATTATACAACTGCCCCCCATTAATATTCAAAAACGTGCACGCCGATTGGTCAGCGTGCACATTGTAAATCAGAGTTATAGTAATGGAAAAAGGTCCAGTCGCCCATGGGTAAATCCAGCATTACCCACACCCAGGCATGGGTTATTGCTATAATACACTATTTTCTCATTTTGTTTTCATAATATAAAAATATATATCTATTCCTTTTGCCAATGACATTAACATCTACTTTCCATCTCCACATAACCATCATCACCTCCACATAAGATATGTAAAATTCTATCAACTGAAACCTTTTACTTCTTTTCAAACAAAATATATCAACAGTTTCCCATCCAGTATGACTAAGTATCTTAATCTTTTCACATTACTGACCCAAAGACTGTCACAATTTTTAAATAAATACAGGTATTATATTAACCAAGAAAAATACTGCTTACTAATTTTCAGAATTTCTCAAACCTTAGCAAATTCTTCGCTCCCTGCTAAAACATCTAATTCATATACACTTACCACAGGTGTCGTATATTCAAATTATTATTTTCAGTCTATAAACCAAAAAAGGATAGAGACAGATTTAGTCGAAAACTTAACATGGTCTACCATATGGAACCATGAGCTAATATAATGCATCCTTTATACCCCTCTGAGAGAGCAACATGTGCTCCTAAGCATTCTCCAGGATGTAACACACAGCCATCACATGGACAATAGTGCTCATAGCTTTTGATTTTTCCCCTGTAACCACAAACATAAAACACTAAACGTAATTACTCACAACCTGACACAGCACAAAGCAATTTTAGATGTAGCTTTAGACAACCTAGACAATGAAAAGCGGATTATTTACTGGTTTAGCTGCAATGGTTAAATCTTATGTAACCAATTACACTATATACATGACATTTCAGTATTTGAATTCGTAAGAAATTAATTAAAATATTTAAATGACTCTAAGCTTTCACATAGCTTCAAAACTGGAAATTAGCAAGTAAACTATATTTAATACTCTTTCGCTGAAATTAAAATTCGCAGAACACAGGACTACGCTTACACCTGTTAACATGTTGCTTCCTGTTGTCCAGAGTTTCATTATCTTAGCCTCCATTTGCCTATTGTGTGATTCTGAACAAGTCACTTAACCAAACAGTGCTCCCAGGCTGAGTCCCAAAAAAAGTCCATCTGGGTCAGTATTCTGCCCTCGTTAACAAATACAAGTAAATAAATTGTTTGCAGATATTTACTAGGCTACTGATCTGTGAGGATCTTAAGAAATCTACCCTTACACTTCCAGGGTACTTTTTAACCCTTATATTTTGGGTACAAATAACTCACAGATGGGCAACTTTTAAGCTGCTTATTTGAAAGATTTTTGGGTAACTTGCAAGTCCTCTACTTCTGTTTTTCTTAAGAAAAAGAAATTTGACAAAAACATTTCAATTATTTATTTCACAGCACAAGTCCTTGTTTAGAAAGATGGTCCCTACTTTTAATTCCACATTATGGGCCTTAGGTTTGGAAAAGGCCATCTCACACAATTTTATTTTGCAGCATAGCTCCTAACTGGGAAAATATCATCTAACTCAGTGATGGCAAACCTATGACGTGCGTGTCAAAGGTGACACACCGTGATGTTTTGGGTGACACACCAGCGTTCACCAACACCCAAGTTACCAAAGAAACTGAATGAAAGAAAATACAAAAACTATGTGACCCTGCACGTATTTATTAAAACTCCACAACAAAAAAGTCAATAATTGATGTTAATCAAATCAAATCTGATGTCTTCCATATTTTTTTTCAGTTCAATTCAAAATTACTATTAAAAGTAGGGTAACTTTTTGGTATCAGTGCACATATTGTTTCCTCTATTGCAAGTCAATGATTTTTCTTTTACTTTTTAATATATAGCAGCACACATGACTGGACTATATATTTTTTAAATAAATGAATATGTAAAGAATTGTTTTTCTTTTGTCGGGGGGGTGACATCAGCAAAGTCAAGATAGGGATTTTCTGAATTTTGGACACGCCAAGCCCAAAGGTTCACAGGTGTTTACTAGGCCAATAACCACAAGGGCCTTTTTAAGCCTAGCCATGCATCCCATATCTCTGACGAGTTCTGATATACTTGATAAGTGTAAGCATGAGCCTGGGAGATGAACCATTTACAGATTACCTGTTTGCATCAGAGACATAGGTACCAAACCAGGGATGAATTACCGGTTTCCCATCCAATTGTCCAAGTTGCACTTGAATTGGATTAGGGAGGAACTCTGCTTCATATGGATGGGGAGCCTGTTCCATAGATGGGGTAGTCTCTGGGATACATACCTCCCTCTCCAGCAGGTCCTATTTATATCCCAGGAAAGGTTTAAGTCTTTAGAACAGGTAATTCTGGCACTGTTTGTTTTGTGGATATGCAGAAGGTCCACCAGAGTGGGGTCTGACAATGCCCTGTATGCCAAGCATAAATCTCCCCTCAAAAGCCTGTAGGAGACAGACTACAGGGACAGGGCCTTGAGGCGGTCTGTATAGGACATATTACTTACGCCCTGTATTCTTTTAGTGAGGAACCCCTGGGGACGTTCCAGTTGTTGGATATGCCTAGTTAGGTACATACCAAAGGGGGCATTGTACTCAATGATAGGTCTGATGAATGCCAAAACAGTGGAACAATGACTTCCTTGGACTTAGATGCCATACCTTTGTTTATAAGTTGCGCAACATAGAATGATTTCCTCACCACTGTAGACACGTGATGATCAAAGGCTAAATTACTATGTGTGTGTGCCCCTAAGTCCCCGACTACTGTGTCAACTCTAAGGGGTGTGTTGTCAGTATGATAGCTACCAGCAATGGATGACTTCCCAAAGGATACTATTATGCATTTCTTGGCATTTAGTTTTATTCCATGACTCTGACACCAGTTGCTTGTCTGTGTCAGCCCCTCCTGGAGAATATTTGTGTCAGAGTCAGATTCAATGCCAAAAAGGAGTGGTCCAGTGACTGATTCCGGAGGGACTCCACTTGTGACTAGCCTCTTTGTAGAGGTGGACTCCCCAATTCTAACTTCCTGGGTCCTGTCTGTGAGCCAGTTGGCTATCCACCGGGTGACATACAGGTTTGCACCCAACCTCTTGAGTTTGTCAACAATGCCTAAGTTGGGTACTGTGTCAAATGCCTTGGCCAAGTCAAGGTAGGCAGTGTGAACACTTTTTGCCCTCATCCATTGTTTTGGTGACTTTCTCAAAGAAGTCCATCAAGTTGAGTAGGCATGATCTGCCCTTTACAAAACCAAACTGGGTTTGGCCCAGTGTCTGGAGGTTTACTATATCTCTATTGATCATCTCCATGATAATTCTTTCCATGGCTTTATATACAAGACTAGGGAGACTTATGGGTCTGTAGTTTCCAGGGTCTGTAGATGGCCCACCTTTGTGCAAGGAGATGATGGTTGCCTTTCTCCATTCATGAGGCATGAAGCCTGTTTGGAGACTACAGTTAAATAATAATTTTAGAGGCCCTGATAGGTCATGTTTCATGCTATTTAGAAGGCATCCTGGGATACTGTCTGGGCCCATTGATGCAGTGTTCTTGGTCTTAGAGAGAGCATTAAGGACCTGTTCTCAAGTGATAGTAGGGGGGAGTTAAATTTGATGATATTTCCTGACACCATAACTGATCTACCCTGATGTTTTACCCACCACCAACAGTCCTAATGTAAAAAAAATCACCTTGCCTGACTTGTTTTCCACTGCAATGGTCTTAGTTTAGAAAAAGGTAATTTGTCGTTTTAGTTCCACAGCACCCTACCTTAGGAAATGTCACTTTTACCGATTACTTTTTATTCTATAACATGGCTGTCAGCATAAAAAATTACATTTCACTTTATTTTATTAAACTAAATGCCTTTATTTACTGAATATCTTTAAATGAACAGTCTTCCAGAGAATCAACAATGACAAAAATTAAATTCCTTTTTCAAATAACTGTCCCAGTAGCGCTCGTATATTTCTGAATAAGGCTAAGACTCAATGGCAGTGTTGAAACACAGTTAATTACAAAAGAAAGGACCTAAAACAATGGACTACGACAACCAACATTCTACCAACTCCTAACTAAATGGATAAGCAACCCTGACTGCCGCAGTCAAAGACCCTTAATAAGTGGCGTAGTGGTGCAGCTGTAGCATTGTTGCTTCACAGCAAGACGTTCTCCAGTTCGTTTCTCACCTCGGCTGTCTTCTGTGTGGAGTCTGCATGTCCTCCCTGGCGTTTGTGTTGGTTCCTTCCGGGAGCTTCGCTTTCCTCCCTCATTCTAAAGACATGCGCCTGCAGCGTTTCTCCCCGGGCTTCCGCTGAAAATAGGCTCTGTCCTAGTCGGACTTTCCTGATCAACAATTGTTAAATAAATAAGAAGGAATGTAGTAGTAGCACAGAAACATCACGTCTCACCCAACTGCAGTAAGCAAAATCAAACCATTTCTCAATATCCAAGAATCAATTTGGGAATCACAATCGGGTCCACCATCAACATTAACAACCCAAATGCTACGGTTGCAAATCTGTTGCACTTAACATTTCACCTGAACATTTACTCTACAGCCTACATCCTAGCTTAGGAAAGGCCATCTCTCCTGACTCTATAAGGCCATCTCTCCAGACTCTTTACTCTGTAACCTACATCCTAGCTTAGGGAAGGCCATCTCTCCAGACTCTTTACTCTGTAACCGATGTCCTACTTTAGGAAAGCACATCTCTTCTTGCTCTTTATTCTTTAGCATAGAAAAGGGGATCTCATTTGAATTTTTCCTGCACGCCACTGCTGACAGGTTAAACTTTTTATTCCAAAGCAAGGGTTCTGACTTAGAAAACAACATATCTACTGAAATTTTACTCAGTACCTTAGCTTCTCGAATACGAACGGCCATCTTATATGACTAAGGAATAGCTTGTGTTACCTAGGAGGAAAGCATCATCAGAACTTGATCAACTGAAAAAGAGGAGGGTTGAACTGTTACGACAGTAGCAAAACAGACATTGTCATTGGCTCAGCATTTAGAAAGATTGGAAAGCAATTTATTCCAACACCAGGTGCTTGGACTCGTGTTTAAATTACTGACACTCAGGGTAGAATTACAGGACACTGCATTCATGAGGTGTCATTCATTAACTAAGATGTTAAACCAAGGCTCCATCTTCCGAAATTAATTGTAGCTTAGATCATATGAAGTTTATGAAGAACATTATGGGAATATACCTGGTGCTCTGGACAAATTAATCCTAGTCAGAAAAAAAATATCACTTCTTGTCTGTAACACTCCATAGTCAAACCAGATCCAGCTGTTCACAAAAAGGTAATTTAAGTAAGGAATTAGATTATTTAATCATGAGATGCGACACTCTTCAGCTGCTCAACCCTCTCAGCCTTCGCAATATGTGCCACTCTCATGTTGGTCAGCCCTCCCATCCTTTAGTACATTTGCTTGTCTTGTGTTGGTCAGCCTTCGCAGTCCTCACCATAGGTGCCACTCTTGAGTTGGTCAGCTGCCACTCTCGGGTTGGTCAGCCTTCCCAGTCCTCACCATATGTGCCACTCTTGGGTTGGTCAGGCCTCCCAGCCTTTGTTACATGTGCCTGTCTTGTGTTGGTCAGCCTTCCCAGTCCTCACCATAGGTGCCACTCTCGGGTTGGTCAGCCTTCCCAGTCCTCACCATATGTGCCACTCTTGAGCTGGTTGCCCTCCTAGCCTTCAATGCTGACTCAGTAAGCTGTTAGTTCTGGCTGTCATATCTACAGCACTTTCAGAATTTAGTAGTCTCACATAAGTCTCGCAAAATGCAATCAGCAGCCATAATGCAACTAATAGACCAGATATACTGGAATAGACTCTTTATTTCTATTGGTTCATAGGCATGCATAATGGTTTACTATCAATTGTACAAAATACCATGGCTCATGTTTTGCTATTTCAAAATGATGATAGTCTATGTTCAGTTTGTTTGCATTATGTTCATTTATTTTTAGGTTCACAGACAAGTACTAGGGTGGTTGCCTTTGCAGGCCATTTTAAGCCTAGCCAATTTCCTTTTTGCATTCAAATTAAGCTGTCCTATTTTGTTAGAGATCTGCCTTACCCATCTCATGGTCAATAATTAGATATTCCCCGTAATGAAAATAACTGGGATCATACCATACATAATTTGAGGGGATCCCTGCATGGGATAAAGGATTTAGGAGATGCCTCTGTCCATTAGTAGTACAAGACGCAGTCCTGGGATAAATTTTCTGCTTCCCATCCACAGATCTAAGCTGCACTTAAATATGGACAGGAGTGAAATTTGTTTTATGCGGATGGGGAGTCTGTTCCACAGCAGAGATATCCTCTATGAGAAATATCTGTTCCTCCAAACAGGTCTATTGATGTTGCAGAAGAGGTTTAGATCCCTAGAATGAGTATTTCTGATGCTATGACTTGCTGATGTGCATTAAAACCATCAGTAGTTGGTCAGAGGATGTATTGTATGCCAAACACAGGTCACCTCTTAGCAGTCTGTAGTATATTGATTACAGTGACACGTCTTTGAGTCATTTCATGTAAGAAATTTTGTTTAGGCCTTGTACCCTTTTAGTAAGGTACTTCTGTGGGCATCTGGACTAATACATGCCAAAGGGGGCCTTCTACTCAATGACTGGCCTTATGAGGGATGAGTAAAGGCAACAGAGGTAATCCAGAGGGCTTGAGTGAAGTCTGGTAACGCACCTGTGACCCAGAGAGTAACAGGACTAAGAAGAAACACAGTACAAGAGATTAGTCCAGATAAAATCACTTTAACTTGCAGATCTAGGAGACAGTCTCTTTCAGATACCCTCCTTGTGAGAGAAATAAAGACATTATGTTGAAGTCCCAAAGAGTTTATTCAGGTAAGTAGGTAGATGAGTAAAGAGGGACAATGAAATCCTTAGATCCTGTGCAATACAGAAGGACTTTCTTACAACAATGGACACATGATGGTCACTGTGTAGGTTACTGTCCACATAAGTTCCCAAATCTTGAATAACTGACTCAACTTTTAGGGCAGTACTGTCAATGTGGTAGTTCCCTGGGGTAAAGACTTCCCATAGGATACAATAATGTATTTTTTGGCATTTAGTTTCAGTCCACGATTTTAGCACCAGTACTTTATTTAGGACAAACCTTCCTGCAAGATGGCCAAGTCATTTGGGGATTCAATGACTGCTCCTAGCTTGCAGTCATCTGCAAAATTAGTTCCCCAGAGCCCTTTGGTATTGGCTTTTACTTCAGAAAAGGAGATGCAAGGTGCCAGCACAGAACCCTGGGGGACTTCATCGGTGACATTTCTGTGTGGCCGGACCTTTTTCCATTTTCATTACGTGTGAGACAGCTGGCAATACAGTGAGGAACACTCAGGTGGGGTTACTTACCGTTTATTTAGCTTTTCTACTATGCCTGAGGGGGGAACTATGTCAAAAGCTTTGGCCAGGTTGAGGTATGTGGTTTGTACCATTTTGCTTTCATCCACTGCGTTGGCGACCTTTTCAAAAAAGATTCCCTAGGTTGAGTAAGCATGACCTGCCTCTGACAAATCCAAACTGAGACAGGTGTACTGACTGGAGGTTCCCTATGTCCTAATTGATTAGTTCCATGGTAAGTTGTTCCATGATCAGAATGCTGGTCAGATTTGTGGATCTCTGGAAGGTCCTCCCTTATGTAGTGGAATGGCTGTAGCTACTCTCCGTCTGCTGGTTACAAAACCTATATGGAGATGGAGATTGAACAGTGTTGTAGGGACGTGGCTAAATTGTGCTTCATGCTATTACAGATGCATCCAAGGATACTGTCAGGACACATAGATGCAATATTTTTAGGTTCCGAAAGCACTTTTAGGACTTGGTCTTGAGTGATAGCTGGAGGAGAGGGAGGTTCAGATATATTTTATTATTTTATTTAGTTAGTTTGTTCAATGGGGCATGTTGTAGTGATGTTTGTGATATTACTGTTGTAACATTACTTATGGTCTGATAAAGTAAGGTGGGTGTGGTGGTGTGGGGAGGTTACCTACTGGACAAACAGATGTCTAAAAGTGTGGGTGTTGCTTTTCTGCAAACAAATGCATTTCTTTCAAGTATTGCCGATGTGGTTCATGCACTTGTAGGAATAGTTTCATGCTTTCAAGGTTGAAAGGAGTTGGAAATGGAGAACACAGGGAAACCATGAACAATATCTAGGAAACTGAGTTTTTGGAAAAGTAATGTATCTTTACCATACAGGCGTACCCCAGTTTTTGTCTCTAGCTTCCCAGCTTACTCACAGCTGCAGCATGAAACCATTAAATAATGAACCATCTACTAACCTCTGATGGATGCATCAAAAAGCTTCTTTGGCTGCATGGTTGCTCCTTTTTCTGTATTGCCAGAAGCAGCTCTCCAAATAAGTAACCACAGATGTTCTACTGGGATGTTATACCCTGTAAGAGAATATCAACAAATTGTACATCTAAAAAAAGATTCTACTGGTAGTTTCTGCACTGTAACACTCATGTCAGGCTGTTTGTACATAAACAGCTGACAGACAATAATAAACATGCACTGCAAAAGACAAATGCTTTATCATACACTGGATGGCTACATTTGGAACTAAATGGCTAGTCTTGTGCTCCTGTGTTCCCTTAGCATGAATGCGGCCACTCCACCTTTTTTACAACTTTGCCATATTGTTGTCCTCTTTCTCTCAACATTTTGTGTGTGTGTTTGTGTGTGTGTGTGTGTGTGTGTGTGTGTGTGTGTGTGTGTGTGTGTGTGTGTGTGTGTGTGTGTGTGTACAAAAGTGAAAACACAAATGTGTGACACACAAAATGAGAGAAGCTACTTGTTTTAGTTTGTTTACCAGGGTAGTACACTACAGACCATTGAACCAGTTCTCCCTAAATCCCACACAGCCTGGGTGAAGAGATTCACAAAAATAGAAAATAGAATAAATTCACAAACACAGACTAATATTCCCACAGGCAATTGATACAATTTGTAATGATATTAGCAGAGAGGACGAAAATCACATGTGAATTAATTTTAGTAGTAATTATGAGACGGAAGCAGTAGCTGAGAACAGAGGGTCAAAATAAAAGTGATGCAGGTGAGAAGGGAGGCAGGTTATGTGTTCAGTGGCCAGTGACCATAATCACAAAACATTAATAACTTCTTTAACACTATCAGTAAACAACAGCTACAAAATCCAGATCAAATATTGTGTGAAAAGTGGTACGAGTGCAGGAGAAGGAGTTTTAGTAAGATGTTGTGCAGTGTTAAGGGTAGGGACAGGGGTACGAGTGCAGGAGAAGGAGTTTTAGTAAGATGTTGTGCAGTGTTAAGGGTAGGGACAGGGGTACGAGTGCAGGAGAAGGAGTTTTAGTAAGATGTTGTGCCGTGTTAGGGTTAGGGACAGGGGTACAAGTCTAACAAAAGGAGTTTTACTAAGATGTTCTTCAGTGTTAGGGTTAGGGACAGGGGTATGAGTTTAACAAAAGGAGTTTTAGTAAGATGTTCTTCAGTGTTAGGGTTAGGGACAGGGGTATGAGTTTAACAAAAGGAGTTTTAGTAAGATGTTGTGCAGTGTTAAGGTTAGGGACAGCGGTACAAGTGCAGTGTTAGGGTTAGGAGCAGGGGTACGTATACTGGTAGAGTTAACTCACATGAGTACTGAGAGTAACTGAGATGAGCGTATCTGGGGGGAGTTCCTAGAAGTAGCACAATCCTTAGCAGAATGTGCATCATCACAAAATATAGGGGCTATGTTCACCTTTTAAAAAATGAAGAGAGATTTCCTTTGCTGTGGTGAACTGTCCAATAAATAATCCACAAACGAAAAGACAGCTGGTTCTCCCAGGCTAACACTGTGCTGAAAAGCAAATAAACTGTCTGTGCAATCCAGTAATAAAAGTTCTGTTAACATCCAGAATTTAATGAAAAGAATGAAATAAAACAAAATAAGAACAAAAATAATAAAAATTAAGTCCCTTGTCCAACAATAAGCGCTTTCGAATAGTTCTTCTTCAGATCATATAATCAAATGGGACATTCATCTGTATATATAAGCCAGTCAAATTATTCACCCAATGAGAATATCAACACCAAGGTTCCAGCCAACCCATGTTTGGATTTCTCCATCTGATTTGCATATACCTGGTTAACAATCCCATTTTCTAAATGAACTCTTCAGAGACTACAAAACAAGTCCCTCAGACTCATCCTAGATGCCCCATGGTATGTAACAAATGAACAACTGCACAGAGATACCCACTCACCATCCATGAAACAACTTATCCAGGACTCAGCGATAAACCTATTTACACGGCTGGAAAACCACTCACAGGAGGATGTCAGGAAAATGACAGACTACAACGAAGCACACTACAGAAAACATAAAAGACCCAGAGCAACTCTGGCTTGAAGTCTGCCACAAACCACACAGAATACAGATCAACCAGCCTAGACACGAAGATAAGAAGATGCCATAAACGCAAGAAGACCAAAACCACAGAGATGAAGGAGAGAGAGAGCCCAAGCCTCGGACCTCCATTGGAGCAGAAGATTCAAGAGGATGCCTCACACAGCTTGCTAATGTTCAGTACTAATGAAATATGCAAAGTAGGTTATGTTAGTAACCAATAGCACTTCCAAAAGAAGTACAGATGAAGCAGCTAGCTTTCATGCATACTTAGAAACATTTTTATTTTTATTTATTTTATTTATTTTACATTTGTTGACCGGGCTAGTCTAGCTGGATATATTTCCATTTTCAGTAGAGGCCCGGGGGGAAAAGCTCCACAGTATATATAAAAAACATACAACATTTGAAGTGTAATACAACAAAAACACCAGGATAATTGTAAAGTAAAAAAAAAAAAAAAGCATGCAAAACAATTTACTAATAGGAACTAATATCATTACCTATAAACAAACTAAACTACAGAGAAGCAAAAATCAGGGGAAAGGTGAGTAGAGGGAGGAAGTGTGGAAAAAGTAAAGTAAAAAAAAAAGAAAGATAAGAAAGGATTAACAAAAACTGAAAAGGAAGAAAGAAAAGTGTAAAAAAAAAAAAAAATTGGAAGGGGGAGAGAGATGCAGGGGAAGAAATGAGATATGCCTCACACTAATGTATTGGAGTCAGAATATGCAAAATAGGTGAACTAAACAGCCAATAGTGGCTTCCAAAAAACAGCGAAAGACAAATCTGCTAGCCTTCATGTATTCTTATTGAAAAACTTGTCAAATAATCCCAAAAGCAGTTCTTTACATATTTCTAATATTCAATAAAGAAAAAATGGCACGAACAATAAATGGATGATCTAAGTAGCCAATGGTGGCTTCCATGGAGCGGCAAAAAACAAATCTGCTGACTTTCATAAATTCCTATTATGAAACTTCTTTTAACCCAAAAGAAGTTTTTCACATATCTCTGATGTCCAATGATGGGGATGACAAAAAATATAATATATATAGTAGTATGCATCGCCATCAATAAAAAATAGGCGATATTACCAAAATTTCATTTCTCAAGACAGGAATATAGCAGGACAATTACTAAGTGACAATAAATGTCAAGGCTCCATGTCTTGCATGGCCCCATTTGTACCTCGATGAATTCACATGGTGACTGCCTATAAGTTTTTCCTGAGAAGGGTATAGGTATGTTATTTCACTCTAGCAATGTATGCAAATTTCAGACTTCATTTCATCCATCCAAAGTCAGTATATATAAGTTTCTGACTTCATCCCATCCATTCAAGATCAATAGGGAACTTTTACTAGAATTCCACCATCTCTGTTCAGATGTTTATCATGTTGTCCAGTTTTGTAATGATGAAACCAGAGCAGGAAAGATATGGGCATATTAAACTACAAATAGCATATGTTGACAGCATCAAATCTTCTAATCTTGACACTAACATAATCAAACTTAATCAAACTTCCGTTAGGATATAAATGCTCTTGTAGAACAAAATAATAAATATAAAATAGTCAAAAACAAGACTGCTGCCAATAAACCAGGTAAACGTTCATATCCAAAGTCATGAAAATAAAATAAAACATCAAAGGTGGAAAAGGAACGAAGCAGGAGTTCACAACTTGTAAAAAATCCACTTAAATTTATTGTCAAGAAACGATAAAAATATATATATATTGTATACAAGATGAGCGCTTTCGCTACAAGAGCTTCTTCAGATCATAAATAATACATCAAGCCAACTTCTTCCTTTATCTACATAGGATGCATTTCATAGGCATTATATGTGTTCTATATGTGTTATAGGCTATGCGCGTTTGTTATATATCCAATTTTTAGTGTATAGATGAATGGTTTCACTTTAAGGCTTGATTAATTCTTGTGTGTGATAGGTTGTTTAATTTGAAAGAATGTATATATAGGAAGAAGTTGGCTTGATGTATTATTTATGATCTGAAGAAGCTCTTGTAGCGAAAGCGCTTATCTTGTATACAATATATATTTATTTTTATTGTTTCTTGACAATAAATTTAAGTGGATTTTTTACAAGTTGTGAACTCCTGCTTCGTTCCTTCTCCACCTTTGATATTTTAAAATAATAAGTATGTTATTTCACTATAGCAATGTATGCAAATTTCAGACTTTATTCCATCCATCCAAGATCAATATGTATGTAAGTTATTGTTCTCTATGTAAAAATTAAGTAAGGCCCTTTATGGAGTACTGTGTAGAATATGACATTTAAATTAAGTAGAACACAGAATTAACAAAGGCAATACAGAGCAGAGCAGCAAGCTTGTACCATTTGTCCTGAGATCCCACATAAAAGAAAATGTTACAAACATCAAACGACAAACTGATCACTGAATAGTAGGGCAGTCAGCAGGAGTATCAGGGCTATAAGCTGTGAATGACCTCCTTCAGCAAATCAAATCAGCACTTGGTGGTCATCCATGAAAAGATGAAATCAGGAGCACAGAAATGTCTTCTTTCTGACTCACAGAAGGCTGTACAAGTTTTGTTGTTCGTCTTTAGTCCTACAGGACACTGCAGGGAAATTAAGAGATTTACTGGTTATGGAGCACATCCGCGGTGGTGGTGCTGCGGTAGCGTTGTCGCCTCACAGTAAGACGCTGACCGGTTTGACTCTCAGCTAGAGCATCTTCTGCGTGGAGACATGCGTGAATGGGTGTACCTTCGTTGAAGGTTGTGCGTTAGGGCTGGCAACTCAGCATGTAAAAATCAACTGCCAATCATTAGCGGACCGGAGTTCCGCTGTGGCGACCCCTAACCGGGAAAAGCCGAAAGACACAACAACAACTGGTTATGGAGCACAAAGCTGGTCTATGTCAGAATATCGACATTTCAAAATGTTGAAGCACATTTATTCGACACGAAAATGTCGAACACTGACTTTGTCGAATGGCCAAAACACCGACTTTTTCTTCCAAGGGAAAGAAATCAGAAGGCCAACAAACAACATGACATAAAAACTAACGTATTTAAGTGCCTACCGTGGGGGCTGTGCCCCCCACAGACCCCCAACTAAATATTCTAACTCTGAGACTGCACTACAGTCGAGTAAAGGGCCAGTATGACAGAATGGCCAACCGATTTCTTTCCCTTGGAAAGAAATCAATGTTTTAGCCATTCAACAAAGTCAGCATTTGACATTTTCGTGTCGAAAAAATGTGCTTCGACATTTTGAAATGTCGATATTCTGATATAGACCCGCACAAAGCTCTCCTAGAATCATCTGGCGAGCGCAACCTGTGCAGCATTTTTTTTTTTATCTTTCTTTTCAGTTTCTTTGGCATTTTTCTGTCATACACTACACCTGACACTCTGTGCCAGCTGGCTGCAGCCCCTCTGATTCTAGGTTTGACCTCCTCCATTCAGACTCCCCTCCCAGATACCTGAAGTTGTTAAACTGTCCCAGTGTTTTCCCTTCTATTTCAATTCTCGTTCTCTTCCCATCTTCTCCATTTGTGTCCTTGATAAATATTTTATCTGTACTCAGATTCATCATAACTGCTTTCAGTTTTACATATCATTCCACTATCGTTTTCTGCAGTTCTTCTCAGAGTCTGCCTGTAATGCCACTTGTCTGCATACAGCAGCTTTGTTGAGCTGTCCCAGTTCAACCAGTTTGCTAATATACTACATCACCAGTATGAACAGCAGTGGGCTCAGAGCTAAACCCTTGTGTACATACACTCCTACTGGGAACTCCTCTGTAATACTGGAGTCATTGGGTCCTTGTATATAGCTTGCACTAATTCTACCAATGTTTCCGGAACTTCAAACCACAATAAGACTGCCCAAATCAGCTTACTTGGGACCTTGTTATATGCTTTCTCCAAGTCTAGGAATGGCCAGTTGGACCCTTTCCTCATCTCCAGCTTCTTCTTAACTGCCTGTATCGCTGCAAACATCAGGTCAGTTGTGCTGCATCCTGGTCTGAATCTGAACTGCATATTCATTTATCAATCACCCTTTCCAGAACTTTCGTGCAGCGTGACATGAGTTTGAAAACACTATACTGCCCACAGTTGTGAATGTCCCCTTTGTTCTTTTACACTGGCACTAAAATGCTTATTCTTCAGTCATTTGGGATACAGTTTTCTTCACACTGCCATGAGTACCTTCTACAGTTATTTCTCCCCTAAATCATATCTGTTGTGTCCTCACTCGAGCCTGCTACTTTCCCCGACTTCATTTTCCTTAGTGCTGTTCTTACGTCTTCTAGGGTGGGCTCCTCTTCTTGTTTCGTCATAGGTTGTGTGGATGTATGTTGACAAGTTGTTGGTAGTTCTGTGGATTACAAATCCAATGAAAAATTTGCAGGGAGCCAAGCCCCCTAGCACCACCCATGTGGGGGGATATCCCCACCCATCCGAGCATAAACATGCCTACTCAGAGGTTGCACAAGAGTGGAGAAAAAGGGAATCCTCAACCATCACCAAAAGTGCTTTCAGCTAAACTTTTTGTGACAATTTTCTCTCGACAGAGCTACCTTCCCTAGAAAGACACATTTTCAGCTGTGTCTGCGGCAGTATGGCTTCTGTAGGGGTTTCTTCATTCAGAAGGTGCTGGAAGTTCTCCTTTCATCTGCCACTGATGTCCTGATGTGATGAGCAGGCCATTGCTAACATCCCTTATGAAGAGTGTTTGACTATCTTCTTTATCTTTCTGTCTTTGCCTTGCAATCTGATAGTTTCTTTATCCTGTCTACAAAGTTCCTTTCATTGCTATTGCAACTGTTCTCTTAGTCTCAGTGTTCCTTCTTAGTCTGGTCCATCTTTTCTATCTCATACCTTTTCCTGCACTCCTTTCCTTTGATGACTTCCCGATTTCTGCATATGTTATCTTGTGGAAGATGTATCTAGTAATCTATTTTATTTTCCCGTTTGTCTTCCAGCCTAAGACTTGTAAGCTATGTGACTGTGTTCTGTTTGAACTGCTTCTGACCAGAGGAATTGTAAGCAAAACATGTGAAAAAGACAGCTTGTTACAGAACCACTATATCTGCTACCTGCACTGTACATAATCCGTTCTCTTTTATTTAACAACTTCATCCTGTTTTTGTTCTGGATTTTCTTCTGTTCATTAAAGACATTTTCTACTTCTAAGCATTGCAGTTGTTGGTGTTTTGTCAATAAATACATGAGCATATTTATCACAGTGATTAAAGAGACAAGGAGGTGCTTTTCTACTGACTAAATATGAGATCAGTAATGTTTCCGTTCACCCAAAGTCTGATGGGTTAAGGGATTGGAAGCCTCATCGCCCCTGTAAATATTAGTCCCAAGCTGTGTGCACAGCAGGCCCATTATCTATGTAAGAAAGGCTGTACAAAAACTGCATCCTGTTAAGTTTCTGGCTAGATCATTAAAGTAGTCTGAATATACACCAACAAATGAATGCAAAATTCCAACGTGAAGGTTGCCATTTATAGACCCCTCAGTACAGTTCAATTTCCTTATTTCCACGTTTTCCCTCAAACAGATCATGAATGCCCAGTAATGTTTTTCCTATTCATTTTATTTATTTTATTTATTTTAGAAGGGATAGAGATAAGGTCATTGATGAAAATGGAGAGAGAATAACAGGCCTAGATATAGACCTGTATGGGACACCTAGGAAGTAGAAGTTCAGAAAGATATTCATATCTCTCTCTTTCTCTGTTTCATAAAGGAATTTGTCTCAGCCTGCATGACATATGATTTTCTGTAATGTCCACTTAATCACAGCCCACAGTTTTATATTCTGACACTGTCTCTTGCTGATGTCAATAAAGTACAATAAGGCACACTAACAGCTAAAGTGGAACTGTTTTTTTTTTTCAAATAACATTTGAAGAAATAAAGAACAGAGATGCAACTCTATGTAAACCATGTACTGTCATTTCTAGCAAATGAAGTGCTGCCGATATCCAGGTAACTGCAGAAAACTAAGAAGTCTACAATGCATCTCTGAACAATCAATACTATGCAAAATGTTTTAGGAATTTACCATCATGGCGAACTGTGTCCTCTCCCCATGCAGTGCGATGTCGGAGTTGGTATATTTAAGTGTGGGGAGTGGTCGAAGTCCCCCACTTTGGTGGGCTCCATGTTTTTCCATTGTGTGCCATTGGCATGGCGGTCCAGTGGTTCATTTCCCTGGGAAAGGGATTTGGCAGTTTGTTGTTTCATTAAAATGCAGTTTCGGTGGATGAAGATCGGTAAGTTAGATTTGATGGCTCATACTTTCATTGATTGAAAGTAGATCCTTATTATAAATATATACATATATACATATATTTACCTATATGTATATGGGTCTACTTTGAAATCCTGTATTACCAATAGCCCAAATGACAAAAGATTGAGACAATAAGTTCAAAACTTCGCTTCCCTGAAAGAGTTGCAGAATACCTAAATTAATTTAATTATTGAACTTTAAGGATTTTTAGTTGGTACAAAAAAATATGGAGGATGTTAAGTTCAAATGTTTTAGAAATGTTTGAGCCATATAGTATAATAAAGGTTTGTAAAAGAAATTTAAGTCTTTATCATTGAAGGGTTTGATCCTCGGCTGGGGTGCCTTCTGTGTGGAGTCTGCATGTCCTCCGTGTGGTTGCATGGGTTTCCTCCGGGTGCTCTGGTTTCCTCCCACATCCCAAAGACATGCTGCAGGTGGATTGGACACTCTAAATTGGCACTAGGTGTGTGTGTGTGTGTGTGTGTGTGTGTGTGTGTGTGTGTGTGTGTGTGTGTGTGTGTGTGTATGTGTGTGCCTTCTGTGGAAGGTTGGGCGCCGGACTGGCAACTCAACACTGTAAAACTCCACTGCCAATCACGAGCGGACAAGGTGATCTGCTGTGGTGACTCCTAACTGGGAAAAAGCCGAAAGAAGAAGAAGATTCATCGAAGGGTAAACTTATGGAACAGATCATAAAAGTGCAAGATTGTTGGTGTTTTAGCTAGATATGTAAAGGAAAATGTACTGGTAGATTTCTTACTCATCTTTTGTAATTGTTGAAGTTTTAAAGAACTGCGATGGTTATAAATACACATGATAGCCTTCTGAAGTGCAGAGATACCGTTTGTGTAGTGGTTTGGTTTGTTAAAGCAGTCTGTAGATTGTTATATTATGAAGTACTTGGTTGACAATATATTTTGGTGTGTTAGATATGTATTCTAGTATATGATGTGTCTACCGTTTAAATGTAGATCACCGTACAGTGCAGGACGGTATATTTACTGGTTTCCTCACAGTAGTGCAATCTCAGAGATGGTATATTTAATTAGCAGCGGGTGCAGGGGGGCTTGCCCCCCTGCAAAAACGTAAATAAAAATAGCCTTTTTATTTTTTTAGCTGCATTGGATTTTTAAAGTTTCATCTTGTGGTGTCGTCCACAAATATGTTGTAGTTTTGATACTCTGAAATTTAGCAGTTCAGCTGTCTTGAAGTATGCAGCAATGTTAAAATGTGTAGACTTAAGTTTGATAATGATTGTTTAATTTTCCATGTGTTTTGTACTGTGGAGGGCAGGAAGTTGTATTTGCTTTACGTTTTTCAATATTCTGCAACTCAAGCTTTTAAATTTTCACGGAAGAGAAGTTTCGACCTTACGGTCTCACTCTTCTGTTCAGGCTATTGGTAATACGGGATTTCAAATTAGACCCATGTATATATATATATAAAATACATAAAATACATGTATGTGTGATTATACATTTATATATAAAATGGCAAGGATCCATTTCCATATGTCTTCCCTGTTCCACTGGAGTCCCACAAGGATCCATCTTTGGCCCACTACTGTTCAACATTTATATCAATAAGCTACATTCCTCTTCTTGTAAAGGCACCTTGATTCAATATGCATATGACTCTGCCATCATCTGCTCTTCAAACACCTTAACTCACCTCTAATAAATTACTCAATAAGCTGTCATCTTCATTGAAACCAAGCTTAAAGGAGCACAACTCCCACTCAACCCCCAAAAAACGAAACTCCTCCTCTTTACTCCAAAATCTCACACCCCTAACAAAACATCTTTCAAAATATTTTGGCAAATGGCAATGAAATTGAATTAGTCCACCATACCAAATTATTAGGAGTCATAATAGATGCTAATATTAAATTTGACCGTCACATCCAAAGCAATATCAGGAAAACTCACCATAAAATAGGCATTTTATACAGAAGCAATCATTTTCTGAGCACACCTACAAAAATTACTCCAGCCAAAACCCACACTCTGCCCTCCCTGCACTATGGAGCACCAATTCTAACTAATTTACAAGTTTCCATAAAAAACAAACTTGGAAGCTGCTACAGTGATGCTCTGCATACCCTTAGCTGTCTGGCTGGGCCCCCTCCCCTACACCTCCACCTCTCCTACATTCAACTTATAACAATACATAAAATCATACAGAAACCATCAGCCTGCCCAGCTCTTACCCCTTTAATCAACATATATTTCCCTAAAAGAACTCTCAGATCAGAAGACAAACAACTTCTCATCATAAATAAACCGAAAAAATTCCCTGGAAAAAGTCTAGACTCCTATTCAGTAGGAAAAAGAAGAACTCCTTACCCCTTACGACCAAACTATTTCTAATCTACCAACCCTCCCAATGCTCCCTAAAAGAATTCCTTACAAAATCTTGAACCTGCTCCTGTGCCAATCCTGGCTGAACTTGCTCAAACTATATTTCACTCACCCCTTCAACCTAGATCTCACTTCACTACCCTCTCCAGCCTCCTACTCCACTCCTTTTTGGTCTCCCCACTAACTAACCTTATTTAGTTCATCTCTGCAGACCTTTTCTCAACCTCCTTTCTCCCTACTCACCCAGGCTACCTGAAGACACCCTACCTGCACTGTTCTTATAATGCCCTTCTCTCCGGCCTTCTTCCTTCTACAACCATAACATGAACACCTCTCTCATACTATGACATCTCTCAATTTCCCCTCACTGTCTCTAATTGTGTAATCTCTGATGTTGTTGTTGTGTCTTTCGGCTTTTCCTGGTTTAGGGGTCGCCACAGCAGAACTCCGGCCCACTAATGATTGTTAGTTGATTTTTACGTGCCGAGTTACCATTAGGGGTCGCCACAGCAGAACTCCGGTCCGCTAATGATTAATAGTTGATTTTTACATGCCGAGTTACCAGCCCTGACACACAACCTTCAACTCTGATAGCTCTTTAAATATCTCGTTAGATTTGTCTGAGGTCTCATTTGCCACACTAATCTATGTAACAAATAATATGATTATGACTATTGAATTTTTCCTCACGCATTTGCTTCAACTCATGTTACATTCACTGCGCTCTGCTATGAAACACGTTTTATGTTTTTCTCATTACAACATTCTTTCACTCTTATGTTTGTACTGTAATATGATACTTTGCGATTTTAAATGTCTGTACTTGATTTTTTCAAATATTTTTACTGAAAAAGAAATACTTTATAATATGTTAACAATGAATACACAAACAAAAGTTTGTATAAAATGAATATATCAACTATTTGCATTATTTACAAAGGCCTGAAAAATATTTCATAAATGTTAAAATATTAATGAAGAAAAAAATGCAACAGACGACCAAACAATATTTCAAAGAAGGTTAAAGTCGGTTTGATAAATCTCAATAAGAGATGAAAGCTTTATCCAAGGGTTATTAATGAAACTCTTCAGATATAAACTAAATTCTTTGATTCTGGTTTCTTTGATAATCATTTCTTCTAATAAAGACAAGAAATCTTCGAAGCTTGAAGAGGGAGGAGAAAGTCCATTCATTTCCTTGGGATGCCTTTCCTGGGTGGAGCACACATTCATGTAGACCTATTTCAGGCTTAGCCTGGGTGTTAAAACCTTCTTTCGGCTTTTCTCAGTTTGGGGTCGCCTCAGTGGATCACCTGTCCGCTCATGACTGGCAGTGCAGTTTTACAGAGTTGAGTTGCCAGCCCGGCACCTAACCATCCACAGAAGGCACACGGATGCACACACTCATGCCTAGGGCCAATTTAGAGTGTCCAATCCAAATACAGCATGTCTATGAGATGGGAGAGGAAACCGAAGCACCCGGAGGAAACCCACACGACCACAGGGAGGACATGCAGACTCTGCACAGAAGGCACCCCAGCCGAGGATTTAACCGGAGAACCTCCTGCTGTGAGGCAACAATGCTACTGCTGTACCACCAGAGAGAGGATGAATTTAAAAAAAAAAAAAAAAACTTTTTTTTTTTTTTTTTTA
Source organism: Protopterus annectens (assembly GCF_019279795.1). Taxonomy (NCBI): domain Eukaryota; kingdom Metazoa; phylum Chordata; order Ceratodontiformes; family Protopteridae; genus Protopterus; species Protopterus annectens. The sequence continues at coordinate 464,002,496 of NC_056740.1, read as the reverse complement.
CAAATGATGAAAATGAAGCAGCAGATGTAAACGCTGTACATCGACAGGTACATACCTATACAAAACCACACCTGAAACTACAGCAGACATATCATTGACAGGTACATACCTATACAAAACCACCACTGAAACTACAGCAGACATATCATTGACAGGTACATACCTATACAAAACCACCACTGAAACTACAGCAGACATATCATTGACAGGTACATACCTATACAAAACCACCACTGAAACTACAGCAGACATATCATTGACAGGTACATACCTATACAAAACCACCACTGAAACTACAGCAGACATATCATTGACAGGTACATACCTATACAAAACCACCACTGAAACTACAGCAGACATATCATTGACAGGTACATACCTATACAAAACCACCACTGAAACTACAGCAGACATATCATTGACAGGTACATACCTATACAAAACCACCTCTGAAACTACAGCAGACATATCATTGACAGGTACATACCTATACAAAACCACCACTGAAACTACAGCAGACATATCATTGACAGGTACATACCTATACAAAACCACCACTGAAACTACAGCAGACATATCATTGACAGGTACATACCTATACAAAACCACCACTGAAACTACAGCAGACATATCATTGACAGGTACATACCTATACAAAACCACCACTGAAACTACAGCAGACATATCATTGACAGGTACATACCTATACAAAACCACCACTGAAACTACAGCAGACATATCATTGACAGATACATACCTATACAAAACCACCACTGAAACTACAGCAGACATATCATTGACAGGTACATACCTATACAAAACCACCACTGAAACTACAGCAGACATATCATTGACAGGTACATACCTATACAAAACCACCTCTGAAACTACAGCAGACATATCATTGACAGGTACATACCTATACAAAACCACCACTGAAACTACAGCAGACATATCATTGACAGGTACATACCTATACAAAACCACCACTGAAACTACAGCAGACATATCATTGACAGGTACATACCTATACAAAACCACCACTGAAACTACAGCAGACATATCATTGACAGGTACATACCTATACAAAACCACCACTGAAACTACAGCAGACATATCATTGACAGGTACATACCTATACAAAACCACCACTGAAACTACAGCAGACATATCATTGACAGGTACATACCTATACAAAACCACCACTGAAACTACAGCAGACATATCATTGACAGGTACATACCTATACAAAACCACCACTGAAACTACAGCAGACATATCATTGACAGGTACATACCTATACAAAACCACCACTGAAACTACAGCAGACATATCATTGACAGGTACATACCTATACAAAACCACCACTGAAACTACAGCAGACATATCATTGACAGGTACATACCTATACAAAACCACCACTGAAACTACAGCAGACATATCATTGACAGGTACATACCTATACAAAACCACCTCTGAAACTACAGCAGACATATCATTGACAGATACATACCTATACAAAACCACCACTGAAACTACAGCAGACATATCATTGACAGGTACATACCTATACAAAACCACCTCTGAAACTACAGCAGACATATCATTGACAGATACATACCTATACAAAACCACCACTGAAACTACAGCAGACATATCATTGACAGGTACATACCTATACAAAACCACCACTGAAACTACAGCAGACATATCATTGACAGGTACATACCTATACAAAACCACCACTGAAACTACAGCAGACATATCATTGACAGGTACATACCTATACAAAACCACCACTGAAACTACAGCAGACATATCATTGACAGGTACATACCTATACAAAACCACCACTGAAACTACAGCAGACATATCATTGACAGATACATACCTATACAAAACCACCACTGAAACTACAGCAGACATATCATTGACAGGTACATACCTATACAAAACCACCACTGAAACTACAGCAGACATATCATTGACAGGTACATACCTATACAAAACCACCACTGAAACTACAGCAGACATATCATTGACAGATACATACCTATACAAAACCACCACTGAAACTACAGCAGACATATCATTGACAGGTACATACCTATACAAAACCACCACTGAAACTACAGCAGACATATCATTGACAGGTACATACCTATACAAAACCACCACTGAAACTACAGCAGACATATCATTGACAGATACATACCTATACAAAACCACCACTGAAACTACAGCAGACATATCATTGACAGGTACATACCTATACAAAACCACCACTGAAACTACAGCAGACATATCATTGACAGGTACATACCTATACAAAACCACCACTGAAACTACAGCAGACATATCATTGACAGGTACATACCTATACAAAACCACCACTGAAACTACAGCAGACATATCATTGACAGGTACATACCTATACAAAACCACCACTGAAACTACAGCAGACATATCATTGACAGGTACATACCTATACAAAACCACCACTGAAACTACAGCAGACATATCATTGACAGATACATACCTATACAAAACCACCACTGAAACTACAGCAGACATATCATTGACAGGTACATACCTATACAAAACCACCACTGAAACTACAGCAGACATATCATTGACAGGTACATACCTATACAAAACCACCACTGAAACTACAGCAGACATATACTGGAACGGATACATTTTCAATGGAAATGGAGGGACGAGGGAATGTTAGGTTTTGTGTTGAAAGCAATGATATTATAGTACAGAAGATTCTAGTGATTTGTGTACAGGTAGAAGGTGAATGCATACCTCTCAACCTCTTTGAGCAAGAAATCTGTACAAAGCCATAAATAATTAAATAATGAGGGGAACAAGGGCCCAGAAATAGAGACACGTTTTAAATATTGCTCTTACAAACTTAGAAAGCTGATAGAATAACAGGTTTTGTATTAAAATGAATTTTCTGAAGGATATTACGTCTGCCATTATTTTCCAACTTCAACCCTTAATTATTTGCCAGAAAACCACAATTTTATGAAAAACTACTCAAAAATGGGAGACAAAAATCTGGACATTCTGTAAAATTCTGTAACGTTGAGAGTTATCGGTGGACATATTAGTGGCAGCAGATAGAAGTGAAACGGCGTAATGGAGTTAACAGGGGTTGAACCGAGACTGGAATGGAAGAAAAGTAAAATAAGATGAACAACTGAGCAGCGGCATCTTGGTCTATGGGACTAAATGGAAGTTTGCTGGTGTTAGCCTATGTAATGCTGAAAGAGTATGAAACACATCAGTGGATGCACCAGGGAGTGAAATAATGCCATGTTTGGACAAGGCGTAGTATTCTGGCACAACAGTGAGATTCTGTTTGGCGTTTTCCTGAACTCAGAAAGGGTGATGGTGGCTCTTATGGTTGGCCTCCCAAAGTTTGGGGTGTAAAATAAAGAAGCTGCGAGTCCTGCATTTCCTGTTGGACAAGATGATGTAGAAACAGGGGGGATGACCATTTATTTTTATTTATTTATTTAACATTTGTTGACCGGGAATGTCCGACTAGGTTCCACAGAGCCTGTTTTCAGCGGGGGCCCGGAGAGAAACGCTCCAGATGCATGTCTTTGGAATGTGGGAGGAAACCGGAGCCCACCTTACCGGAGGAGAGCCCGCAGAACACAGGGAGAACATGCAAACTCCACACAGAAGGCACCCCAGCCGAGAATCGAACCGGAGAACCTCTTGCTGTGAGGCGACAACGTTAACCGCTGCACCACTGTGCCGCCCTGTTATGATCTGAGGTAGCAAGTTCTTTCCTTAATTCTCAACCCTCTAAAAATGTACGAGAATGCATTGTAGTTCAGAAGTTTGAACAGAAGGGTACCTAAGACAAGTTTTGGTCTTTTTGGCACAGGTAGCCAGTTTCCCTTTTTTTTTGGAGAACTGGGCAGAGATGTTCTGTGTTAGGAACAAGTGAGATGAAGCAACATATCTTAGGGGCAGTTGCTTGCATTGCAGTAAGGTATTTCTTTGACGCTGAGACTATTATTGGGGAAGCACAGTTGAGTTCTACCATCAAGATACATTTTACCAGTACCTCTCTTCTTGATAGGGACAGAAAGAATGAGATTTTACATGCCCAGAAAAGAGACTAATGTATTTCTGAATATAATTTATGAACATGAAGATGGAAGTTTAGTTTTGAGTCGGGTATTTAAACGATGTGGCAATGGCCAGGAGGCGATAGCTATCAAGAATGCTGAATATGGACAGAGAGGCTTTTAAGATTTTGAGGAGTTTGAAACATCAAAACATTTGATTAACTTGGGTTTATTGCCAGTCTCTTTGAAGCAAGGCTGCTGGGAAAGAGGGTCTTGTTAGCACCGTTTCTGTACGTGTTGTGGAGAGGAATGAGGTATATCCATTTTGTGTGTGTGTGTGTGTGTGTGTGTGTGTGTGTGTGTGTGTGTGTGTGTGTGTGTGTGTTAGTAACATTCTTCCAGAGAGAGAGGAAATTTCATTCCAGTTTTTAGTGCCAAATACTACAGGGCACTAGTAATAAAGTTACCCATAGTCGTGTGTCAACAGGTCACCCGGGGATGATCCAAATTAAGGCAAAAGTGTTGACTAAATTTTATTGGCCACAAGGTACAGCAAACTCTTAGTTAACCGACAGCCATGGGGATTGGTAGATGCCAGATAAAGTACAGTTTTGTACCTACCATAAATGTAGATGTCCGATAGGTATGCATCTGCAGTCATCACATATGGGTTGTCCTGCCTCAGGCAGCCCTTCAGTCAGCCGGATTCCAAAGTCTGGGTCTGGCCTCGGCTGATGTCGCACTTTCCCCGACGTCAGAGCGTCTGGGGTATAAAAGCATCAGCCAACGCCATTTTCCTCAGTTTTTCTTGCCCCAGATGCCAGGTGCCCTCTAAGGAAGGCTAAAATTTGGAGATATGCATTGCAAAAACAAATCCAAACATGCACAGTACTATAAAAAACAAATACACCATAATAGATCCCCCCAGCTAGCTATAAGAGGGGTAAGTACCCAAGAAGTATACCACAGAGGGGAAGGAGGGAGGGAAAACCTGACTGCAGATGCATACCTATCAGACATCTACATTTATGGTAGGTACAAAATTGTACTATGTCCTTGAAGGATGCATCTGCAGTCATCACATATGGGTAGAATACCATAGCCAAACTGGGGGAGGAGGTACTAAGTAAAGGATGGTGTAGCTAAGATACCCTGCAGGACTGCCGTAGCAAAGCCTGCTCTGGATCTGGAGTATAAAGGTAAACTGTAATGCTTGGCAAATGTATGCACGGAGCTCCATGTAGCAGCTTCTAAAATGTCCTTGGTAGCCACCCCTCTTAGGAAGGCTGTGGTGGTGGCTGTGGCTCTCGTGGAATGAGGTCTAATGTCAGCTGGCACAGTTTTTCCATGAAAGGAGTAACAAAAACGAATGCAATTTCCTATCCATTTTGAAATTGTCTGCTTGGAAATTGCTTTTCCTTGTGCCCCAGCAGCATATGCTACAAACAGCTGGTCAGTCTTTCTGTAACTTTTAGTTCTGTCCAAGTAGTAGCGCAACTGTCTGTGTATGTCCAGGGTGTGCAGAAGTTTCTCCCCTTTATTCTGTGGTTGTGGGAAGAATGTAGGCAAGTGAATAGCTTGGTTCAAAGATACCCTGGATACCACCTTTGGCATAAATGTAGGATTGGTTCTCAATGAAACTCTGTCCTGATGAAAGATAAGAAATGGCTGTACTGCCATTAGAGCTTGTAACTCAGATACTCTTCTTGCTGAGGTTATGGCCAGAAGGAAGGCAGTTTTCCAAGACAGAAACTGAAGATCTGCAGATGCTGCTGGTTCAAAAGGAGGAAGTGTTAGATTTTCCAACACGAAGTTAAGGTCCCAAGTAGGTAGAGGTGGTTTCCTTGGAGGATTGATGTTTTTGATTCCTCTTAGAAACTGTCTCAGGAGAGGATGAGAGAAGACAGGTGGATTAACATTGTATTCTGCTGAAATTGCTGAGGTATGTATCTTAATGGAAGAGTAAGACAGGCCGTTGTGGAACAATTCTGCCAAATATTCCAATATATGTGCCATGTTCATCACTGTCACATCTAGGCCCTTTGTTGTGTTCCAAGTGTTAAATCTTTTCCATTTTGCTGAATATGCCTTCCTTGTGGAAGGCCGGCGAGCTTCCATAATAATATCCTTCACTCTCTGGGACAGCTTATCCTGAGGAGGAGTCATGGTATTCTCCAGGCAGTTAGCTGCAAGGTTTTCAGGTTGGAATGCAGAGTCTTGAAATTGTGCTGCGTCAGTAGAAGTGGCCATAGGGGGAGAGGCCACGGTTTTGTCTGTGACATGCTCTTTAACAGTGGGTACCAGTGCTGTCTTGGCCAGTTTGGAGCCATCAGAATCACTCTGGGCTGCTCTGTCCTGATCTTCAGTAAGACCTTGGTCATTAATGGGAGAGGTGGAAAAGCATACACTGTTAGAGCTTTCCAGCTGAAAGAGAGAGCGTCCACTTTCCATGCTTGTGGGTGGTATGTCCTTGAGCAGAATTTCTTCAGTTGATGATTGTGGGGGGAGGCGAACAGATCTATTTCCGGCCTTCCCCATGATTGTGTTATGAGTAAGAAGATGTCTGGGTGCAGCATCCATTCGTGTGCATCCGTGATATTTCTGCTTAAGTTGTCTGCCAGTATATTGTCTTTCCCTGGCACGAACTGGGACTGCAGCTGTATATTGAGTTTCAAGGAAAGTTCCCTTAGATTCATTGCCAGTCTGCAAAGAGGGTAGGAATGGGTGCCTTCTTGCTTGTTTATGTACCACATAACTGTGGTGTTGTCTGTCCTTATGAGTAGGTGGCCTTGATGAAGAAAAAGTTTGAAGGCTTCGATTGCGTGCATCACTGCCAGCATTTCCTTTTGGTTTATGTGCATGCGCAGCTCTTTGTGACCATAGCCCTTGGATACATCTGCCCTCCATGTGTGCTCCCCAACCTTGGTCTGAAGCGTCCGTAGTGATGGTTTGGTTGGCTCTTGGCTTGCCGAAGGGCAACCCGCTGTTCGACTGGCAGGCTTGAGCCCACCACAGAAATTCCTTTTGGAGGCATGGAATGAGTGGGATCAAGGCTTCTAAGCTGTGACTGTGCAGAGTCCATAAACTCCTTAGGTACCATTGCAATTTTCTCATATGCAGCCTTGCTTGTGGGATCAGAAGAATGCAAGATGCCATGTAACCCAGGGCCTGCAGGATTTTACTTGCAGTCAGCTGAGTTTGTCTCGTCAGATTCTTGAAGTAATCCGGTAGTTGTTTTTGTTTTTCTTCTGTGAGAAAGGCCATTTGGGTGGTTGTGTCTAGATCCGCACCCAGAAAAGTTATTCTTTGGGATGGAACAAGTCTTGATTTGTGGATGTTGACTGTATATCCCAAGGCCTGCAGTAGGTGGATGGCATAATCCAAGTCCTTTAACAAAGTTTGCTTGCTGTCCGCTTGTAGAAGGCAGTCATCCAGATATGGGTAAATTTGAATCCCCTGAAGTCTGCAGTGTGCAATTACTGATGCCAGGCATTTCATGAATACTCTGGGCCCAGTTCATAAGCCAAAGGGCAATGCTGAGAATTGATAATGATCTGACCCTGCAAGAAATCTGAGGTGTCTTCTGCAACTTTGTCTGATAGGGACATGCAGGTATGCCTCCTTGAGGTCTAGAGTCACCAGCCAAGACCCCTTGCCCAGCATGGGAAGGAGTTGCTGTAGAGTCAGCATTTTGAATTTTGGCACAATGAGGTAAGTATTCAGTGCGGACAAGTCGAGAATAGGCCTCCATTGATTTTCTTTTCTTGGAACAAGGAATAATCTGGAGTAAAATCCTTGGCCTTGTTCTGAAAGAGGTACCTTTTCTATAGCTTTCATTTGTATTAAGTTGGAAATTTGTTTCAAAGCCTCTGCCCTCTGATTTGGTGGCAGGTCTGGCATGCCTTTTCTTTTTGGCAATGTGTGGAAATGGAACCTGTATCCTTTGTCTATTATTTGCAGTGTCCATGTGTCCCTTGTAATGCTGTGCCAATTTTTTGAAAATAAAGAAAGCTTTCCACCCAAAGGTGCTTCTAATTGAGCCCTGGTCGGCGGAGTCAAAATAAAGTCATTGAGTCTGTCCTGGTGTAGCAGTTGTAGTTCCTGCACTACCTCTCTGGTTGGGAGGCTGCCATTGACGGCCTCTGTAGGAGCCTCTAGCTTGCCCTCTACCTCTGGCACGCCTATTCCTGCCTCTCTGAGATCTGTCTGAGTCCGGAAAGGACCAATTCTTAGTAGGCCAATTTCTTCTGAATCTCGTGGTTGGACTTGCAGAAAGTCTTTGACTGTTTGCACAGATTTTGCCTTTTCTTCAAATTTCTTTAAGACCTCTTGAGCCGTGGAACCAAATAATTTTGCTTTTCCATAGGAGCATCCAAAAGCTTAGCTTTAACATGGTCTGGCAGAGATTGTTCCTTCAGCCAGGCATGCCTACGTGACTGCACCTGTCATAGCTGACCTACATGAAGCTTCCAATGCATCATAACCACACTGCAAGAAATGGTTACTAACCTGCTGGGAGTTATGTACCAGATCCTGAAGGATTTACATCAAGGGGTTCAGAAGAAGACAGTTTCTTATGCAATTCATCTAACAAATACTCTTGGTACTGTATCATATGAAATTGACAATTTAATGCCCTCATGGAAAGAGTTGCAGAAGTATACACTTTCTTACCCCAGCTCTCTAAAGCTCTGGACTCCCTTTCAGAGGGTAGAGGATTTCTAGCAGTGGCAGCTGCAACCCCTTTTGGGCCCTGGGAAACAGTTTCTGGATCAGCAGAGTGGGCCTTGTACAGGTGTAGATGTGAGTCCGGGACCCTGTAGTACCTATAAGGTTTGGCAGGAGCCGGAGGGAGAGAGTCAGGGGCTGTACTAGCATCAGAGTACACATCATCAATAACATTCAAAACAGGAGGTATAGCTAAAGGCCTATGCGGAGGTAAATGTAAAAAGGTCCTTAATCTCTTTCTAGAATCAGAGAATTCCTGACCCTGCCATTGAAAATGTTCTCTCATAGAGTGTAATGTCTCTCCAAAGGAGAGCTCTTCAGGAGGGGAGGCCAAGGGAATAGATTCTTCAGCATCAGAATTCAGAATCCTCGTAGGCCGAATAAGTCTCCTCCTGGTGGTCTGACAGAGTAGAGCCATCAGTGGACTCATCCGAGGAGTGGGGGTCAGAGGGCTCCACCCTGGGCCTTTTGTCTGGAGGTGGTTGAGAGCCCCTGTCCGGATGAGGTTGAGAACCTCTAATTAAGGAGATAAGATCCTCTGCTAAGCTAAGAATCGGTGAGCCAGTAGAAGGTCTCTGAGAGGTAACCTTGGGAGGCAAAGCTTTAGTAAGTTTAGCAGCTTTAGCCCTAGAGAAAGCCTTAATGGACATGGATGCAGGAGGTCTGGCTGCACCACGTGCAGGAGTAGACTTGTCTAAAGGAATGGTGTCGGAAGGTTCCTGGACACCAGTTTCAGAAGGTAATTCAATAACCGACTCGGCCAGGACCTCCGGGGCCGAGGTAGTCGGTTGTGCGATTTTGGTAATCGGAAGTACCAAGGACTCGGTTTCAGCCGAGACCGAGACACTCGCGGTAGGCCTGACCGTGGTTTCAGCCGAAACGCGACCAATTCGCGTGTCGGTCCTTGTCCTTCCGTTTCTTAACTAAATGCGAAGTCGGAGTCTCCAACTGCATCTTGTAAGCAAAACTAGCCCCAAAGCATTCCTCTGCAAACTCCGACCGACGTCTAAGAGTTCGTCGGTTGAAGGAAGCACAGGCTGAACAGGCCGAGACGCCGTGGTCTGGGCCTAGGCAGGGGAGGCAGTAAGAGGAAATCTTTATGAGGTATTTGTTTCCCACAAGTTAAACAATTATTAACTTTATCTGACATCGGCTGAGGCAAGAAAGAGTCCTAACGGGTACTTAGCTTTTTCGAAGTCTTCGGTAGCTGAATCACAGGAGCTGGCCGACCGGCACTTGCGAACTGCTTCTGCTTCGGGCACCACGCGGCAAGAAAGACTGAGGAAAATGGCGTCGGCTGATGCTTTTATACCCCAGACGCTCTGACGTCGGGGAAAGTGCGACATCAGCCGAGGCCAGACCCAGACTTTGGAATCCGGCCAACCGAAGGGCTGCCTGAGGCAGGACAACCCATATGTGATGACTGCAGATGCATCCTTGAAGGACATCTGTAGTTTCTGATTGCTTGAGAGTTACTATTAAAAAACAGGCCTGACTAATACTGTACCCTATACTATTTATTTGGTTTGACCTGTTTTCAGGTTGGGGTGAGAGGGAATTTATTCCTATCTTCCTTTTTAAAACTCTAAAAACATAACGCATGTTTCTGCCGGGGGGGGGGGGGAGTAACAGAAAGTGCAACACATGAAAATTGTACTGTATTCCTTCAATGTTTTTTTTCTGGTTGCTTCAGTTCCAGTTACCCAAGAGTTTATTGTATAATACAAAAATAAAATTCTGCACTTACTATCCAGACTGTCAGAAGACTTCATCCCAGACGGACCTTAATTGTCCCTATATTCCAACAGCGATAACAGAGGAACCATTTGAATACATTACTGGGGCCATTGCGAGTCTAACAGCAAAAGCTAGCAATGAGTATTGGAATACACTAGTGGTAATGAAATATGCCACAAAATATCCAGAAACTGTACCATTACCTAAGGATAATGCTAAGTGTATTGCTAGAGAACTAGTATGATTACTGTTCAGAGTGAGTATTCCTAAACAGATGCTTATTGTCCAAGGCAATCCTATAATGTCATGGGTACTGCATCTATCGCACTACGGTTTGTCCAAAGCAGTCTGACTATGTCGCACATACTGCATCAATTACAGCACTGTTTGTCCAAGGCAGTCTATGTCACATGTACTGCATCAATCGTACTACTGTTTGTCCAAGGCAGTCCGACTATGTCACATGTACTGCATCAGTTACAGAGCTGTTTGTCCAAGGCAGTCCGACTATGTCATGGGTACTGCATCAATCGCACTACTGTTTGTCCAAGGCAGTCCGACTATGTTACACATACTGCATCAGTTACAGCACTGTTTGTCCAAGGCAGTCTGACTATATCACATGTACTGCATCAGTTACAGCACTGTTTGTCCAAGGCAATCCTATAATGTCATGGGTACTGCATCTATCGCACTACAGTTTGTCCAAGGCAGTCCAACTATGTCACACGTACTGCATCAGTTACAGCACTGTTTGTCCAAGGCAGTCTGACTATGTCATGGGTACTGCGTCAATCACAGTACTGTTTGTCCAGGGCAGTCCGACTACGTCACATGTACTGCATCAGTTACAGCACTGTTTGTCCAAGGCAGTCTGACTATGTCACACGTACTGCATCAATTGCACTAATGTTTGTCCAAGGCAGTCCGACTATGTCACACGTACTGCATCTGTCCAAGGCAGTCCGACTATGTCACACATACTGCATCAATTACAGCACTGTTTGTCCAAGGCAGTCTATGTCACATGTACTGCATCAATCGCACTACTGTTTGTCCAAGGCAGTCCGACTATGTCACATGTACTGCATCAGTTACAGCGCTGTTTGTCCAAGGCAGTCCGACTATGTCATGTGTACTGCATTAGTTACAGCACTGTTTGTCCAAGGCAGTCCAACTATGTCATGGATACTGCATCAATCGCACTACTGTTTGTCCAAGGCAGTCCGACTATGTCATGGGTACTGCATCAGTTACAGCACTGTTTGTCCAAGGCAGTCCGATTATGTCACCCGTACTGCATCAATCACACAACTGTTTGTCCAAGGCAGTCCGGCTATGTCACACGTACTGCATCAGTTACAATGATGTTTCTTCAAGGCAGTCTGACTATGTCACACATACTGCATCAATCGCACTACTGTTTGTCCAAGGCAGTCCGACTATGTCACACGTACTGCATCAATTACAGCACCGTTTGCCCAAGGCAATCTTATTATGTCATGAGTACTGCATCAGTTACAATAATGTTTAAGGTAAAGTAGTTAAAAACATCTGTTTACCATTTACAGTCTGATGGCAGTAGACATGTTCAATAAAAAAAAAAAATGAAATACATGTTAAAAAAAACTAACTGATAGGTTCATGAACCTATCTGCCCGAGGGCATTTATAAGCCTACTCAGATTGTGTCTGCTTTCGCTGCCCTATTGATTAGTTAACTGATCCTCTGTCAAGCAGAGCCAATGAAGTGATCCCAGGGGTGTATTTTCTGTTACCCATCCACTCATCAATGTTTCTCTTGAAGAGTTTTAGTGAGGGACTCTGCCTAATGTAGTTTGGAATTTTGTTCCAAAGCATGGGGAGTCTCTGTGACAGGAATTGGCTCAAGTACTGGTGTCATTCTAAGGGGATCCAATGTCTGTCTGCCTGGGATGACATGTTGGACAAGCCATGCTGCTTCGCAAGGGATGGCTTACACCTGTCACCACTGGGCTTCCGGATATTGGCTAAGGCTCTTGCCACCCCCATAGTGCCTTTTTTAGGCAAGGCTCAAAAGACAAACCCACCTCCTTAGAAAACAAAAATGGAAAAAAACTAAGGGTAATGCTGCTCAATGCCAGAAGTCTAAACCTCAAGATGCAGGCACTTGATGCACTCCTCAGCATGGAGAACATCGACGTCTGTGCAGTAACTGAAACCTGGTTCAAGGCTCCTGAGAGCACCCCAGTCCTACCAGGCTATACTTCATATCATGCTTTTCGACCCCAAAACCCATGCTGAACCACAAAGGGAAGGGGAGTGTCCATATTCATCAAGGACACCCACACCTCCAGGTTAGTAGCAACACATGAAGCATCAGAGACCATACAGGTGCAACTAACCATAGGCAAAACTGCTATACAACTGGTAGCATGTTACAGACCACCCTCCCAATCTCAAGAACCCCACTCAGCCTTCCTGAAGACATTGGAGGATATGAATGTATCACAAAATACCATCATACTGGGAGACTTCAACTACCCAAACATAGATTGGGTACATTATTCTAGCCCTAATACCCTAGCCCAAAGGTTCCTGGAATTCATAAATTCAAATGCACTGGAACAACTAGTCACCTCTCCCACTAGGGAGATAATATACTAGACCTGATCATCACAAACATGGGGACAAAATGCTCCACACCGGAAGTATACCCCTCACTAGTGAGATCTGACCACAAACTAATGACCCTGGATATACATATCCCACCTCCACCCCCAGCACAAAAGACCACAGTGAAAAACTTCTCAAAAGCAGACTTCACTCTTCTTAAGACTGAGATGGTATCCTTTAAGCCCACTGTGCCAGTGGATACCACATCCCACAATGCCGAATCCTTCACAAATGCTTTCTATGGACATCTCCAAGAATGCATGGATCGTGCAATCCCAAACAAATCCAAGTCCCTCTCCACCAAAGGTAAGCGTCCTGTCTGGTGGACTGCAGCCATAAACAAATTGTATAACAAAAGAAGGAAGCTACTGCACGTCAGAGCAAAATCCCTTGAAGGGAAGACATCTCTGATCAACATTAGCAGAAAACTACGTTCTCTCATAAAAACATCCAAGGCCAACTTTGAGAGAAAAATCGCTAAGGACACTAAAGATAACCACAAAGCCTTCTTTAGCTATGTTAGAAACCTGGGCAGAAACCCTCAGATATGCTCAGATTTGGTTCACAACAACAAAAAATACACTGAACCCACAGATATTGCCAACATTCTGGCTGACAGGTTCAGTGCAAATTTCTCCCCTCCTTCACCTCCAAAAGAAGAAATAATTATCCCAGCTGAATGTAATCTCCCTGTCATCTCAGATGTTCAAGTGAGAACCACCCTAAACAAAGCAAAAAACACAGCATCAATGGGACCTGACAGTATCCCGGGTTGCATGTTACGTGAACTCCAAGAGGAGCTAAACCCACACATAAAAATGCTATTTAACCTTAGCCTTACTTCGGGATATGTACCTGAACACTGGCGTACAGCAACAGTGGTCCCACTCCACAAGGGGGGGTGCCTCTACAGACACTGGAAACTACCGCCCCATAAGCTTAACCAGCCTGGTCTGCAAAGCTACAGAAAAAATCATTATGGAACTCATAAACAGAGACATAGGGGACCTACAGACACTTGACCCCACCCAGTTCGGCTTTGTAAAGGGCAGATCCTGCCTTTTAAACCTGGTTGACTTTTTCGAAACAGTCACTAGAGCCATTGATCAGGGCAAAGCAGTCCATACAGCATACCTGGACTTGGCTAAGGCCTTCGACACAATACCCCACTCAGGCATCATAGATAAGCTCAACAGCTTAAAAGTAAACCCTTATGTCACTAGATGGGTTGCAAACTGGCTAAAGGACAAAACCCATAAAGTTAAAATCGCTGGAGCAATGTCAGACTCAAAGCCAGTCACAAGTGGTGTCCCACAGGGATCTGTCCTGGGACCCCTCTTGTTCGGCATTTATTTCTCAGATGTTAAAGCAAACATGAGAGGGCTGTGGCTGACAAAGTTCGCAGATGACTGCAAACTAGGCGCCATAGTCGATACACCAGCAGACACACACATCCTACAAAAAGGCCTCACAGAAATGGACAACTGGTGCCAGAGTCACGGCCTTAAACTAAATGCCAAAAAATGTATAGTCATCCCCTTTGGGAAAAACAAAGTACCCACAAATTATCACATAGACAGCAACCCACTGAGTATGGAAAAAGTAATCAGAGACCTAGGGACCCAAGTCGACAGCGACCTCTCATTTGACACCCACGTTGCCAAAGTGGTTAGAAAAACATTCTACCTTGCACACCTCATCATGAAGGGATTCACACCCAGATCCAAGGATGTCATCATACCCCTATATTCCTCCCTCATCAGACCCATGATTGAGTACAATGCCCCATTTCATATGTACCTCACCCGGCATTTGCAACAGCTGGAGAGACCACAAAAGTACCTCACCAAGAGGATCAAGGGTCTCCAACATATGTCTTATTCTGCCAGACTAAAGAAACTTCAGCTCTATTCAGTAGCATACCGCCTGCTCAGAGGTGATCTCTGCCTGACGTACAAGGCCATGTCCAATCAGGATCTGATGGACATGCTCCACCTCAAAAATCCAAATCCATCAGGACCACGAGAGCTAAAGACTTAAACCTCGGCACAAGTATGAATAGGACATGCTGGAGGGATAGATTCATAACCCAGAGGCTTCCCATGCTTTGGAACAAGATTCCAGTTCGTATTAAGCAGAGCCCCTCACTGACTCTCTTCAAGAGAAATCTTGATGAGTGGATGGGAGATTGTAAGTTTACCCCAGGGGTCACATCTGTGTCACTGCTAGACAGGGGCACAGTAAACTAATTCTATTATATAAGGGGACCTTCACTGTGTCACTACTAGACAGAGGCACAGTATTCTAAATTTATTCTGTACATTTTTTGTACCATTTCATGGGGTGGCAAAAGCCACATCACTATGGCTAGGCTTACAAATGCCCCAGGGCAGATAGCCTAGTACTATACTATGAAACTATGAAACTATGAATCTATCCTTCCAGCATGTTCTATTTATTGTTGTGGTGATGTTTAGCTCACTAGAGTGCTTGGCTTGCAGTGACTTGGATTTCTTTAGGTGGAGCATGTCCATCAATTCTGTGTTGGACATTGCTTTGTAAGTCAGGCAGAGATCACCTCTGAGTAAGTGATATGCCACTGAGTACAGCCAGAGTTTTTTCAGTCAGGCTGCATAGGACATATGTCTGAAACCAGTAATCCTCTTGGTGAGGTACTTTTGTGGCCTTTCCAGCTGTTGGAAGTGTCTTGTGAGGTACATCCCAAATTGGGCATTGTACTCTATGATGGGTCTAATGAGTGGCGAGTAGAGGGGCACTATAACCACTATTTCTAGATGTGAACTCTTTAATAATTAGATGGGCCACATAGAAGGATTTCCTAACTACTTTGGCAATACGATTGTCAAAGGAGAGATTACTATCTACCTGGGTCCCCAGATCTCTTATTACCTCTTCTGTATTAAGGGGACTGCCACCTATGTTGTAATTCGTGGGTGTTTTGTTTTTCCTAAACGGGATGACTATGCATTTTTTGGCATTTAGCTTGAGGCCATGACTTTGACACCAGGTGTCCGTCTCAGTAAGGTCCTTTTGGAGGATGTCCTTATCAGCCGGAGAGTCAGTTATGGCTCCCGGTTTGCAGTCATCGGCGAACTTGGTTAGCCATAGTCCTCCTGTGTTTGCCTGTACTTCTGAGAAGTATATGCCGAACAGTAGGGGGTCCCAGGACCGAGCCTTGTGGGACACCACTTGTGACTGGTTTAGAGTCGGACCTGGAGCCTGCTATTCTTACCGTGTGAGTTCTGTCTGTAAGCCAGTTGGCAACCCATCTTGTAATGTAGGGGTTTATGTTCAGGCTGGTGAGTTTTTCTGTAATACCTGAATGGGGAATGGTGTTGAAAGCCTTGGCGAGGTCAAGGTAGGCTGTGTGAACCACCTTTCCCTCGTCTATGGCCTTGGTGACTGTCTCGAAGAAGTCAACCAGGTTTAGTAGGCATGATCTGCCCTTAACAAAGCCGAACTGGGTCGCGTCAAGTGTTTGGAGGTTCCCAATGTCTTTGTTAATGAGTTCCATGATGATGCGCTCCATAGCCTTGCAGACCAGGCTAGTCAGGATTATGGGGCGATAATTACCAGGGTCAGTTGTGGCCCCCTCCTTTGTGGAGAGGAATAACTGTTGCTGTTCGCCATTCTATGGGCATGTAGCCTGTGGAGAGGCTGAGGTTGAACAGCGTGTTTAGGTGGGGGATTAGTTCATTCTGTAGTTCGTGCAAGACGCAGCCTGGGACACCATCTGATCCCATTGACGCTGTGTTTTTGGCTTTTGAAAGGTCTGTTTTCACCTGTGCGTCTGTGATTTTTGGGACACTACACTTTTCTGGTATTGCTGTGGGCTCTTTTGGGGGTGACGTTTGCACTGAATCTATCCAGGATGTTGGCAATATCAGTAGGTTCAGTATATTTTGTGCTATTTTGCACTAGTTCAGTGCATATCTGAGAGTTGCCACTTAGATTCTTAACATAGCTAAAGAAGGCTTTGTGGTTATCTTTTGAATCCTTGGCTATTTTTCTTTCGAAGTTAGCCTTGGATGACTTCATGAGGGACCTTAGTTTCTTACTGATACTGATCAGGGATGTCCTTCCTTCTTGGGATTTGCTTTTTTTCTGAACTAGTTTCCTCCTTCTATTGTA
>NC_056740.1:463925128-463980128 GCF_019279795.1 Protopterus annectens | reverse complement strand
CGGTCTGTTTGTTTGTGACCCACTGTACATGTGCTGGCTCATTTTTGGTTTGGACTTTGCCTTTTGGAATGGAGCTGTGCACTTGCCATCCGTGCAGCTTATCTGGCTGTTTGGGTTTCGTTTCTTCATTCCTGCTGTACAGTGTGATTATCTTTTCAATTGTGGTTGGACTTTTCAGTTGCTGCAACATCCATATAAGTTTTGGATTCTAGTCCTACATCCTGAACGGTCGACTTATGTGTGTGGATCTGTTGGATTGGATTCTGTTAGCACAGTACGTTTTGAGATACTGGGAGATCCCTGCTAAAATTTGTGTTCTGTCGATTTGTGTTTTGGAACTAAGGAATAATATATTACTTGTGTATTAACATACAATGGGCCTACATTTTAGTTCTGGCTTGGATTAAGGGCAATTATTTGATGCTACACCCAAGTGACTTTTTTGGCTATATATGACTTTTTATTTTTATGTTCACATCTGTCATATGGCCTGAACGGGCCTCTTGACTTTGGAACGGTTGACTGTTCCCTCAGGGTCATTTCGCAAACAATAACATATATGCTCCTTATAGAAAAAGGGTGTTTGACATTTTTGAAGTGAATTTAACCGTTTATATGGTCAGGTGCGGAGGTCATATAATAATGTTTGTTTCCATTATCATGGATTTGTTCGTCGAAAGGGATTCTGCACTAACCATAATTGCCTGGGTTGGCCTTGTCTGATTTAAATGGCGGAAGGCATTTGGTGTGGAGGTACATATTCTTAGCAAGAAGGGTGATTTTTATCATTGAGTTTTTGGACCGTGTTTTAGATAACAGTTTCTTTGCATTGGATTACATCTTTTGACTATTGGTTACAATCGGTCGGAAGCTTTCCTGTGTATGGATTGTGTTGATTTGATGGTGTTTACAACTCGGGACAAACATTTCATCGTTCTAGGACATACTAATGCAGGATAGTTCCTATTTTTCTTTCTAGCTGGATTTTAATGTGACTGTTAATAAACCAAAGTTGACCACTCCGTAAAACAAAAGTCCTTCAAACCATTAGTCTACCATCAAGATTCAAAAAGCTTGTCTAATGCTCCTGTTGAGTAAGCAACAAAACAATCTATTGGGATAAACATCTGCATGTAGGAATCATATATGGCATGTCTATACTTATTGGGGTTTCCATCAACATTTATGTCCTTATTAGAAGGAATTTCACACTAAACAAATGCGGTTTGGGGTTGCCCTTCTACACTGGAATCGTGTAATGCATTTTGTGTTGCCGCATATTCATTTTTTCAAGATTTGTCTATCGGACATTTTATTTGGGTAATTGGCCAGGTCTCTAACATTATTTTTCAACTGTAGTTATAATTAGGATAATCCAGTGTATGATCTTGTTGATTGTGGGGCAGTTTCAATTGTTTGTTTCAAACATAGGGACTTCCTATTGTGAAACTTTAGCATTTGGGTTACCTAAAATGTCTATTTTTGTACTAAAATGATTATTGTCAACATTGTAACCAGTCTTTGAGTACCAGTACAAGTGCCCGTTATCACAAATGCGGTCTAATAAGATCTGTAAACCTGGCTAACACTAAGCATAGATAACATGGCAATTTACTTAGTGAATTCCTACATTTGGTGTGATACAGTCTGTTTTTTTGTTATTCATTCATAATTTACAGGTGACCCCATCACATGAAGCTTTTTTATGCCTTCTGGTGGAGATCATCATTGTTATAAATACATTGATACTGTATTAGGTACCCAATTTGTTGGGTTTTCCTCATAGTTGTGAGCAACCTAATGAGTTTGGAATTATTGTGCACTGACTGAGTGTATTTAGATACTGGACCCATTGTTGACCAAAGATATTTAGTTTTCTATTTTTGGTATATTATGACACTTGTCTTTTCTTGGCTAAGGTGATCTTACATATAGTATTTTTTGGGCAGGTGCAATATTGGCTGTACTTTGGGTATGTTGAGTGAGTATGCCACACTGGGTTTCTTAGGGACACATAGTACATCACTCACTGTTTGATGTTTTTACAGATGGGTTTTGTTATTTACAGTGTCCCTTTGGCAATTGTGGATTGGGGTGAATATCCATTTCTGTAACTTATGCCATCTATTTTTTTGGGGTGAATACCCGGTTTGGTAAAATTGGTGATGACCAGGAGATATGAGGTGTTATATATATATATATATATATATATATATATATATATATATATATAATTTTTCACACCTTAAATACATTTTCCTGTTTACATTGCCCATTTGGTAATTGTGGATTGGGGTGAATACCCATTTTTGTTACCTATGCCATCCATTTTATTGGGGTGAATACCCGGTTCGGTAAATTTGTGAGAATAAGGAGACATTAGGGGTTTTATTAAAATTTTTTACACCTCATATCATATATTTTTTTTCATTCACACCCTATTTTGGTACAACAATTTGCGCCTGGACTATTTGTGCATTACACAAATTCTTTACCTATAGGATTATATATTTTGTAGCCACACTAGGAAATGATGGATTTGTGGTCTACTACTAGAGGTCTCTCCTCTGATTCCGAGGATCTCAGAATTTTTGGGTTGGGATCAACTGATGGCAACAATGGTTCTGCTATCCAGGTCCCTGGTCAGCAGTGCAAATCAGCTTTTATTAAGCTTACCAGAGAAATGAAATAATTGAGAAGCAATGTATGGCATCTTAGACTACTTAGGGCTTTTCAACAGAAGAACACTGTACCACGAGGGCTTAGGATCAGGTTACGACCGATGGTTTCACAACCGGATCAACTATTGCTAGATCAATGGCTGGAAGTACAGCAACAAGCCTCTATGGGCTTTGTGAATGTATTGGCAGCTCATTATGAAAGAATGATAGAGCAACAAACCAGAGAGCTACTCACCATAAGTGAAGGTCTTCAGAAGTACATGACTTTGTCATGTTATAATTCTTTCATTTGTGAACTTAATCAGGATCTTTCAGAATTTGACAAAATTCTGAAAGATGAAAAACAATCAAAAAATTCAGTAGAGATGTGGGCGATTATGATAGAGGGAAACCCTTTGAAATATTACAGAAGGTCAAATTTCTGAGCCCCAATCAGATTTCTAACAGGCCAAGGCCAGCCAGGACCAAGTCAATTTTGAAAAAGTGGAATAGAGAATCAGTTACCTCTGGGGAGGATTCGTCCTCCAATACAGATTGGGAAGATAGCCACACGAGTACGTCTCCAGTCCCCAAGAGGAACAATACTGGGAACAATTTGGAAGTGGGGTGTCCTTTAGGCCCAAAGCAAGAAATAGAGGGAGAGGAAACACAAACACAAAGGTACCAGCAGACCTCAGGGGAACTTTGGATATCATGGCCAAGATTTAGATGTGCTTTATGACAATGTACACAACATTTCTTCTTTGACGCTCACTGAATTAGACATTAAAGTTTTGAATAAAGGTCTCAGTTTTGTACCGGGTTTCTGTGTACCAGAGCAGTTTTTTGTACAGGACTTGACCAATTTTTGCCGTATTTTGAATCTAAAATTATATTTTCAGAATTCGGAGTAGACCGGTGATGACAATATTAACCTCAGACCTTTTAAGTTTAGACCATCAACTTTCAAACCACCTATGTCATCTACGGTTTTAGACTTTCAAAATAATGTACTCAGATTTACATTTGAATTTTCATAAACACAATATCACGAAAGATAACATTAGTAGGGAGGAATGGTTGTGCATTGACAGACTCGGCTTGAACAAGAACATAGTGATTTTGCCAGCAGACAAGGGAGAGGCGGTTGTCATTCAGGATTGGGAACAATATCATACAGAAGCACAGAGGCAGATATCTGATACCAGACATTATATGATCATGCCTCCTGACCCAACATCAAAATTTAAACATGACATTGATCAATTTTTGGATTTGGCTGTTGAGGAAGGTATCATTTCTGTGAATATCGGTCACCAGTTAAAAGCAGATCATCCCAAACAACAATACCTTTATTTATTGCTCAAAATCCATAAAGATCCTGATAAACCACCTGGCTGACCTATTGTCTCTGGCAGGGGGTCATTAATGGAGCCACTCTCAGAGTACCTTACTATAGATCTTAAACCTTTGCTTGGTTTGGTCTGTGCCAGGATTCAGGACAATACCCAGTTTCTAGCCATTACTTCTGAGATGCAATTGGAAGCCGACTGGCTTCTGTGTACTTCGGATGTCACCTCTCTATATACTAGCATTCCCCACTGGGCAGGTCTCACTGCCCTGCAATATTGGCCGGACAGACCAAACCTTTTTCAACCAGGTTTCAATACTCTTGTTTGTTTGCCAGAGATGGTACTCACACATAATATTTTTTACTACCAACAGGTATCTGGCAGGTTCAAGGTACTGCAATGGGGGCATCTTTTGCCCCCATTTATGCGGATTTATTTATGGCTTACGTGGAGGAGCATCTTATTTATGACAATAGCCATAATATTTTTTTGAATGAAACAGATATTTGACGTAGATATCTTGATGACTGTTGGATGGTGTGGAAGGCTGATGTGGCATTTTTATTAGAATTTGTGGAATACCTCAATGAAAACAAGTGGGGTATTGAGTTCAATATAACTTTTCATAAACAGGAAATCACTTTCCTGGATGTATTGATTAGGAGAACCAATACAAACACATTGGAAAGTGAGGTTTTCAGAAAAGTTCCACAATTTAACACACTTTTACATGCCACTAGCTTCCACCCACAACATGTCATCAGGAATATTCCTAAGTCACAATTTCTTAGGATCCAAAGAATTTGTTCTAGCTCAACCACGTATGGCCAATGTAGACAGGACCTGGTTACCAGATTAAAAAATAGGGGATATAGGGCAGGTGACATTTGCAGAGCCAGTCTTTTTGCCAATCCACAGGATAGGAACCAATTGCTCTCATATCAGCAGCGGTTAAGGAAAAATAGACAAGAACTGAGGCTTGTGACAACATATGGCAGAAACACTAGGATCTTTATGGATATTGTGGACAAGTATTTGAATGTTTTACAGTCGGATACCAAACTTAAAGAATATCTGAATGACAACTGCTCCGTCTCTTTCCGTAATGGCCGTTCTTTGGCTCATTGTTCAGTCATTATAAAAAATGGAATGAGGTAGATCAATTTCTGACTCAAAGAACAAACACTGGACGCAAACTGGTGGGGTGCACTCCATGTGAACACTGCACATATTGTCCTAGAATATTTAAGACAGACAGTTTTAGTAGTCACAATTCACCTATTGTTTATGATACTTCATTTTTTTGCCAACTGCAATACTAGTTGGGTCATTTATCTAGCCAAATGCACGTGCATGGCATTTTATGTGGGCCACACCTCACGACCTATAAAGTTTAGAATAGGGGAACATTTGGGCGATATTCGAAACAAAAAAGCAATCTAGTGCTTTGTACAAACACATTTCGAAACATTCTACTGGGATCTTTGGATTCACTGTTATTGACTGTATCAGGTATAAAAGGAATGATAAAGCTACTTTACATGAAATACTCAATAACAAAGAAAAAAAGTGGATAGTTAAATTGGGGGGGGGGGTTGATCCCACCAGGATTGAATGAACATTTTTGAATTTATTCTTATTCAATCATGCAATCACACACAAGATGGCACTGTAAATAAATGTATATGTTAATCAGCACCTTTTTACTTTTGTTTATATCACTGAAGAAGGCATCAGCCGAAATCGGTTTGATTCATGTGAACGGGATTTAAAAGATTTAAATATTTATTAAAATAGTTTGTGACCCACTGTACATGTGCTGGCTCATTTTTGGTTTGGTAAACGATTTAAATATTTATTAAAATAGTTTGTGACCCACTGTACATGTGCTGGCTCATTTTTGGTTTGGTAAACGATTTAAATATTTATTAAAATAGTTTGTGACCCACTGTACATGTGCTGGCTCATTTTTGGTTTGGACTTTGCCTTCTGGATTGGAGCCGTGCACTTGGCATCTGTGCAGGTTATCTGGCTGTGTGGGAATAGAACCCACAGCTTTCTGCACAAGGTTTTCTCAGAGTTAGTGAACCTAGAAAACGAAAAGCTCAGGCAGGTCTCTGACTTAACTTAAAGTTTAATGCACATGTTGGACTGTGGCTGTGAAAGCAGTCAGCAGCATGGCTGGTCAAATCTGCAGGGCAAACGTTCTCATATACTTCCTGGGCCTCAAAACAAAACAGGAAAAGCACTTAGTATCCAAATGCCTTTGCTATCAATTTGTTTTGAGCTTCAGGATAGTCCTCTTTCTTACACATTACAAAATTAAACCAGGAAAAAAGAAAGCGGGGGAGAAGCTGGTACACACAGTCTGATCCCAAAAGGCAAGCATTTGTCAGTGTAGTTGGTATCATCAACTGGACTTTTTATTTATTGATTTTCTTTCACAAGCAAGCAAGACTTGGGAAAGCTTTGTGGTCTACATTAAAACTGTTAACAGGCCACATCCAGCCCATGGGTCAGGAGTTCGATATCCTTGGTCTGCAGGATAGTCTAAAGGCAGTTATGTCCACAATAAATAAGGAAAAGGCGCAGATGTGGAAAAGCCAAACATTGTATTAGTGAGTCTATAATAAGACTGGACAGCTTAGAGAATTTAACCCGGGGTGGGGGGGGTGGGGTTAAATATTAGTATATTAACACACTCCGTGAAGAATACGTTTTTGGCTAAGTGGCCACACCCTTTTGAGGTGATTTAAAAGCCAAACACAGCAAACTGCAAGGTTAGACAAACATGAAAGAGAAAGCTGGAACAAATCTAATAAGATTAATGCACTGAAGCCATTGAAAGAGGTAGAAAGCTCTGTGGTTAGCCTACAAGCAAGTTCATACAAGACACTCTAGAGAATCTCTTCCTAGAATACAATTTGAGTAATCCTTCTGAAAAAAAGTTAAAACATTGGGTTGTGATAATGGTTAAGGTGTTCACTCAAAACCAAGGTAGTGGGTTTGATGCTCACCTTTGAAAGGGAAACCGACTAGGCTCAAAATGGCACACAATGGCAGCTAGCCTAGAATCTATGAACCAGGAAATAAATTATTTTTATTAAGAAATAAAAGAGTGTTTACAGAAATGCCTGGGAAAACTAAAGTGAAAGATCATAAGATAGAGACAAAGTACAATTGGCCAAGTCCTACTTACCCATAAGAGTAGTAGTTTGAATTCCTCACTACCTCACTGGCATTTTGGATTATCTGCAAAGATTTGCAGTACTGCCTGGCCAGATTTCAAAAGCTCAGTCTCTACTCCCTATCTCTTCCTGTGACAGCTGATTGGCTGGGCATATCCAGGGTGGCAAGTCTTCAGCTGTCACAGGACTGTTCAGTCTTTTTCCCTTCCACAAAGAACAGGAAAGTACCTGATACCAGAATCATTTAGCTAGAGTAAATTTGCAGCCAAGCCCAATACCATATAAAACCCAAATCTACAACAACCAAACATTTTGAATCCATCTCGATTATTTACAATCTGGGGGATGGCAGATGGGTACTGCCACTGAGGAATTTGAACACCTACTCTTACAGATAAATAGGACTTAAGCAACCGTACTATGTTCCTCATTCCTTCTGCCTCAATGGCATTTTGGGTAGATTGCCGAAGCTTACCCTACTTGGGAGGTGGAAGGAAAAGGACCCCAGAGCCCCTGGAGAAGGGTCCTCAGAAAGCCAAGAGCCCCTGGAGAAGGTCCTCAGAAAGTCTACTCGGGAACTTGAAAAGGAATCCAGTTTGTAGTGCCTTGTGAAGGTATGTAGAGAGGAACAGGCTTCTGCCTCTAGAATGCTTTTAGTGTCCACCCCTTTCCAATACAGCATTGAAGAGGATAATTCCCTAGATGAGTGAGACTTATCTTGCCTGGAAGAGATTTACTATCATAGGAGTAACAGAAAACAATAGTAGAGGACAACCATCATTCAATAGTTTGATTAGAGACAGGCTGATCTCTCTTAGTCCCTGTATAGTAGACAAAAACAGCAGTTCGCCATCCCAAAGGGCTTTGTTTTGTCAAGGTAGTAGTTCAGCTGCCTCTGCACATCCAAAGTAGAATCTTTTCTCCTTGTTTTTTGGATCAGGATAAACAAAGAGACTAATGACTTGGTAAACTAAAGAACAACTTTAGGCATTGGTGATAGATTAGTATGTAACACAGTCTTGTCCTTGTGAAAAATTAGAAGGGGTTGGCCCACCATGAGAGCTTGCAGCTCAAAGACTCGTCTTGCAGATGTCAGAACAATAAAACAGTACTCCAAGTAATGAACAGTGAATCAGCCTGACAGACAGGTTCAAAAGGAGGCAAGGTCAAGTTGTCACAAACTTGAGATGCATTCGCTTTCAACGGGCTCTCACTTGCAACACTCCTTTCATAGCTGTTTGACTAAATAAAGTGGCAGAAGAGGGGGATACATGGGCAGACAAGCTGAGATGGTGGCAAGATGCACTTTGATAAAAGCTAAAGTAGCTCAAACAAACATTTCAAAACCAGAGTGGTCAAAACACTTTCTGGAGCTCTGTTATTTACTAGGCACCACCTAGAAAACCTCTTCGACTTGTAAACATAAGGTTTTCTAGTTGCATATTTTCTTGCCTGCTTAAATACCTGCTAGGCATCCTAATGGCCCAAGTGCCTAAAAGGCATCAAAACAGAATCACCCAGGCTGTCAGTTGCAATTGTTGTAAGATGAGGTGCTCTTTTTGCCCCTGATGCTCTGTAAGCAGATCCAGCCTATGAGGAAGCTTGTGGTAATTGGCTTTTGTCAATTTCATTAAAAGGCAAAACCAACTTTGCCTGGGCCAAAAGGGGATTACAACAATGGTCTTTGGTAATTCTTACTAAATCTTTCGAAGTACCTTGGGAATCACTGTCAAGGGTGGAAACGTATACAGGAACATTCCTGACCATAGAAATGACAGTGTGTCTGTCTTCTGAGCTTGGCTGCAAGTGGTATCTTGAACAGATGTTTTTACAGGTTCATATACAAGTACTAGGCTAGCAGCCCTTGTAAGTCATTTTAAGCCAGGTGTACTTCCCTTTTTGTACTTGAATTAACCTACCCCATCTGGTTAGAGATTGGCCGTACCCATCCCATGGCCAATAATAATATATTAACCTACCCCATCTGGTTAGAGATTGGCCTTACCTGTCCCATGGCCAATAGTAATATATTAACCTACCCAATCTGGTTAGAGATTGGCCTTACCCATCCCATGGCCAATAATAATATATTAACCTACTCCATCTGGTTAGAGATTGGCCTTACCCATCCCATGGCCAATAATAATATATTAACCTACCCAGTTTGGTTAGAGATTGGCCTTACCCATCCCATGGCCAATAATAATATATTAACCTGCCCCATCTGGTTAGAGATTGGCCTTACCCATCCCAGGGCCAATAATAATATATTAACCTACCCCATTTGGTTAGAGATTGGCCTTACCCATCCATTGGCCAATATTAATATATTAACCTACCCCATCTGGTTAGAGACTGGCCTTACCCATCCCATGGCCAATAATAATATATTAACCTACCCCATCTGGTTAGAGATTAAAGCCAAAGTACACAAACCAAGCTCAAAAAACAAAAAGCAACAAGCGTGTAAAAATGTTGGTTGCCTCTTCAATCACCGACCAGCATATACATAAAATAACTTTATTGTGAGCGCTTTCGAAGGGATCTGTGTCCCAACTTCATCAGACAAAGATACAATTATACAAACACACCTTATACATACCTTAGTGAAGTGTTAAATAATCCATTATTCAATTAATCAATCATTATGCAGTACACTAAAAGAATCCATATTTTAAAATGAAAGTGCATTGATAAATACTGTGCAAGCACGTTTAGCATCCGTACATTAACGACCTGTTACTAATTCTATTATAAATACATTTGTTATAAATACTTTAAATATGTAAAAAAATATATATAAGAATGACATCAATATTACTGAGCAATGCATAAATACTTTAAAACAAAATTGCTAAAATTATTAAAATGTTAATATTACAAATACTACTAAATACCCATGCATCATCTGCGTAAAGCCTTAAGCTTTAAAATACTTTTGATTGAAACATGTTCGTTTAACCCAGGTAAGATATATGCCGAAGTCCTAATCTGCCATAATAATTCCTGTTCTTCCAATAGTAGCTGCCACGGCCCCCCCCTTGGGTCTGAATGAATTTGTTGCAGTACTGTAAAAGCAAACCTGTGGGTTGGGTACTCCACCACATGCCTTGCCAAGGCATTATTAATATCAGCCCTACCAATGCTATAATTATGTTCATATATTCTTCGTTTCAGCTTTCATTCAGTTTTCCCTATATAGTAAGAGGGACATAGGTCACAACATGCAACGTAAACTACTCCTTTAGAGTCACAGTTAAATCTACCATTAATTTTATACGTTCTATCCTTAATCTTCGTGGCAGTACCTACTTTAATAAACTTACATTGTGGGCAGGCCCCAGATTTCCTCATACCCAGGGGTTCACGTTGTGTGCGTTTAACCACCTTATTACTGTTACTTTCTGACATACCTTTAAGGTTCAAACCTCTCCTGTGGGTGAACCCAGGTCTAATACCAAATGTTTTGCAAATCATATGATCCTCCAAAATGATTGCCCAATTTTTAACAAGAATTTCTTTAATTCTCATGAAATCTAAGGAGAAGGTGAACATAAAATTCAAATATTGACTCTCCACCTTTCTTATTGGCTCCCCACTTTGTGTGTCATTATGAACCATAACATTAGTACTATTATTATAGACGTTGCCTGAAAGAAGTGGCTTAAAATACCCTGACTCCCTCTTTGCCTTCACCTCAAGGGTGATGTCAGTCAAGAGTCTATCAGGATAACCTCTTCTCAGAAACATGGATTTCAATTTTTCACATTCTTCATGAAAATCCATGTCGTCGGAGAGCATTCTTGCTGCCCTTACCAATTGGCCCTTAACAACGGCCTTCTTCTGGTGGTAAGGGTAATTGCTTGAATAATGCAAGAATGCGTTGGAATAAGTAGGTTTTCTGTAACTAGTAGCCTTATATTGTCCCATAACCATATGTTTAGTCACCTTCACATCTAAATATGTAATGCAGTCTGTACCTACATTATATGTGAATTCAAGGAAACCTGTCATAGCTGTGATGCTCATTATGAAATTTTGTATAGGTTCTGCCTCACCCTTCCATACCAGGCACATATCGTCCTGGTATCTAGTGTACCATAGGATGTTCTCCTGAAACATACTGTTGGTAAATAAGTAGTTTCGTTCTGAATGTGCCATGACACTATTGGCAAAGCTTGCACCACATGGTGAACCCATTGCCACCCCAGTATTTTGTAAAAAGATTTCCTTGTTAAACATGATATAGTTATTTCATAAAAGCTAATCAAGCAAAGTCTCAACCAAATAAACCTTGTTATCTTCGGCCTTTTTATAGAGCATGAACTCCCTAGTCCATGCTATCCCTGTGGTCTGCGGGATGACCGTATACAAATCTTTGACATCAATAGTCAAAAAGATAAAATTGTCACTGTATTCAGGTTCATTAATGCTTTCCAAAAAGCTCCAAGAATCCCGACAAATCTGTGGCTCATCACTAATCATAGGTTTCAAAATATTATCTATGAGTTTGGCACATGCATATGTTATGGAGCCTCTTCCGTCCACAACAGGTCTAAATGGTGGATCCAAAAGACCTTTATGTAACTTTGGAGTGCCAAATATTGTCGGGATTCTAGGGGCTGATATTGACAAGTACTGAAACATATCTATATCTATCGACCCTTCCAAAAACAGGTCATCCAACACACCTTTAATTCTTTTATAAGCTGTGTTAACCTCATTAACACTAGCATGAGTGTATGCATCTGAACCAAGGTAGTTACGCATCTTTCTTTCATATACTGTTTGGTCCATAAAAACGAAACCCCCTCCCTTATCAGGTTTCATGACTCTGATATTACACTGGTTCAGCAGCCCAATGAAATCCTTTTCTTCTTCACTAATGTTGGTAACATGAGTTTGCCTCCTATCCCTCCCATCCGACAACCTTCTCAAATCGACTTCACACATTTTCTCAAACATGCTTAAAGTAGGCTGCAGTGGGGGATTAAAGTGGTAGTTAAAGATGAATTGACTCCCATTAACACTGCTAAGTTCAGTTTATGCACATACAACTTAAGGTCAACAATGGTTTTAACAACATTAGCCCTTTGGTCTGGAACAAAAGATAGACCTTTAGCGAAAAAATCAACCATATTTTGTTCAGTATTCAACACAGTATAGTTGAAGATTTTAGTCTCCTTGTGAACTAAGTGAGATATGTGGACTTCCCAGGTTCTAACACAGTATCTCCTTCTCCTGTTCCTGCGGTTGCCCCTCTGTCCCTGGTTCCTTTGGTTGTTGCGGTTGCTGTGCCCTGGGCCATTGTCCATTTGAAAACCCTGACCATTATCACAGTCATTACAATCCCGATCATTGGCCCCTGCCCAATTAGCGCCCTGTTGATGGGCATTGTTGTTTCTAGTCCTCTCACTACGACGTAACCATTATCACAGTCATTACAATCCCGATCATTGGCCCCTGCCTGATTAGGGCCCTGTTGACGGGCGTTGTTGTTTCTAATCCTCTCACTACGACATAACCATTATCACAGTCATTACAATCCCGATCATTGGCCCCTGCCTGATTAGCGCCCTGCTGACGGGCGTTGTTGTTTCTAATCCTCTCACTACGACGTATAGGTGATGCGTGAATGTTCTCAACAATGGCCCTTATATCATCATCATTGGGTACAGTATCAGGCCTGTTAATAAAAGGGCCTTGAAGTACATTCATATGCGAAACCATAGGGGTGGGGGTATGCTTTATTATGAGCATATTTAGAAAGGTCCCTGTCAGTTTGCTTTTTCTTATTGACCCAACAGTTTGTTCATTGTAGCGTCAATACTGGTGTAAATTCTACCATAATCATATTTATACTTGACAAAATTAGGATCCCTACAAATAGCATGTTCCATAATCTCAAGTTCTGATTTAAGACTAATAATTTCACCATTATAAAAGTTAATTAAAGCGTGTAAGAAATCAAAGCCTTGTTTGTCGAACAAGGCTAAAAGTTCATGGTGAAAGGTAGAATTGCCTATTAAACCAACTGGGTATCTCCACTGTCGTAACCCTTTAGGTATAATCTTCTTAGCGATACATTCATGGAAATACGCTACTTCAAGTTGTAACTTGCGGCACTTAAACAGTTTATGATCAAAATTATTTAGCAAGACAGTTATATTACTCACAGTTGCATCGGAATCTTGCCTATCTTCGTCGTTTACTGAATTTGCAAAAAAATCCTTAGCGTTGAGGAAACTAGCCATAGAAGGTATGCTACCATCAGTAACTAACTGCTGTGGGTTATTCACAACATTCCCGGGCATGTGCATGGGTGAAAGCACTCGATTCGCTTCCCCTTGTGCTGCATTCACACTTCCGTTATGTGTAACAGGTTGCGGTCCCTCCTGCCTGTTGCTCGTATCTGAATTAGACGATTCTACCACCAGTCTTGAATTAAATAGGCTCTCCTGAGTCCTACTTGCACATTCGAGCTTTTGGGACAGAGCCTCAACTCTCCCAAGTAAAACATTGACCAAAGCGGTTAAGTTCCCAATAGCATTCGCTTCTGGGGAATTAGTAACAGGATCAACAGTACCATTATTTTGCTGTGAAAATAGCGATTGTGAGCCACCTTCATTTCCGCTTGCCATGAGGAACAAACACCAAAGCCAAAGTACACAAACCAAGCTCAAAAAACAAAAAGCAACAAGCATGTAAAAATGTTGATTGCCTCTTCAATCACCGACCAGCATATACATAAAATAATATAATAATAATATATTAACCTACCCTGTTTGGTTAGAGATTGGCCTTACACATCCCATGGCCAAAAATAATATATTAACCTGCCCCGTTTTGTTAGAGATCGGCCTTACCCATCCCATGGCCAATAATAATAATACATTAACCTGCCCCGTTTGATTAGAGACTGGACTTACCCATCCCATGGCCAATAATAATATATTACACCTAATGAGAGTAACTGGGATCATATCCTAGACAATGTGAAGGGACCCATGCATGGGATAAATCATTTGGGAGTTGCCTCTGCCCATTAGTAGTACAGGGGACAGTCCACTCATAGATCTAAGATGCACTTGAATATGGGCAGAGATGAGCTTTGTTTTATGTGGATGGGGTGTCTGCTCCAGAGCAGCAGTATCCTCTGCGAGATGTACTTATCCCTACGAACCATTCTGTTGATGTTGCGGGGGAGGTTTAGATCCCAGACCCAGTACTGTCAATACCATTTGACTTGCTGACGTGCAGCAAATCCATCAGTACTGGGTCGGAGGATGCCGTGCATGCCAGACACAGGTCACCTGTTAGCAGTCTGTACAGAGTATAGTGATAGGGCTTTGATTCAGTCCATGTAGGACATGTAGATTAGGCCTTGTATCCTTTTAGTACGGTATCTCTGGACATTTCAGTTGTTGCAAGTATACGGACAGATACACGCCAAAGGGGGCATTATATTCAATGTCTGGCCTAATGAGGGCTGGGAAAAGGGGGACAATGACATGCCTAAATCTAGATGCAATCCTTTCATTTACAAGCTGTGCAATATAGAATAACTTTCTTATAACCATGGACACATGTTGGTCAAATGTTTGGTCACAGTTCACAAATGCTCCCAAATCACAAACAACTGGGTCAACTCTTACTGTTAGTGCAGTATTTCCCTGGGATGGAAGTATTTCCCTGGGATGGCTGACTTCCCAAAGGATACCATAATGCAGTTTTTGGTATTTAGTTTCAGTCCATGATTTTTGGCACCAGTTATTTACTTGGGGCAAACCTTCCTGCAGGATGTTTTCAGTTCCGTTTTAAAACTAAGTAAACAGATCATCATTGTTCTCTACCTCCGGATCCAGTCCGGGATGACCGCTACATGGAGCTTCCACTTATGAGGGTCTGTCCAGCATCTTCTTAGTCAGTCTGTCTGCCACTGTGTTTTGCTCTGCCTGAATGTAGGAGACCTGAAGACTCGGAAAATGCTGTAGAGCCAGCTCACAGGCCATCACTGCCAACTGGCAAAGAGGGTATGACCTTGTATCTCCTTGCCTGTTCAGGTACCACATCACAGTAGTGTTGTCTGTGACCACAACAAGAGGACCCAGAATCCATAAGTGGTGAAGAACTCAAAGAATGAATCACTGCCAACACCTCTTTCATGTTTATGTTCTTTGGCATGTCCTGAGGACTCCGCAAGCCTTGCACCTGAAATCTCACAGACATTGTTCCCCACACAAAATCTGAAGAATCTGGACAGATTAGACTGGGGTCTGAAGAGAGAAAAGAAGTCCTGGATTCAGAGACGGCCAATCCCTCTACTACTGCAGTTCCTGTAAATTTCAGTACCAGTACCTGGAAATCCATGGGATGAAGGTGCTGGGTCCAACAATTCTTCAAGTACCACTGAAATTGTTCTCATGTGTAGTCTGGATAGCGGTATCATGAGGATCATTGACACCATAAGGCCTAGAATGTTGTGGAAATCTCTTACCAAGTCCATGTCTGGCAGAGACAAATAAAAAAAAATGCCCGGATAGATCAGAACTTTGTCTTTTGACAGGAAGGCCAGCCATTTTACTGTGTCTAGCCAGCAACACAGGACAATAATTCAGCAAGGTGTCTAACGAAGGAAAACTGTGGACGGCTGAGGTTCTGCAACAGGCAACCAGTGGGGCCAGACACTTTGTAAACAATTGTGCTACAGTAGATGGCCCAAAGGGTAATGCAGAAAACTGATGATGTAAGTCAGACACAGCAAATTTCAAAAATGTCCTGATATTGGTAGCAACAGCAACATGATGATATAAGCACCCTTGAGACACCTAGCATCACCATGAAACAGTGGTCTGGGAGCAACACTAGAACCAACTGTTATGTCAGCATTTTGAACTTCAGAACTTTCACAAAGGTGTTTAGAAAGAACAAATCTTGGACAGTTCTCTAAGAGTGTTCCTTTTTTGGTATCAAAGATTCTTGAGTAAAATCATTTTTGTATCACAGACACTTGTTCCGTGACCCCCTGCTTCGACCATGTGATAGAGAATCCACCTGGCTGGGTGTTGTGTGCACATTGTTCTGATGAAGTCTCTTTAGTGGAGAGGAAACCGCTCAACTCGAATAAAGTGGTTGTCTCATTTGGATTTGTTTTTCTTCCTGCTGGCTATTGAATTCTTTGGTTTTTCTCTACCTTTGTGACCACGTGATAGGAGGTAACAACTCTGTCTGGTCTGGTGGGTGTGGGGGAATCCCCCTGAAGGGGGAAGATTTTCTGTCCACTGCCAAGTGTACACCCTCAGAATTATTCCCAGAACCCATTTCTTTGACATTATTTTCAGGCCATATGTGGAAATTTATTTTACAGTGTGTGTACAGTTTGGGTGATTTTGCTGCATCCTTACTACAACAGAACTAGCTGTTCATAGGTTCATAGATTAGTACTAAGCTAACTGCCCTTGCGAGCCATTTTAAGCCTAGCCAATTATCCCTTGTGAGACTCAAACCCTGCACCTTGTGTTTGTAAGGCAAACACTTTAACCATTAGGCCACCCTCCCACTTGTCTGCAGAACTATCAGCTAAGGAAACCAAATCATCCTTATAGACAGCTATAATTTGATTATCAACTGTGTGATGAAGCTTCTGTTTTTTTTTTTTTTTTTTTTGTAAGCTTCACTACTAGACGAAATATCTGGGGGCACAGTAATATGTCTGGCAGCAGGTGTCTTACCCTGGACTAAGGGCTTGATTCTACCATATCTGTGCCAGGTACTGGAAAAACCTCGAAAAAGTATCTACACCCTGTTCTATAGTGGCCAGCAAAGCTACACTAGAGGGAGAGGGTGATGGGGCACAACATAAGTGGTCTGTGAGCAGAACAGTGACCCCCAACAGAATCAATAACCGAAGGCTGAGGCATATTTATTTTGTTTTTTTCTTGTTTCTTTTTAGGTGCATCCAGATTTGATGAGTGCACCAGAGTTAGGCTCTATCAAGTCAGAGGGGAGAACACCAGCCAGAAGTTTACCACAATAAGTACTTAAAGTTTATATTAATAAGTACGTCCCCACACAACTAAACTCTGCCAGACTGTGCTATTATCACAAAAACAGTTTGAATGTATTCAGAATTATTTTACAACTCACAGAAGTTACAGAATTTCTAGTATACAAAGTTCAAACACCAAAGTAACCAGTGTTAAACCTTGGCTCCTCACACTTTAAGTAGGATAAATTGCCATAAAATAACATTTAATGGCAATTTAAACTATATCTTCTTGTCAGAGAGAATAAAATCTCCACAGTACATTCAAATAACTTAATCTGCCGTAAAATCACAATCTGATGTTAAAAACGCACAGAGCAGAGTCATACATACAGTAAAGAATGTATAAATACTGAAAAATCCAAGTTATGCAACATTTTCCTGTCAAAAGATGAAAATAAAGCAGAGTAACAACAGTAAAGACAGGCACAATTAATTTGCCAGATGGCTTTTGGTTGATGAAAGACAAGAAAACTGGAAAAAGATTGCAAAGTCTATCATTTTAAAATCTTACAATGCAGAACTTCTTCCCGTAAGATGTTAGCTATGGAAAACTAAACAAGGTTATTCAGACATAAGGATAGCATGTGCAGTCCACTCTATTTTGTTATTTATGGAACGTTAATTATAAGAAAATGCAAAAAGATGGCCTGATTTAAACAAAAAAGCAGATGTTTGAATTCCTCACTGCTGCAGTAGCCCTTAGACTGTAAGGGTTGTTTCCTGCCCAGGAAACAACAACTTGCCAGACTCCAAAAGCCACCCTCCAAACTCTTTCACTCTGTTGACTGGCTAATCCCAGATATTGATCACGCTGCTAATTGGCTAATCCCAACAATGGAAATCAACACATGTACACAGACAACCCTCTCCTCTTACCTCTCAACACTCACACCTGTGAAAGGTGCACTTATATCACCAAACTGGAAGCAGTGCATGCTCCAACCAAGACCGGACTAGCTAGTCAAGAGGAGAAGGTCAACACCTGCAACTCACTACATAAAACACACAGCCCTCCAAAACACCAACCATCACAACCCACACATATAAACACAAACCATACACCCACCTTCGCACAGGCTCTCAATAAAAATTTACCCAAGCAAGAGAATCCCCGAGACAGAAAGGTATCCAACCACCACAACACCACCCCTAGAACACATAGCTCACCACCACAGTGTGCCCCATCAACCCAAGCCCTTAAGGCAAAACACTTTGCCCAATGTACTAATCATAGGAGACTCAACTGTGAGGTACACTGATGTCTCACTCACTAGGTTGCGCAAGGAGAAGGTGACAGTCAGTTGTCTGTCAGGTGCCAGGATCTGCCACGTTACACATGCACTCAGGTCACTTCACAACAAGTACAAATATGACGCAGTTATTGTCCACATGGGTGTAAATGACGTGAGCTGTACCTCCCTGGACTACATGAAAAAGAGATGTGATGGAAGTCTCGGATTATGTGGCCCAGGCAGTTATGACCCTAGCCCTGAGCAGTATTCTACTGTCACCCAGAATGATACCACAGTACGAGCAGAAAATGACTGACTTCAACAATTGGCTAAGTTTCTGGTGTCATTTTAAGTGGATCCAGTATCTCTCTGCCTGGGGCGACATGATCAACAGACCGCGATGCTTTGGCAGAGACAGACTGCATCCGTCACCCCTGGGATTCTGGGTACTGGCTAAGGCTCTTGCCACCATTATAGTGCTTTTTTTAGACAGTGTTTCAAAGACCAAAATTCCACAGTTGTTGTTGTTGGTCTTTTCCCGGTTAGGGGTCGCCACAGCGTAACTCCGGTCTGCTAATGATTGGCAGTTGGATTTTATGGCGTCGAGTTGCCAGCCTGACGCCCAACCTTCAACGAAGGCACGCCCATTCAACGCATGTCTTTCGAATGCCCACTCGACCACAGGGAGGACATGCAGACTCCACACAGAAGGCACTCCCAACCCAAGCCGAGAATCGAACTGGAGAACCTCTTGCTGTGAGGCAAAAACACTACCACTGCACCACCACCGAAGTACCAAAATTCCACAGTAACAGCTGTAAATAAATGCAATCCGAGGTTCATGCTGCTCAGTGCTAAATGTCTGAACTTCAAGATGCACTAGCTCAAAGCTCTCCTCAAAATGGATAATGTTGACATCTATGCTGTAACGGAGACCTGGTTTAAACAGGTAGAAAGGACCCCTGTGCTCCCAGGCTACAACTCATCACATACCTTTCGGTCCCAGAAAATGGCCGGAAGCTCCAAAGGGATTGGTGTCTCCATATTCTTAAAGGATACGCACACCCCAGCATAATGCATCCAAGGTACTTCAGGTACAACTAACACTGCATAAGATGGCAATACAAGTCATAGCCTGTTACAGAGCTTCAAAAATGTCCCTAGACTCTCAAGTTCCTAAGCACCCTGGAATCTATCAAGGTCCAACCCAATACTCTCATACTGGGTGACTTCAACTACCCTTCCATCAACTGGGAAACCTGTTCCAGTACCAAATGTACAGGCACAACGCTTTCTGGAATTTATTAGTTCCAATGCCCTGGACCAGCTAATTCTGACCCCCACTACAGAAAGCAACATCCTCGACCTGGTGATCACCAACATGGGAGACCACTGCTCCACACCTATAGTCAATTCCTCCCTGGTTAAATCTGACTGCAAACTGATCACCATGGAACTCTCTCTCTCACCTATAACCCCCACTAAGGTGACCACTCTGAAACTTCTCTAAAGCCAACTTTGGACTCCTAAAAACAGAGGTGGCTAACTTCTGGCACCCATGCCAATGGAAAATAGCTGCATGACTGCCAAATCATACACCAATGCACTGTATGAGCATGTACACAAATGCATGGACCTTGCCATACCAATTAGAACGAAGACGCTCTCCTCCAAAAAAGGAAGCCAGTCTGGTGGTCCCCAGCCATCAGTAAACTCTGCAACAGAAGGAAGAAACTGTTGCAGAAAAAAATGAAGTCACAAGACTGGAAAACCTCCCTTATCAGTCTCAACAAAAAGCTGAGATCCCTTATCAAATCCTCTAAAGCCAGCTATGAAGGCAGAATTGTGGCTGACACCAAAATGAACCGCAAAGCCTTCAATAACTATATAGATTCATAGATTAGTACTAAGCTAACTGCCCTTATGAGCCATTTTAAGCCTAGCCAATTATCCCTTGTGAGACTCAAACCCTGCACCTTGTGTTTATAATGCAAACACCTTCACCATTAGGCCACCCTCCAACCTTAAAGGCAATACCCAGATTTGTTCTGAGTTATTGGACAGTAGCACCTCCTACACTGAGCCAACAGATAAAGCCAACAGATTCAGTGCCAACTTAACCCCTCTGCCAAATTTACCCCCCCAAAAGGCCCTATCACAATAGCAGAAGAAAGCCTGGTGCCCACCATTTCTGTAGCACAGGTAAAAGCTGTATTGTCCAAAGCTAAGAATACAGCATCCATGGGACCTGATAATATCCATGGTTGCATCCTACATGAGCTACAAAATGAACTGGCACCACATCTGTGTGCGCTGTTCAGTCACAGCCTTACCTCAGGCTATGTCCCTAACAAATGATGCACTGCTACAGTCATCCCACTCCATAAAAGAGGGAGGAGCAACTACAGACCCTGGGAACTATCGCTCCATTAGCCTGATGAGTATGGTATGCAAAGCTATGGAGTGCATCATCATGGACCTGCTTAACAAAGATATAGGCAATCTTCAAACTCTTGACCCCACACAGTTGGCTTTGTCAAGGGGAGATCCTACCTGCTGAACCTGGTTGATTTCTTCGAGGCAGTCACCAAGGCTGTGGATGAGGGTAAGGCAGTGCATACA
Organism: Protopterus annectens; assembly: GCF_019279795.1. Taxonomy (NCBI): domain Eukaryota; kingdom Metazoa; phylum Chordata; order Ceratodontiformes; family Protopteridae; genus Protopterus; species Protopterus annectens. The sequence continues at coordinate 463,959,026 of NC_056740.1, read as the reverse complement.
GCCTACCTCGACCAGGCCAAGGCCTTTGATACCATTTCCCACTCAAGTATCATTGATAAACTCATCAAACTAGGCATCAATCCTTGCATCATTAGGTGGGTTGCAAACTGACTCACAGACGAGACCCACAGAGTGAAAGTTGTGGATTCCAAGTCAGACTGTCGACCAATCTTGAGTGGAGACCCACAGGACTTGGTCCTGGGCCCTCTCCTGTTTAGGATCTACTTCTCAGAAGTCCAGGCCAACACAGAAGGACTCTGGCAGACCAAATTCACTGATGACTGCAAGCTAGGAGTCATTATCAACTCCCCAAGTTATACAGACATCCTACAAAAGGGCCTCTCTGAGACCAATGACTGGTGTCGGAACCATGGCCTGAACCTTAACACCAAAAAATGCGTTATCATCCCTTTTAGAAAAAGCTCAGTTCCCATGAATTACCATGTTGATGGAAGCCCAATAAACAATGAAGGGGCCATAAGAGATCTGGGCACCCAGGTCGGCAGCCACCTCACCTTTGACCACCACATTGCCAATGTGGTCAGAAAGTCCTTCTATGTGGCACATCTTATAACCAAAGGTTTTGCATCCAGGAAGAAAAAAAGTCATCATCCCTCACTAGACCAGTCATCGAATATAACGGCCCGTTTGGCATGTACCTGACCAGACACCTACAACAGCTGGAAAGGCCACAAAACTACCTCACAAAAAGGATCCTAGTCCTTAAACACAAGTCTTACACGGACAGACTCAAGAAACTTACATACCTATGAACCTATGAACAGCAGCAAGCATAACAGAACAAAACACAACCTACCAGGCCAGGTATTCAAGATTTATTCCAGTAAAATCTCCAGCACTTTGGCTCACAGCCTTCAAGGAGTAAAACAGTACATAAAAACTGTACCATATACATACATATTTTATATATATATATATATATATATATATATATATATATATATATATATATATATATATATATACATATATATACTTACATATATATATATATATATATTACACATACATACACACACACACACACACACACACACACACACACACACACACACACACACACCATTATTCAATTTAACACTAAATTAAATCATTTTAAAAACTCCACCGTATTAAATAAGAAAATTTCCAGTTGCACTCTATTCGACCAATGGGGAATTAAAGTGCCATATTTCAGTATAAAATGGACTCCTTATACAAAAGTCTGTCTTTTATATTCATATTACCATACTGACTAACGTGTTAGTTCTAACACCGTGCCTTGCAACCCGCCCCACCCAACTTCACTACCATGATGCATTTTAAAGTACATTGCAACAGGATTCTCAACCTGACCCCTTTTAAATATCTGTTATGTGTTCCTGAAGTCTTGTTTTGACTGCTCTTTTACTCTATCCTATATAAAATTTGTTGCAGGGACATTTTAATGCATAAATTGTTCCTTCTGTATCACAGCTATATTTATATTTCACTACAAATTTCTCTCCATTGATTTTACCAAAACTGTTTACTACAAATTTACAACTAGAACACCATCCACAGGGAATTGTCCCTACTAGTATGACAGTGTCAGATACATTATCTGTGTGGGGGAGGGGTGTGCACACCTACCATGCACCACCATACCTTTTATACGTCTTCCTCTTTAATATGAAACACATGGACTTTTACATACTACATCAGCAAAAATCCTTTAAATTCGCCAAAAAAACCTTGTAAAATCCTAATAAATCCACAATTTGTCTACTCAATAAGTTAAATGTAGTAACAAAATATATCTGTTTTCTTTGATTATTGTCTCCCTATAAGGGGCTTATGTGAATGCATATCCAAGTCACTTACCACCCTTTCTGTTCTAAACTTTTCTACACAGCCCTTCATTTTTGGTAAAATCAATGGAGAAAAGTTTTAGTGAAATATAAATATAGCTGTGATACAGAAGGGATAATTTATGCATTAAAATGTCCCTGCAACAAATTTTATATAAGAGAGTAAAAGAGCATTCGAAACAAGACTTCAAGAACACACAGGATATATTAAAAGGGGTCGGGTTGAGAGTCCTGTTGTAATGAACTTTAAAAATACATCATGGTAGTGAAATTGGGAGGTCACGAGGCATGGTGTTCATGGGTGTCAGAACCATAGAGTCAGGGGGAGAGGGACCCCCCCACACACACACTTTTACAGCTGCAAGACCTTTTGGGAAAAATTAATGGTGAAGTTTTCACATGAACGTGGATTCATGCGCGGAAGTTAAACTAACTAAACTAGCTGTTCTTGTTCTCTTATTGCTCTGTGTTACAGGAGTTATGCTGATGCTGTTCCATTGGGGCTGCCAGAGAGTTGTGTCTGTGTGTGTGTGTGTGTGTGTGTGTGTGTGTCTGTCTGTGTCTGTGTGTGTCTGTCTGTGTCTGTCTGTGTCTGTGTGTGTCTGTGTGTGTCTGTCTGTGTCTGTGTGTGTCCGTGTGTCTATATAAAATGCCCCAGTTAGGCATACCTGGTGGTTAGTGTTACTCAGGCTTAAACAAGAGCCTGAATTCTCCACCCATACACCACTTGTGATTCAGGGAGGAGTGCACAGCTCTCCACTATCCAGACTTTCACAGAATGTTTGGCTCAAACTTTTGGTATGTTCCTCTTAAAATTTGTGTTTTTCAGGTAAATCAGTGAGAAATGAATTCACTAAATAATGATAGCTCTTTAAGTTTCAGTCTTCCTATCTTTCAGGAAACACATGGTAACACAAAACACTTTATTTTAACAACTTTCTAAGATTATACAAGCAATATTTAAAATGCGTCCCTGGTTTTGTGGGCCTTTGCCCACCCCCCTCCAAATAAATTTTGGCTTTTTCCACATTTCTTCTGCTGTGAAGTTCAGAGATTTAGTTGATCGTCAAGTGGACTTTACAAGGAGCTGAGAGCTTCAAGGGAAGAGAAGTTTAGTGCTACTTATGCTAAGTTGTTTGCATTGTTAGTAGCACAACAGGTAGTATCCTTGCTTTTGATGCAGAATACTGTGGGTTCTACTCCCACAGTATGCAGATGGATCGCTGATAGTGCACTGTGTTGTACTTTAATAGGTGTGGATGCTGCAGTGCACTGTGTTGTACTTTAATAGGTGTGGATGCTGCAGTCCTATGAATGTCCTCCTTTGGAGGAGTTACCTAGAAACATTGAACCCATTATCAGTTTGCCATCCACTCCCCATTGCAAAATTACTAGCTTATCATTTTTTAATGTAGCATAGGCAATTTATTCTTCAAGGGCAACACGTACTTTATTTGTAGATGAAACAATGAAATATAAAGTTGTTTGCTACCAGCAACTCCTAAATTACTTACAGATCCCTTTAATGTGGAACTATTTAGATGACTTACTTCTGCAGAGATTTTGTACATTTACTGATATTGTTGGATTGTAGTGACAGAAGTCTGAGTGGCCTTTTATGGTTGAAATATTAAATGGGTAGTTTTGTCATTATTGGTTGATACATTCTTTCATTGCTTACTAAAAGACTGTTCCAAACTACACATTTAAACACACATTCTAACAAGTGGTGCTGTATTATACAAGGAATATAATTTAATACAATCAGGTTAATACAATCAGGAAGGTGAATCAAAGAACGTATGCACGTATGCTTGAGATCAAAATAGGGAAAGAGACCAGTCACCAATGGAGTCCCCAGGGTCCGGTGCTGAGACTTTTTCTGTTTGGCACATACATCTCAAAAGTAAAAGGAAATACCAAAGGGCTTTGGACATTTAAGTCTGAGATGACTGCAAGCTAGGAGCAGTTATTGAATCCCCACATGACTTAACCATCAGGCAGGAAGGTTTGTCCCAAACAATAACTGGTGCCAGAACCATGAATTACCACATCGATGGTAGTCCACTGAACACAGAAGGTGTTATAGGAGATCTGGGAACACAGGTTGACAGGAACCTTTCTTTTGACCACCACAATGTCACTGTGGTCAGAAAGTCCTTCTATGTGGCACATCTCATTAATGAGGGCTTTGCATCCAGGAAGAAAGAGGTCATTGTCTCCCTCTACTCTTCCCTCATTAGGCCAATCATCGAGTTCAATGCCCCATTTGGCATGTACCTCACTAAACACCTGCAACAACTGGAGAGGCCGCAAAAGTACCTCTCAAAGAGGATCCTAGGCCTTAAACATTTGTCCTATATGGACAGACAAACTATTCTCAGTCACTCCAAGGCAAGTAGAAATATGACTCAGTCATTGTCCATGCTGGTGTGAATGACCTGAGACGTACCTCCCTGGACTACATGAAAAGAGACATAGAGGAGCTCTCTGAGCATGTAGCCCAGGCCGGTATGACCCTGACCTTGAGTAGCATCTTACCCTCACCAAGAATCATGCCACAATATGAAGACAAGATGATCAATTTCAACAATTGGCTTAAGTACTGGTGTCATTCAAAGGGGATCCAATGCCTGTCAGCTTGGGATGATATGCTCGACAAGCCACGATGCTTCACTAGGGACGGCTTGCACCTGTCACCCCTGGGCTTTCGGATATTGGCAAAGGCTCTTGCTACCCCCATAGTGCCTTTTTTAGGCAAGGCTCAAAAGGCATACCAACCTCCATAGATATCACAAGGGATAAGAAACTAAGAGTAATGCTACTCAATGCCAGAAGTCTAAACCTCAAGATGCACGCACTCGAAACTCTCCTTAGCATGGAGAGCATAGATATCTGCGCAGTAACAGAAACCTGGTTCAAGGCTCCCGAGAGCACCCCAGCACTACCAGGTTATATCTCATACCATGCTTTTCAGCCCCAAAACTTGGACCGAACCACAAAAGGAGAGGGAGTATCAATATTCGTCAAAGATACCCACACCTCCAGGTTGGTGGCACAGCACGAATCATCAGAGACTATCCATGTGCAACTAACAGTGGGTAAAACTGCCTTCCAGTTTATAGCCTGCTACAGACCACCCTCCCAACCCCAGAAACCCCACTCGGCCTTCCTGAGAACACTGGAAAATATGAAGGTCTCTCCAAACACCATTATATTGGGCGACTTCAACTACCCAAACATAGGCTGGGAGCATTACTCTAGCTCCAACACCCTAGCCCAAAAGTTCCTAGAATTTATAAACTCAAATGCTATGGAACAACTTGTTACCACTCCCACAAGAGGGGAAAACATACTGGACCTGATCATCACCAACATGGGGACACTATGCTCCAGACCAGAAGTGTATCCCTCACTGGTAAGATCAGACCATAAACTAATCTCACTGGATATTCACATCGCGACCCCTGCCCAGAAAACCACAGTAAAAACTTCTCTAAAGCAAATTTCACACTCCTCAAAACCAAGGTGGAATCCTTCAAAGCCCCGGGCCTGTGGAAAATACGCCCAGACCGCAGAATCCTTTATAAATGCATTCTATGAACACCTTCAGGAATGCATGGATGATGCGATCCCAAATAAAACCAAGACCCAATCCTCCAAAGGCAGACGTCCTGTCTGGTGGACCCCAGCCATAAACAAACTATACAATAGAAGGAGGAAGCTACTAAATGATAGAGCAAAATCCCAAAAGGGAAGGCATCACTGATCAGTATTAGCAAAAACTACGGGCACTCATAAAATTGTCTAAGGCCAGCTTTGAGAGAAAAATTGCACAGGATACTAAGGATAATCACAAGGCTTTCTTTAGTTATGTTAGGAACCTGGGTGGTAATTCCCAGATATGCTCAGAATTAGTCCAAAATGACAAAAAATACACTGAACCCACAGATATTGCCAACATCCTAGCTGACAGGTTCAGCGCAAACTTCTCCCCCCCCACCAAAAGGGCAAATATCTATCCCAGCAGAGTGCTGCCCCCCTGACATCTCAGATGCTCAGGTAAGAGCTGCCCTCTCCAAAGCAAAAAACACAGCATCAATGGGACCAGATGGTGTCCCGGGCTGCGTTCTACATGAACTCCAAGAAGAGCTAAACCCAAACATAAAATTACTGTTCAATCTCAGCCTTACTACAGGATATGTGCCAAAAGAGTGGCGTACAGCAACAGTGGTCCCTCTCCATAAAGGTGGTGCCTCAACGGATCCTGGAAACTATCGCCCCATAAGCCTGACTAGCTTGGTCTGCAAAGCTATGGAAAGGATCATCATGGACCTCATAAATAAAGATAATGGGGACCTACAGACACTGGATCCTACCCAGTTCGGCTTTGTTACGGGCAGATCCTGCCTCTTAAACCTGGTAGATTTCTTTGAAACAGTCACCAAGGCCATTGACGAGGGGAAGGTGGTCCACACAGCCTACCTGGACCTCGCAAAAGCCTTCAGTACAATACCCCACTTGGGCATTATAGATAAGCTCACCAGCTTAAATATAAACCCCTATGTCACTAGATGGATTGCAAACTGGCTCAAGGACAGAACCCACATGGTTAGAATTGCTGGAGCCATGTCAGACTCCAAACCAGTTACAAGTGGTGCCCCACAAGACTCAGTCCTAGGACCTCTCTTGTTCGGTATATATTTCTCGGAGGTACAGGCCAACACGGAAGGACTGTGGCTGACCAAGTTCGCAGATGACTGCAAACTGGGTGCCATAATTGACTCTCCAGCTGACACAAGCATCCTCCAAAAGGGCCTCATAGAAACAGACAACTGGTGCCAGAGCCATGGCCTCAAGCTAAATGCCAAAAAGTGTATAGTCATCCCCTTTGGCAAAAACAAAGTGCCCACAAATTACCACATAAGTGGTAATCCATTAAGTACAGAAGAAGTAATTAGGGACCTGGGGACCCAAGTAGATAGCAATCTCTCATTTGACAACAACGTGGCCAAAGTGGTTAGAAAAACATTTTATATAGCCCACCTAATCATGAAGGGATTCACATCTAGATCAGGGGAGGTCATCATGCCTCTTTACTCATCCCTCATCAGGCCCATAATTGAGTACAATGCCCTTTTGGGATGTACCTTACCAGACACCTGCAGCAACTGGAAAGACCCCAAAAGTACCTCACCAAGAGGTTCAAAGGGCTCAAACAGATGCCATATGTTGCCCGGTTAAAGAAACTCCAGCTCTACTCAGTGGCATACCGCCTGTTCAGAAGCGATCTGTGCCTGACGTATAAAGCCATGTCCAACCCGGAATTAATGGACATGCTGCACCTCAGAAAATCCAAATCCCATCGAGCTACGCTCGAGACTTGAACCTCAGCACTGAAATAAATAGGACATGCTGGAGGGACAGATTCATAACCCAGAGGCTCCCTTCACTCTTGAATAAAATCCCAGTCCAGGTTAGGTAGAGTCCCTCAATGACTCTCTTCAAGAGGAATCTTGATGAGTGGATGGGAGATCGTAGGTTTACCCTGGGTATCACTTCTGTGTCACTGTTAGACAGAGGCACAGTATACTAACCTCGAAAAAGGGCATAGCAAAATAAATTTAAAATGGGTGGCGAAAGCCAAACACATTCTGGCTAGGCTTATAAATGCCCTAGGTCAGATAGCCTAGTATGAACCTATGAACCTGCGATTTCTGCTCGACTTACAAAGCCATATCTGAAGCAGCTCTGTTGGAAATGCTACATCTGAAGAAATTCCAATCCCTCCGCATCACACACGCCATAGAGCTCAACCTCATTACCACAATCAACAGAACATGCTGGAGGGACAGGTTCATAACCCAGAGACTGCTCATGCTATGGAACAGACTTCCCATACATGTCAAGCAGAGCACCTCACTGGCCCTCTTCAAGTGAAATCTTGATGAGTGGACGGGAAACAGATAATTCACTCCAAGGCTTTACTTGACAGAGGCACTGGGAACTAAGGTCGGGTGGCACAATGCCAGGGTAATCCTATGGGCTAGGCTTCTAAAGGCTAGAAGGCCATTAGCCTAGTACACATCAATGAACGTATGAATTGAAATTAAACTCCAAGAAATACATCATCACATCCTTTGGGAAGTCATCTACTCCAGGGAACTGCCAAATTGATAATGGTCTATGAGAACTGACCCAGTTCTTTGGCATTTGGGACCTTGTGTGTACAGTGACCTAACTTTTGACCAACATGTGCCCAGAGTCATAAGAAAGTCTTTCTATACTGTACAGCTTATAAACAAATTGATTGTGACTAGATCTAGAAATGTCGCTGTCCCCCTTTACAAAGCCCTCATTAGGTCAATCATTTTGTATAATGCTCACTTTGGCATGTCCAGACCCATGCAGCAATTAGAATATCCACAGAGATACTTTACTAAAAGGATACATGTTGTAAACAATACATCTTGGATGGACCACCTCAAAGATTTATCACAATACTCAGTATCCTACAGAGTGCTTAGAGGTGACATGTCTGGCACACAAGGCATCCTCTGACCTAATACAGATGGACCTACTGAACATCAGCAAGTCAAATGGCATCAGAAATACTTAGTCCAGGTATCTAAACTGAATGTTGTAGAGAGATGAACTGAATGTTGTGGAGAAATAAGTAAAACAAAGCTCATCCCTGTCCATATTCAAATGCAACTTGGATCAAAGGATGGATAATAGAAAATGTACTCCAGGATTGCATCTCATGTCACTAATGGATAGAGGCAGCTCCTAAATGTTGCATCCCTTACATGGGTCCCCACAAATTATCTATGGTATGATCACAGTTACTCTCACTAGGGCTAACATACAGTCAGCCATGGGATAATAAAGACCAATTAGGAAATGTTAATTCAAGCACCAAAATGGAAACTGGCTAAGCTTAAAATGTCCTCCAAGTGAACCTATGTTGTGGTAGTAAAAGACTGCCCTTTTTAGATCACTAAGTGCCCCTGTCACCCCCACCCAGTCTTCAACAGCTTCCGGTGCCTCTGATGGTGTTAGAACTAATACATGTTAGTCAGTATGGTAATGCGAAAATAAAAGATAGACTTTTGTATAAAGAGTCAATTTTTATACTGAAATATGGCACTTTTAATTCCCCATTGACTGAATACAGAGTGCAACTGGAAATTTCTTGTTTAATTAATAAGGTGGCGTTTCTAAAATTATTTAAATTACTGTTAATTGAATAATAATGGTGTGATTTAGTGTGTATTATATATATATATATATATATATATATATATATATATATATATATATATATATATTAGTATGGACAATCAAGGATACTTTTAAAAATATTGGTGTTACTAACTTGAGACACAGAGAATAAGTGAATATGAATTAATATACATTTTCTAAAGTAAAATAAGTCTATAACTCTACCGTCATTCTTTATTAAATGTTTCATTACCGTTTCTACAAAAGTGACCAGTTTTAGGGAGGACAAAAAGGGACAGAGATAAAATTTGAGACAAAAATCAGGGATAGCTGAGAGGTATGCCATATGATTCTGTCAATTAACCAAACAGTGCTCGCAGGGCACTCCTGAAAAATGGAAGCAGTTTTCAAATTATTTTCTCAAGAAATCAGGAGCATAGCCAAAAATAACATGGACAAAGGCCCAAAGCCAGAGGCAAATTTTAAATATTTTTTCTAATTCACTTAATCAACTTGTATTTTCTGAAAAAAAAATTAAACTCTAATAAATTGCATAATTAATCTACTGTAATTCTCAGTCATTTAACAGAAACAAAAAATCATTAGGTGCAAAATCAGGGACAGTTGTCCCCAATGGATTTACCAAGTTAAATCCTGTCAAGAGTCTATAAACATAGTTAACTACTTTACTCAGGATTCAAGGCAAAGTCATAAATAATCAGGGACAAAGGTCACAGATTAGGGACATTTTTTAAATACGACTCTAATTCACTTAGAAAATTAATAAAACAACAGGTTTTGCATCACTGCATGTTCCAAAGAACAACGAGTAATGATACTCTAATGTCTAGCATTATTGTTCGATTTTCTGATCGGCCAGTAAGTACTGCAGTCAAAGTCTTTATATGTTCGGGTCTATATGACGCTATCGAATGGACTAAATAGCGAACGCTATTTAGTCGATCCGATACTGTCGAAATGGCAAAACAGTGAAGTCATGGAACATCAAATTTATTCCCAGGGATAAAATTTGGTGGGCCATCTTAGGGACTTTGCCATTTCCTCCACTATGGTGCGATCTCGGAGTTGGTATATTTAAGTGGGGGGGGGGCACAGCCCCCCACTTAAATTTGTGTTGAAGTTTAATTTTTTTTTTTACAGAGCAGCAAATTTTTTCCCCGAGAAAAAATCTGCTGTTCCGTTTGTTCGATATTTTGTTGTTTCTATATTATCGGTACGATGAAATAGCATTCGCTATTTACATCATACGATAATATGATACAGATGCATATATTCATAGGTGTTTACTAGTCGAATGACCACAAAGGCCTTTTAAAGCATGGCCATGCATCTGAAATCTCGGACAAGTTCTGATACCCTTGAGAAGTGTAAGCATGCGCCTGGGAAATTAACCATTTACAGGTTACCTGTGTCCAGTAGAGACATAGGTGCCAAACCAAGGATGAATTTCCAGTTTCCCATCCAACCGTCCAAGTTGCACTTGAACTGGGTTAGGGAAGAACTCTGCTTCACATGGATGGGAAGCCTGTTCCATAGACAAGGTAGTGTCTGGGATACATACCCATCTCTCCAGCAGGTCCTATTTATATCACAGGCAAGGTTCAAGTCCTTACAACGGGTAATTCTGGTGTTGTTTGTTTTGTGGATATGCAGGAGGTCCATCAGAGTGAGGTCTGACTGTGCCCTGTATGCCAGACATAGATCTTCCCTCAAAAGCCTGTAGGAGACAGAATACAGGGGATAGGGCTTTCAGGTGGTCTGCACAGGACATTTTACTTACATCTTGTATTCTTTTAGTGAGGAACCTTTTTGGACATTCCAATTGTTGGATATGCCTGGTTAGGTGCATACCAAAGGGGGCACTGTACTCAGTGATAGGTCTGATGAAAAACCAAACACAATGGAACAATGATTTCCTTGGAATTCAATGCCATACCTTTGTTTATAAGTTGCGCAACATAGAATGAATTCCTCACCACTTTAGACACATGATGGTCAAAGGCTAGAGTACTACCTGTGTGTGTCCCCAAGTCCTGACTTGAATTGGGTTAGGGAGAAACTGCTTCACATGGATAGGGGAGCCTGCTCCAGAGACGAGTTAGTCTCTATGATACATACCTGTCCCTCCAGCAGGTCCTATTTACATCACAGCCAAGGTTTAAGTCTTTAGAACTGGTAATTCTGGTGCTGTTTGTTTTTCCTAATATGCAGGAGGTCCATCAGAGTGGGGTCTGACAATGCCATGTATGCCAGGTACAGATATCCCCTCAACTGCCTGTAGGAGACAGAATACAGGGATACGGCCTTGAGGTGGTCTGCACAGCACATTTCACTTACTCTGTATTCTTTTGGTGAGGAACCTCTGTGGATGCTCCATTTATTGGATAAGCCTGGTTAGGTACATACCAAAGGGGGCATTGTACTCAGTGATAGGTATGATTAATACCGAATACAGTGGAACAATGACTTCCTTGGATTTAGATGCCACACCTTTGTTTATAAGGTGCGAACCATAGAATGATTTCCTCACTATTGTAGACACGAGATGGTCAAAAGATAGATTACTGTCTATGTGTATCCTCAACTCTGTGACTACTGGGTCAGCTGTAAGGGGTTTGTTGTCAAGATGATAGATACCGGGGGTCTAGGGGTGGAGGACTTCCCGAAGGATACTATTACGCATTTCTCACATCATGTATTTAAACTTATTGGAAACACTCATCATCCAACCCAGTACCATATTCATGGGTGGCATTAATTACCCCACTATTAACTCCTATAGGACACCAAATATACAGTCACAGAGATTCCTGAATTTTGTAAACACAAACTCCAACCAGAGGTGCAACCATACTGGATCTGGTTCTCACTAATATGGAAGAGTGCGGCACACCCCCTAGTGTAATGTCTTCTCTGGAAAGATCAGACCACAAAATGGTCTCCTTTAAAGTAAAAATGAATCCTGGACTCCCAGCTAACCCTGCAATATTCAGGAATTACTCTAAGGCTAACTTCCTGCTATTAAGTGATAACCTGGGAAAATTTGAAGCCCCCATAACCCTGTGAATACTGCTGTCTATGCAGAACTGTTTACAGAAGAAACCCTTTACAAACATATTAATAGCTGCTTAGAGGCAGCTCTACCCACCAGGAGGAAGTACAGAACTATCTCAAAAACAAACCATTGTGGTGGAATCACAAAGTCAGTAGGCTGCATAACAGATGGAAGAAAATAATGTGCTCTCATCAAACTAAACAACTCAGAGGACAAATAAACTCTACCAAAGCCAAATGTAAGGTAAATTTGGCCTCCCAGGCCAAATACAACCACCAGGCATTCTTTAGCTATGTCCGCAACCTCAAAGGCAATACACAATTGTGTTCAGAGCTCATTGTAAATGGAGCCACTTATACTGAGCCAGAAGATACAGCAAACCTACTGTATGATAAATTCAGCTCCAACTTTACTCCTCTCCCCCTCAACCTTCCCTCAGGAAATATCATCAGATAATAATGTGCTCTCATCAAACTAAACAACTCAGAGGACAAATAAACTCTACCAAAGCCAAATGTAAGGTAAATTTGGCCTCCCAGGCCAAATACAACCACCAGGCATTCTTTAGCTATGTCCGCAACCTCAAAGGCAATACACAATTGTGTTCAGAGCTCATTGTAAATGGAGCCACTTATACTGAGCCAGAAGATACAGCAAACCTACTGTATGATAAATTCAGCTCCAACTTTACTCCTCTCCCCCTCAACCTTCCCTCAGGAAATATCATCAGATATAACTCCCCACCTATCACTTGGAACAGGTCATTAATGCTCTAAGGCCAAGAACACCGCATCAGTGGGCCCAGACAATATCTCAGGATGCCTTCTAAATAACACGAAACATGATCTGTCGGCCCTCTGGAATTGCTGTTTAACTGTAGCCTGCAAACAGGCATCATGAATAGAGAACATTCATCCCTATGCACAAAGGTGGGCCACCTACAGACTCTGGAAACTGCAGACCCATAAGTCTCACTAGTCTTATATGCACAGCCATGGAAAGAATTATAATGGAAATGATCAGTAATGATATAGTAAACCTCCAGACACTGGGGCCAACCCATTATGGTTTCATCAAGGGCACGTCATGCCTATACAATCTGGTGGATTTCTTTAAGAAGGTCACCAAAGCAATGGATGAAGACAAAATGATTCACACTGCCTGTCTTGATCTGGCCAAGGCATTTGACACAATACCCCACTTGGGCATTGTTGATAAACTTAAGAGGTTAGGTACAAACCCGTATGTCACCCAGTGGATTGCCAACTGGCTCACAGACAGGACCCAGGAAGTTAAAATTGGAGAATCCACCTCTACAAAGAGGCCAGTCACAAGTCGAGTCCCTCAGGGATCAGTCCTTCGACCACACCGTTTTGGCATTTACTTCTCAAAGTCAAGGCCAATGTCGTTGGCCAATGTCGGTGGTCTCTGGCTGGCTAAGTTTGCAGATGATTGCAAATTAGGAGCCGTCATTGAATCCCACACGGACACAAATGTTCTACAGGAAGGGCTGACACAGATCAACAGCTGGTGTCAGAGCCATGGACTAAAACTAAATGCCAGAAAATGCATAATAGTATCCTTTGGCAAATCATCCATCCCTGGTAACTATCAAATTAACAACACACCCCTTAGAGTTGACCCAGTATTCACAGACTTAGGGACACACATAGATAGTAATTTAGCCTTTGATCATCACATGTCTACAGTGGTGAGGAAATCATTCAATGTTGAACAATTTATAAACAAAGGTATGGCATTTAAGTCCAAGGAAGTCATTGTTCCACTGTATTCAGCATTCATCAGACCTATCATTGAGTACAATGCCCCCTTTGGTATGTACCTAACCAGGCACATCTAACAACTGGAATGTCCCCAGAGGTTCCTCACTAAAAGAATACAGAGCATAAGTAATATGCCCTATGCAGACTGCCTCAAGGCCCTATCGCTATATTCTGTCTCCTACATGCTTTTGAGGGGAAAGCTATGCCTGGCATACAGGGCATTGCCAGACCCCACTCTGATGGACTCCTGCATATCCACAAAACAAACAGCACCAGAATTACCTGTTCTAAAGACTTAAACCTTGCCTGTGATACAAATAGGACCTGCTGGAGAGATAGGTATGCATCCCAGAGACTACCCCATCTATGGAACAGGCTCCCCCATCCATGTGAAGCAGAGTTCCTCCCTAATTCAATTCAAGTGCAACTTGGACAATTGGATGGGAAACCAGAAATTCATCCCTGGTTTGGCACCTATGACTCTGATGCAAACAGGTAACCTGTAAATGGTTCTTCTCCCAGGCCCATGCTTACACTTATCAAGGGTATCAGAACTCATCAGGGATTTGGGATGCTTGGCTAGGCTTAAAAAGGCCATTGTGGTCGTTAGCCTAGTAAATACCTATGAACCTATGAATATGCTAATCATAACTGCTCAGTTCCCTGCATGCAGAGCTACAGCTTACCAGGATGATGAAGCTTATTATAATAATATGCCAAACTACTTAGTAATGCTATTAGTACTAGTTATGAGCGATATGCTGCCATACGATTACAGTTAACTTGTGTCTACAGTAAATGGATTACTAATATGCATGAACCAATATGAACTTTCTGTTACACACTGCATTACAATGAGTACTATACTACACATACATACATATAAATGTCTCAAGCACGGGCATTAAAGCCCTTCTAGCTTGCCAATATACCAAAACACTTGTTCCCATAATAAGTATCCAGGCTGTTCTTAAAAATATCTAAACTAGTACTTGCTTTAATGTAATTTGGTAATCGGTTCCATGCATCAGCTACTCTGTCAGAGAACCAATTAGTACACTTCTCATTCCTATAGAATCTTCTACATAGGTTATCTGATGATTCTCTAGTACCTTTTGATAACCCCAAATATTCCCAGAGGTAGTCGTCCCTAAATGCTCTATATACCTGAATAAGATCTCCTCTTACATATCTGAAAGAGACACTGTACAAGTTCAGACATTTTAGTCTTTCATAATAACTTAAATTGTCACATCCATGGATGCCCTTGGTATATTTCTGCTGTACTCTTTCCAGTTTACTCATGCTTGTCTTCTTATAGTGTTTCCATATTTTTATTCCATACTCAAGTTTGGGTCTAATGTTACTAACAAACAATGACTTAATCATTTTAGATTTCCTAGATTTTATAAATCTTTTTATACAACCTATAGTTCTATAACTATCATTAGCTAATTGGTTGACATGATTAGAAAAACTCATAGCTGAATCTACCCATATACCCAGGTCCTTAAATGAGTCTACAGTTGCAATCACGATGTGCTGTATTAAATATTCACCTTTCAGTTTATGTCTCCCAAATCTCATATGTAGGCTTATAGAACTCAGACTACCACAAATTAGTACAGATGACCTGAATTTATTGCCAAATATGACCATACTCTACTGTATTTTAACCATACTCTACTGTATTTTAACTATCTGCAATATTCAACACACACCTGCAAAGCCTACACATTTTTGTAACCTTGTAGAAGTCCTGTGTCATAGATATGTTCATCTGTCAGAATGACCCCCCCATTGGCTTTTGAGGATATGCGGCTCCTATAAGCCCTAGTGTCCATGATACTGCAGTTATACAGCATCAACCAAATATTTAATCCCCCCCTTCAAGCCAGCATTATCAGGTGCTATGGACTAATGAAGACAAGGTGTGAGAAACAGTGGTTGCTCCCAGACTAGCTCAGATGGGCTGACCCAGTACTGGGAGGAACTGACGATATATGCTGGCATTCCTCAGATGGACACTATGAACTGTTAAGACACTGACATCTTTTTAGGTACATTCAAACCCCCTCCTAAATTTGTGACTCACCCACATCCATCTAGTCTGGACACTTCTTAGCTCTGGTCTTTACTGGGCCTGAGCAAACAGCCTGCCTCACACCAGCACATTATTTATTTTATTTATATTTTATTTTACATTTGTTGACCGGGATAGTCCAGCTGGATACATATCCGTTTTCAGTGGAGGCCCGGGGAGAAAAGCTCCAAAGAACAGAGGTACAAGAGCACATATTACAAACAATACAATGGAAATTAGACATTTAGTATAATATGTTGAATACACTTCTAATATTAGAAAAGCTCCAAAGAACAGTGGTACAAGAGCACATATTCCAAACAATACAATAGAAATTAGACATTTAGTACAATATGTTGAGTACACTTCTAATATTGGATAAGAACAGTAAGTAATAAAAAAGATGTAATCCTGGGAAAAAAAAGGAGTTGGTTAGATGGATTGTAAAGGTTATAAGGTGCTCCCATTTGAATTGGGTTCTGAAGTGGCTAGGCTAGGCCGTTTGGGGTCAAGGGTATGTGATATTAGTCGGGGTTAGGGCATGGGCATAACCATTGGGTTTTTAGAAACGCTTGGAGGTGCATTTTAAACTGGTCCAGAGTGGTCATTTGTCTAAGGTTGCTTGGAAGGGCATTCCATGTCTTGCCAATGGAGTTGGCATAGAGAGCTTCCTCCTGAGTTGTTGGGTTTGATGGTCAATACTTGACTACTTTTGGATGACCTGAGGGACGACAGATTTGAATAGGAGGTAAGAATGTTATTAAGAGAGGGAGTTTTGTCAGGGTGTTTAATGATTTTGAATGCCTCCGTAAGCTGGTTGAGTTTCAGAACATTAGGCAATTCTAACCATCCTAGTGTTCTTAGGTTTAGGCAATGGTGGGTACGGTAGGGCATACCTGTGATAAATCTAGCTATGTGGTGATAGGCAGTGGATAGTTTATTAAGCTCTTTTTTATGAAGGAAGGAGAATATAGGGGAGGCATATAGGAGGGTGGAGAGGAGATGAGTTCGGGCAATGGTTAGCTTGGTGTGAGGGTTAAGAATTTCTTAATCCTGTACATTGACCCGAGTTTCTTGTTAAGTGTTTTAATGGTGAGATTCACGTGCATGTCAAATCTAAGTTTGTGGTCTATTGTCACCCCTAGTAGTTTGGTGTGGGAGACTGGAAAGATTTTGGTGCCATTGTTAGCAGAGACAGCAAAGGTAGGGGTTTGGGTGCTGGGAAATTGTAGACTGGGAGGTATTGCTGGAGAAGGGAAGAATAAAAGTAATTTGGTTTTGGTTGGGTTGAGTAGGAGTTTTAGGTCTGAGAACCATTTTCAACTAATGAGAAGCAGATTTGGGTAGTAGCATGAAGGTTGGTGAGAGAGACGTCAGAACAAATAAGGGTAGAGTCATCTGCATATTGGATGCAGGTGGTATTGGGAAGGACTGAGTGTAAACCGTTAATGAAGAGAGAAAAGAAGGGGACCGAGGATAGATCCTTGAGGGACACCGATATTGGTGGGGAGAAGGTCTGAAATCATATTTTGCCACTGTACCGCTTGTTTTCTACCAGAGAGGTATGCGTTGAACCAACTTATGGTGGATTTGCTAAGATTGAAGGTTTCCAGTGTGAGGAGAAGTTGTTTATGGTTAACCATATCAAAGGCTTTTGATAGGTCAAGAAAGAGCGCAGAGGAAATTAATTTGTTATTCCGGTTGCAGTTGATTGAGTCAACAAAGGAGAGGAGAGCAGTGGTGGTGCTATGATGTGGGCGAAAGCCGTGTTGGGAGTTAGATAGTAGATTATTATGGGTAAGGTGGGTAATAAGTTGCTTGTGAATGCAGCGTTCCATAATTTTGGATAGCGGGGACAGAATTGCGATGGGTCTATAATTAGATGTATCAGTGGAGGGACCTCCTTTGTGGAGAGGAATGATATAGGAGATTTTCCAAATAGTGGGAATAGAGGCTTCAGAGATAGAACGGTTAATAAGGATAGATACAGGGTAAGCAATGGCATCAGCTGCTATTTGCAAGTATTTTGCCGGAAGTAGGTCAGCTGCTAGGGTGGTTGGTTTGAGTTTTTTTAGAAGGGTACGGATATAGAAGGTAGAGGTGGGTGCTAAGTTGAAGGCAGGTTGATTAGGAACCTTGGGGGTGGTTGCGGCCGCGGGGGAAGAGGTAAGCTGACTGGCAAGGGACTGGATAGTCTCAGTAAAAAAAGAATTAAAAGAGTTTGCTATCTCACTTGGATCTTTATCCATGAGTGTTGCTGGTGTGGGGGTGGAAGATTTGCCTGGATGGAGGAGTTGGTTGAAGCCAGCCCAAAATTTTTTAGGGTTGTTTTGATGCTTATCTTGGAGGTGATAGAAATATTGCTTTTTATCGGATGTAACGGCTGCTTTAGTTGAGTTTCTAAGCTGAAGGAATTTGCTACGGTCTAGGGGGGTTTTAGTGGTCCTCCATTTGTTCCATGCCAGGTTTCTGAGTTTAATTTTATTTTTGTGTCATTAGATAGCCAAGGTGCGATACGATCCCTGATTCTGATGTGTCGTTTCGGGGCATGGGAGTCGAGTATTTTGAGGAAAGTGTCATTAAAATGGGATACACTCTCTTCTAAGGGAAGGGTTTTTAGGATGGACCAGTTGCATGCTTTAAGGTCTGCAAGAAATTGTTCCGGGATGAAATTCTTGCTGTTCCTAACAAGTCTGGTTGGGGGGGGTGTGAGTGTTTGGACATTTGTGTTTTGTTATAAAGGTAATGAGGTGCTCGCTAAGGTCGTTGGGGAGGGTCCCCACGGTATAATTGGTAGGGTCTTTGTTTGTAAGGATCCAGTCGATGGTACTATCTTTTTGTTGGGGATATCCAATTCTAGTGGGAGAAAGAATAAGTTGGGAAAAACCATGTAAGTTAATTGGGAGAGGATTGGGATGAGAGGAATATAGAGACCAGTCAATGTTAACGTCTCCTAGAATTATTGTTTCTTGTAGGTAGAAGGTGGTAAGCCAGTTGAGGGTTTGTTCAAGGATTTCAGTGTTGTTCCCTGGGGGTAAATAGGTGACTATGAGATTAATACCTTTTTGGTTATTTAGGCTTAGTTTAAGGGCAATCAATTCTTGGTTGTGGAGAATTGGAGGTTGAAGGGGATGTCTGGTAATGTTCAAGGAGTTCTTGAATAAAACTGCTATTCCTCCACCGTTTCTTGTAGCTCTATCTGCCCTGAGGATGTTATACCCAGGTGGGATGATTTCCTCATCCTTGGTGATAGGTTTGAGCCAGGTTTCAGAAAGACACATGATGTCAGGGGAGTGGATTTCTAGCAGAGCATGTAAGTTGTGAACTTTGTTGTTGATGCTTCGTACATTGAGGTGAAGCATATGGAGTGAGCCAAATGGGCTTCTAGGAGTGCTTCCAGAGTTTAAGCCTAGGTCAATGGAGGGGCCAGGGTTGGGGTGGATGTCACCATCTCTAGTTATGGATCTTTTTAAATGGTCAAGTATTCTTTGGAGTTTAATAATTAGTATGAGATAATCCCTAGATGAGGATGTTTTTGGGTAAGAGAGGGTAAGGTGGAAGCGGTAGGGATTATTGTTAGAAGTTGGGTAAAAAGAGGGATGAATACAATTGAGGGTGACTTGGGAGTACAGGGAGGTTTGACTGTTAGGTAGGTAGGCGTCTGCAGGGTTTAAGGTATCATAACTTGTTAGCAGGTAGGTTGAGATAAGTAGAAGCATTATAGGAGGAAGATTAGTATAAGAGTGTCCTACCATGGTGTGTGGGGGGGGGGGGTGAGCTGCCTTGTTACGATTAGTGAACAGAGAGACTAGGAGGCGAGAGGTGGGAGTGTTAATGAAGGAGTTTTGAGGGTGGGTGGATAGGGGGGGTAGTCCTTGAAGTAAAGTCAGGTGATGAGTGAGGGAGTGGTATTCAGGAGAGGGACTGTTGCGATTGGGTGGAGGGAAGAGGGATGGATCTAATGATAAAAATAAATGTAGAGGTAGTGGGGGCGGGTGGGAATAGGGGGCAGGGTGGGGCGCGGAGCGAGCCCGAGCGTAGCGAGGGCGAAGCGGAGATTACACCGCCGAGGATTTACCTTCTTCAAAAGGTAGCCGCCTTTAATAGTATGTAGCAGACTGTTACTCTTAGTCAAAGGTCCACTATTATAGTAGGCTTAAGTTTACAGGTGGCAAATAACTAACGGTAGAATTCAGATAGCAAATGGCTTGTTTTTAAGCAAAAAGTTAGATTGGAGGAGAATAAACAAGTCCGTGGTCTTTCCGTTGGTGCCTGACACTAAACAGTCTGTAAAAATGCTGTGAGAAAGGTAGATTCTTTACCTAGGCAGGTTAAGTGTAGTTGCCTTAACTGGCTGTGTGCATTCGCACAGGAGAGGGTCGTCTTAGGGCTGCCGTGTAGGATAGGTGCCACGCGATACTTTTGGGTTAGGGGCTGAGAGGAGAAAATAAAGTACAGAATGGTTAAGATTCAAGCAGTACACAAGTCACAGCTAATTTAAACAGTTTGAGATAAAACATGTAATGGCGTTATTCTTCTGAGTAAAACAGTTACAGAATATTAATCACATATTACTATTTTACTGTTTGGCGACCTGTGCTATACTGGGTCGCTGAGGCTACGCCACTGGGCCTTCAGAGCGTGCTCTGAAGTACGCACCGTAAGCAATGGTAACAATTATAACAAGTTAGAGCTTAAGTATGTAAAGAAACACTTTACACTGGAGGTCAAGTCAAGAATGCAAAACATACAAAAGAGTTAAGCTAGGATGAGCGAGCAATACTAACAACGCGCTCACGTTTCAGCAGTAACCCTGGTAGTGAACTTATTAACAAACACGGTTGTTCAACTGCAAGAACAAAACACTTCTAAAGCAAGGTATAAGAGGCTGGATGAGCGTGCTTCACTAGCGACTGGCTAGATCACAACTGTGAATGACACATGCTCTCATTCCATCGATTAACTCAACAAACAAGCATTAGTTCCATAGCAAACAACTGCATCATCAAATCAAGCAAGGCTAGTAACACAGTGATGCACCCACAACAAACCTTGGTTAAGTTGGAAATAACTGTTGAAAAAAGACAACGCAGGGTAGGAATCAACTGTAACATACCCTAAGTACTCCAAAAGGCGACCGTAAATGTGCAGAGGTCTGGTCGGTTCTGGTCCTAGACAAAATGACGCGGCGGAAACACCGCGGGGGTGTAATGAAACCTTGGGAGCGGGGATTACACCGCCGAGGATTTACCTTCTTCAAAAGGTAGCCGCCTTTAATAGTATGTAGCAGACTGTTACTCTTAGTCAAAGGTCCACTATTATAGTAGGCTTAAGTTTACAGGTGGCAAATAACTAACGGTAGAATTCAGATAGCAAATGGCTTGTTTTTAAGCAAAAAGTTAGATTGGAGGAGAATAAACAAGTCCGTGGTCTTTCCGTTGGTGCCTGACACTAAACAGTCTGTAAAAATGCTGTGAGAAAGGTAGATTCTTTACCTAGGCAGGTTAAGTGTAGTTGCCTTAACTGGCTGTGTGCTTTCGCACAGGAGAGGGTCGTCTTAGGGCTGCCGTGTAGGATAGGTGCCACGCGATACTTTTGGGTTAGGGGCTAGGCAGGTTAAGTGTAGTTGCCTTAACTGGCTGTGTGCATTCGCACAGGAGAGGGTCGTCTTAGGGCTGCCATGTAGGATAGGTGCCACGCGATACTTTTGGGTTAGGGGCTAGGCAGGTTAAGTGTAGTTGCCTTAACTGGCTGTGTGCATTCGCACAGGAGAGGGTCGTCTTAGGGCTGCCGTGTAGGATAGGTGCCACGCGATACTTTTGGGTTAGGGGCCTAAGTACTCCAAAAGGCGACCGTAAATGTGCAGAGGTCTGGTCGGTTCTCTCTTATCCCCATGATTCTCGAAGAGGGATGACCAGGCACACCCTCATCACTCATTACTTCCCACAGCAGCTGTAAATGGTGCTTTTGGGCCAATAATCAAAACCAAGTTGCCTTGGTCTCAGTAAGGTCTTTATCCCTCTAAACCAACATTAACAAACCTGCTTTTCCTGTAAAGACTTGTGAATTTCTGGTACTTCAGTTTCAGACTCAGCGAGAGTTGGCAAACCTGTCTCTGTTTGGTATCAGTTCCTGAGATTGTGAAACAATGCACACTAATGGGGTCCATTACTGATGTATGGTGCTAAAGAGCAAACTATGGCAGCCGATCCACCATACAAGTTAGTAGCACTCTGAAACACACACCTATACAGGACTAGCTCTACATAAGGAGATGGCACAGCTGTCTGAGACTACAGTACGTCTACTTATATAACTGCCTCATTTAGTACGTCTACTTATAGAACTGCCTAATTTATTATGCTATATTCCATTAGATCCATGTCTGATATTTTCTTTCCACTGAAATGCTTGTTGTTGGCCATTTTTTGTGGACACTGATGCATAGTTTTCGAAACAAGTATGTTGTCCATATGTAGGTTTCTTTCTTGACATAAAAAGCTGTCTGCTGTCCACAACTGCCATTAATTGTAAGTTGAGTACCTGTACCATCCACAGGTAGTTGTATTTATGTGGCTATGTAAACGAGGGACAAATAACAGTTATAGCGTATGTGTTCTTTTTAAACACACACACACACACACACACACACACACACACACACACACACACACACACACACACACACACACACACACACCTCTATCTATCTACAGTATATTATTTAGATACACACACACACATGCACACTATAATTCCCTCTATATTATACATACATACATTCAGACAAGCATATGTGTGTGTGTGTGTATATAACAGTGATATAAGCAAAGCCAGCATATGTTACAGCATCCATATATCTGCATTATTAGGGCTGTAATTCACATGTATACCACACCTGATCTGTGATTGTTTCATTGCACCTTTAATTACAAAAATCTGACATCACCAATTGACCATGTCCAATATATATATATATATATATATATATATATATATATATATATATATATATATATATATATATATATATATATATACACACACACACACACACACACACATACACATACACATACACATACACATACACACACAACCACTAACATGCAGGTTCAAAGATTCCTGGATTTTGTAAATGCAATCACTAACAGCTAGGCTGCACACCTGCTACGGGTGCAAATATCCTGGTCTTACTGTTGCACCCCCACTCAATGTCCTCAATGGTCAGATCAAACCACAATTCCCAAGGTTACCTACCTCTTATTAAGCAATGGCACAGCTAAATTCCAACCCCCCAACTCAGAGAACACTGTGACCTATATGGAAGGGTTTATGGAAACCCTGTACAAGGATGTAAATAACTGCTTAGAAACGGCAGCACCAAACTGAAACAAACTTGAGACAAACTCCAAAAACAAGCCCCCTTGGTGTACCCCCAGTATAAATAGGTTGCACAACAAAAGAA
This sequence comes from Protopterus annectens, assembly GCF_019279795.1. Classification (NCBI taxonomy): domain Eukaryota; kingdom Metazoa; phylum Chordata; order Ceratodontiformes; family Protopteridae; genus Protopterus; species Protopterus annectens. The sequence continues at coordinate 463,935,541 of NC_056740.1, read as the reverse complement.
AGAAAATCTTGTCCAAAAGAGGAAGGGCAGGGCTCTGCCCAAAAGGACAAAAAGCTCCCTCAGTATCAGCAATAAATCCTGGGGACTAAGTCCACCAAAGCCAACTTCGAAAAAAAATAGCCTCCCAGGTTAAGGATAACCATAAGTCATTTTTTCAGTTATGTACGCAACCTTAAGGGGAACACCCAACAGTATGCTAAACTAATAATAAATGGAAATCCCCATACCAAACCAAGGGATATAGCAAATTTGATAGTCAATAAATTTAACTCCAATTTCACCCCCAGTTACCCCCATGGAAATACCCTATAACTTTTCTCCCCCAATTATCACTAAAGAAAAGGTCCTCACTGCACTCTCCCATGCTAAAAACACAGCATCAATACGTCTTGATACTATCTCAGAATGTGTCCTAAGTAGCTTGAAACATCACCCGTCAAGCCCACAAGAATCTCTATTCAACCACAGCCTCCAAACAGGCTTCATCCCTAGGAAATGGAGAACTGCAACAATCACCCCTCTACACAAAGGTGGACTATCACCAGACCCAGGGAACTACAGACCCATAAGTCTGACTAGTCTTACATGAAAGTCCATGAAAAGAATTACATTGGACCTATTAAAGAAATGGAAAAATCTTCAAACACTGGATCTGTCCCCGTTTGGTTTCTTCAACAGGAGGTCATGCCTATTAAACCGGGCAGACTTCTTCGAGAAAGTCACTAAAGCCACGGGCGAGAGCAAAATGGCACATACTGCCTACTGTGACCTGGCAAAAGTACCTCACTCAGGTATTACAGCCAAACTCACAAATTTAGACATAAATCCTTATGTCATCTGATGGGTGGCTAAATGGCTTACAGACGGAACACATGAAGTTAGGGTATGGGAATCCACCTACACCAAGAGGCCTGTTTCTAGTGATGTCCCACAGGGTTTGGTACTAGGATCTCTTCTGCTTGGAATATATTTCTCTGAAGTCAAGGCAAATGTAGAGGGCCTTTGGCTGACCAAATTTGCTGACAACTGCAAGCTGGGTGCAATCAATGACTCCCCCCAAATATCTTCCAGGAGGGAAGGACTCAGACAAATAACATGTGTTAGAGCCATGGCCTAAAATGTAATGCAAAAAAAGGGATAATTATACCTTTTGGGAACACGACCACCCTTGCATTTACAACACTAATAACACTCCCCTAAGAGTGGGCATATTGGTAAGGGACCTGGGAACTCAGGTTGACAGTAACTCAAACTATGATCACCATGTATCCACGGTGGTAAGGAAATCCTTCTATACGCCACAGTTTATAAGTAAGGGCATGGCATCCAGATCTAAGGAGATCATAGTTTCACCATACTCAGTTCTCATTAGATCAATAATAGAGTACAATGCACCCTTTGGCACATACCTGACCAGGCATTTGCAACAGTTGGAGTGGTCACAGAGGTTTCTCATTAAATGAATACAGGGTATAAATAACATGTCCTATGCAGACCGCCTCAAACCCCTATCCTTATTCTCTGTCTCTTACAGACTACTGACGGGAGATCTATGCCCAACCTCCAAGGCATTCTCCGATTCCACACTTATGGATCTGCTACACATTCTTAAAACAAACACCATAAGAATTACCTGATCTAAGGATGTAAACCTTGTCTGTAACATAAACAAAACATGCTGGAGGAACAAGCATGTGTCTCAGAGATCACCCCTTCTTTGGAACAGACTTTTCGTTCATGGGAAGCAGAGATCTTCCCTAAGGCTATTCAACTACAATTTTGGACCAATAAATTCACAACCTCTTATCATCTGTGCCCCTCATGAACTGAGGCAGCTTGAAATGCCCTAAGGCACAGGCATATACCAAGGCAATTCTAGTCCTTGGATATGTATTATTGGGAAAATTGGGGGATGAATGGCTAAGCTTAAAAAGGATATAGGGCCATTACCTTAGTAACTCATACGAGCATATGAATTACTCCAGAATCTGGGGTAATGTAGTGTAAGACTTTGGAATCCCACCCATAATACATGCATTCTCCCCAGAAAGAGCAACAAAAACTGGCCTATGAGAAAATACATCAGCTTTAACAGTTCAAATACACTGCGAGTCTTAACTCCACTAATGAGCAGAATCCAGCACGATGACATTGTAGTATTTTACTAATTAAGAAGATAATTAATTACATCACCCGGACCCAAGTTTGATTCCAATAACAATAAATTACAAATGCGTGACTAAGGAAATCATTTAACCAGATTAAAGCCCTTCTGTCATAGGATGATAATGTTAACTTTTAACTAGTTGTTATCTGTTAACAAAGCAGATAAATAGAGGATTACACATGGATAAGATTAATGCAGTTTTACAAAAGAGTTCAGTTCTCAGAAGTGGAAAATGACACTGAAAAAGAATATCATAAACGGTTTATGCTTTGATTTCTTGTAAGATCATTTTAGCAAAATAAAAGAAAACATTCCTCACAGATAAGGACAGTAGTGTAACAATCTCCCAACTTACCCACAGAAATCATGCTCTCATAGTTCTGCACCATCACCTCTCTGTGTAGCTCCTTCTCCTGTTTACTTAGCATCTTCCACTCTTCTTCTGAAAATTTAATGGCAACATCTTCAAATGTTTCTGGCACCTGAAAGTAAATAAAAACTTTTACTGTATGCATTCAATTCAGAAGACAGCTGGTTCTAAAAAGTATCACCAAGTTGGTTAACAGCTTGTTAAATTTGTTTTATAGGATTCATAGGAGATTCAAGGCAGTTTAGTGTTGCAACCGTCAGCATCTTCCGAATACCTACCCTCAGACTGTACCCCCATTTCTGAAGGAAGGCTATGCTAGTTATTCCTGGTGCAAACTGGAGGGGAAACCATCCAATTATCCAGGTTTTGTTAGAAGGATGCTAATAACCTGCAGGAGCAGCCTATTTCAGAGAAAGGGGAAGCACTGTGTCGTTTATGTCACCCCATCACCATCAAGCTACCTGGTGGTGGAGATTTACGTTTCTGGTCCAGGTGTTTGCTGTGCTGTTAGACTTGTAAAGAGAAAGGAGATCACAGAGGTCCCTAATGCCTCCCTCAATAGTCTGACAGGCACTGTGTAAAGGGATAGAGCTTATAGCCTCTTTTGTTAATTCAGAATCTTTAAGCCTAACATCTTCTTTAGCCAGGAAGCACTGTGGCTTCTCCAGCTCTTAGTTATGTTGAGTGTGAGGTACATCCCAAAATGGAAACTGTGCTCTATAATTCATCTAATAAGTGCTGCATACATGGGAACAATGACAGCTTTAGAGGTGGGTAATATACCCTTGGCTATCAGTTATGCTTCTGAAGGATCTTCTGACTTTGGTTACCACATGGTGACTGAAGGAGAGGGATGTGTCAAGCTTGGTACCCAAGCCCAGACTGCATTCTCATTTGCAACGGAAGTATCGTCTATACAATATGTTGAGTGATGGGATTGCTTGACAAGTAAACTAAACTTGAAAAAGAAGTTTAGTATCATCTCAAGTCCATTGTCAATACATCAAGTATTAATCAAGATAAATTCTTACTTAAAGAATAGTGGTGTCAGATGGGTTTTTACAATTACACACAGTTTGCAGTCATTTACAGACTTACTTAACCAGAGGTCCTGGTTTTCAGTTTGCAGATCACAGGAGTAAATGCAGAAAAGGATGCGTCCTGCTACACAGTCCTGGAGGACCCTGCTAGTTACCTTTGCACTTTCATAGGAGGCATCTGCCAAGTGAACTATGTGGGCTTGGTCTGTTAGACAGTTTATTAGACATCTAGGGCAAGGGTTCCTATTACGTGATTGCAGACACATTTTGTCGAATGCGTCTTGATAGAACGTAAAAGAACGAAAAGGCAAAATAGCTAAGCGGCTTTTAAGTGAATTCTTTCCCTGGGAAAGAATTTGCTTGGCCGCTTCTGTTACTTTGCCATTTTCGGCACTGTAGTGTGATCTCAGAGTTGGTATATTTAAGTTGGGGGTGTAGGGAGGGCACAGCCCCCCACGTGGGGGTGTGTGAGGAGCAACCCCCCCCCCCACTTTATGTAATTTTTTTTTTTTGGAGCAATGATTTTTTTCCTCGCTGTTCTGAGGTTTCGACATTGCAAGCTTTCACTTACACGGGGTCGATTAATTATCGTTCACGTTTGTAAGCGTGCGATAATATAATATAAACCCTCGGGCACGGCCACATTGTATGACCAGCATGACCACTATCAACAGCCTGTGGGAGCTTCTCAAAGAAATTTAAAATGCAGCACCTCTGATTGTTGAAGCCAAACTTTTGATGGTCTAGCCCAATGCGTTTTTTTTATATAATGATTTAATCAGTGCTACATACAATGGAACAAATGTATCTTCAGATCTTGTCTGACGGCACAGAGGAGTAAACCGCTAAGCTGTAAGTGAGCTGCTCCCTGTGCCCAGGGTACAGCATTTGATTACTTCCACCTTCATTTGCCCGCTGTGCGACTCTGAGCAAGTCACGAAACCAGACAGCACTCGCAGGTCACCCCTTCTAGTTGGCTGACCTGGTAAACAAATGAATAAAGTAACACACAGAAGATCTATCTACATTTATATGTACAGATATAGTAGATATCATAACCGATGAGTTTATTTTATTCATTTATTTATTTAACATTTGTTGACCGGAAATGTCCGACTAGGTTCCACAGAGCCTGTTTTCAGCGGAGGCCCGGGGAGAAACGCTCCACATGCATGTTCTCCATTTTAAGGAGTGCCTCGAGTGAGTGCATTTTGAGATTTAGTCTTCTAGCATTGAGTAGCATTACCCTCAGTTTTTGCTTGCCTGTTCCTGTTATGGTGGTGAATTTGTAATTTGAACCTTGCCTAAAAAAGGCACTATAGGGGCAGCAAGAGCCTTAGCCAGTATCCAGAATCCCAGGGGCGACAGGTGCAGGCCATGTGTGGCAAAGCATCGTGGTCTGTCGACCATGTCATCCCAAGCAGACAGATACTGGATCCACTTAGAATGACACCAGAAGCTTAATCAATCATTTTGTCCTTGTACTGCGGTATCATTCAGGGCGATGGCAGAATGCTACTCAGGGCTAGGGTCATACCTGCCTGGGCTACAAGATTGGAGAGATCTTCCATGTCTCTTTTCATACAGTCCAGGGAGGTACGTCTCAGGTCATTCACACTAACATGGACAATGACAGAGTCATATTTGTACTTGGTGTGGAGTGACCTGAGTGCGTGGGTTATGTGGCAGATCCTGGCACCTGACAGGCAGCTGACAGTAACCTTCTCCTTGTTTAGCCTGGTGAGTGGGACATCAGTGTGCCTGACTACAGAGTCACCTATGACTAGTGTGTTGGGTACATTGTTTTGCCTTATTGGCTGTGGTTGAGTGGCACACTGAGTCTGTGGGCTATGTGTCATTTGGGTTGTGTTGGGGGATGGAGGTTACTTGCATTTCTGCTTTGGAGGTCTATGTTGCTTAGTTAGATTATTATTGGGAGCCTCCGCAAATGTTTTTGTGTTACTATGTGTGGATTTTGGTGGTGTAGATTTAGTGAGACTATGTGATGAGTGTGGTGCAATTGTTTACCTTCTCCTCTTGACTGTCAAGTTCAGTCTTGGTTGGAGAGAGCTTTACCTCCAGTTTGGCTATATAAGTGCATCTCTCACAGGTTGTACTGTTGGGTGGTAGAAGAAGAGGGTTGTCTGTGTACATGAGGCAATTTCTACATTACTCCAAGATGCCCAGATTCATCAGACAGGAGAGAACACTAGGAGCTGACCCTTGGACATGCCTGAATAAAAAATGATCTTCCTCTAGATAAGTGAGGAAAGTGAGTACAACAGCTGCTTTTCTCTATATGCTCCCTAGCTTTCCAGATCAGGCCTGCAAGGCTGACGGGCCTACAATTCTTGGGGTCTGTGGAGGGGCAGCACTACTGCTGTGCATCATAACTGAGGAACAAATCATGTGGCTAAGTTTAGATTAAACAATTTGAGGAAAGGTTTGGTGACGCCATGTTTGGGGTTATTTATTAAACATCCAGGTACTCTGCCAGGTCTTGTGCAGGAACTGTTTTTGATCTTTGCTAGCACATATGAAACATGTTCACTTAGGAAGATGTTACGGATTGCAAAAGGATTCTGGGAAATGTTGACTGAATAAATGTTGCAGGAGTGAAGTTTGCACTAAACTTGTTTGCTAGCAAACTGGCGATATCTATTAGATCAGAGTGGGTGGTCCCACAATGTCTATATTTCAGAGTGGGTGGTCCCACAATATCTATTAGATCAGAGTGTGTGTTCCCACAATGTCTATCAGATCAGAATGAGTGGTCCCATTTAGGATAAGCTCTAAGTATCGTTTGTTATTGTTCCAGTTTCCTAACGTACTTAAAGAAGGACGGACTTGTTAATTCTCCGCTTCAGAAGCTAAGCTATTCTGATAGATTGCTTTACAAATGCTAGTGGTATTTTTCAATTCCATAGTAATATTTTTATATTTTCCTTGTTATGAGGAGTGTTTTTAAGCTACTGTATAATTTAAGGAGCTTTTTTCTCTTGTTGCAAAGTTTATTTATGTTGGTAGACCTCTAGGGTTTCCTATTTCCCACTGTATTTTTCTCTGGTAGTGATTGCTAATTCTTATGCATTTGTGTAAGTGGTGATAGAACTCCTTTGTGAAGCTGACTGCCATGTAATCATCTGAGCTGATGCTGTCAAAAGGTGAATGTTGAGATTTTATCATACAATTGTATGAAGTTTGCCCATCTGAAGTAGTTAACTTCAGAGATATTGTTTTCATGGCTTTGATGATTTTGAAGGCAAATCCCATAATTTTAGGGTTTGACCTAACTGGGGAAGGACAGACCAGGGAAGAAGTGTGCATAGAGGTTTTACATTCATGTGTATCATATGTAGAATAAACAATACTTGGGTGTACCCCTATGTCAGAGGAATAAGTGCTCCAGTTAATTTAGGGGTAGTTAAAGATCCTCATAGTAATTGTGGTCTTAACAGAGAGTTCTAGAAATCTAGAATAATCGTCTGATGTATGCATGATCATATGGGGTCTCGAATAAGGACTGGCTACCAACATGCAAGAATAGAACAGAGATTTCAGAAAGCCATTGTGGAAGCTTAGAGGCGACAACTACTAGATTCACTGTACAACTCTTTCGGAAATATAAGAGACTCATTACCACAAGTGTTTGAAGCATCTTCGTTTGAGCCAAGTAAATGTCACTTTTATAAAAACACACTGGTTTGAGGGGTGGGTTAGTAAGTAAAAGAATCATGTATGCTCATTCACTGTCTCCTATCAAAGCAGACTTGGCAGTTCTAGAATATTTTGTGCCACTGCACGCCGAGTTAAATGGCACACATTCATAAAATGGACAGATAATTTACTGCATCCCAAGCGGTACTGAATGTTTACCACCAAGGTGATGAAGGTGGTACGAGCATTCATTCTGGTATCCAGACGACACTGCAGCTGCATGTTCATGCCTCATTTAAATGAGCTACAAACATTTTGCCAGTTATTTCAGCAGATTTATTCTGACTGTCTGCTCTACTATAGTTTAAAACAGAGCCATACCTTGCTCACCTAGCACCTGGTGATATTCCCGATGTTCTATTTTTAAAAACTGTAGCAAGACGACCACTTACGACAGTTTACACAATACACGACATATTGAAGCACTTTAGTCCCGATGGCAAAACCAGTATTGTAATTTGTTTTGTAATAGAAATGAATGCTGGGACTGTAATACCGGCAAACTGGCATCTGCTGATAGTGTCCCCTAACACCTTGCACTTAAGGCAGCTGTCCTCTTCACCCCACCCTTGCTATGCATCTGATTTGAAATATACTTTGTCATGCAGTAAAAAAACAAAAAAGCTTCATACTGTGTGCAACAAGCAGTGAATATCCTAGACAGATAGATGCATACGTACATATTTGACTATATTCCTTTGCATCACTGATGGACTTTCATTGACATAAATTACATTGGGAAACTTCATCAGCAGGTCTCTAACTGAAACAAAAAAATGAAATAAGGGGACTGCAAATGAACCAAATATATTACATTTGCCATCACCTAAAAGAACCAGAAACTTTGCTTTGCCTCCCCCTGTATATTAAATATACTAACTCCAGGGTTGCACAACTGTGGAGAAACAGGATAACATCTGCAATTATATTACAGTCAAATTGATGCAGTTTGACTGTAATATAATTCTACCAGTGCAATCACCAACAAAATTTACCAAAAACTGTGGCATGTGATAAATGTATGCCTCAACCATATCATCTGCAGTTACATGTACGTATGTATAAAACACAAGTTGTCCAATTTGTTAACCGGTGCACAGCACTGAGCACAAATGACCAACGACAGTCTCAGTCTGGGGAAACATTTAGCTAACACATACAGACTATCAACACAATACCATGTGTCGACAACGTTAGAGTAAAGCAACAACAAGATTAGTAATGTTAAGCACCCAGTACGGGAAACTATTTACATTATACGGCTGACCGAAACTGAAATCACCTTATGCAGTACGGAGAAGTTATATACACTTATGTACAAGAGGATCAGATATTATGCACGTCTGATATACAGTTAGAGGGATATAGAGAATAAGAAACATATTATACAGTGAGAGACTATGGTGTGCTTAGGTAATGTAGCCTGAGTAATAACACTGGCATTTATTTTTAGTTGTGCCTGAACACTAGCTATGTTGATATTTCTTACAGATAGGAATAGATTCCAAAGTTTTGGGCTGAGAATAGAGAAGCAGTGATCTGTGTGCAGTGAAGCTTGCATTTTGCAGTACAATTAGTGGAGCTAAATAGTCCAGATTCTCTTCTAAAAGCAGCTTGCTATATAATTTATGCCTTTTATGATCCACTACTTATTCCGTTATACATTCTTCATGCATTGTTATGTAACGTGCATATTAGGAACCCTCTCCTATCCTGTATATAATGTGTCGTCAGCTTTATTGCCTGCCTTCTATTTTGCTTATTTTTTATTTTATTGTATTCACATATTATACTACTTTGTTGTTATCTTAATATTTGTAACCATTGTTCAGTTTTTTAAATTCTGTTTAATGTGTACTGTGGAGCTTTTCTCCCTGGACCTCCACTGAAAACGGGCTGATACCCAGTTGGGCTTTCCAGGTAAACAAATGTCAAATAAACAAATAAATACAGTTATTTTACCTGTATAATGCATTCTACCTGTGAAATACACTGTTATCATTCTTGCCCGCATTGAATATTCTATGCTAACCTGTATGTTGTACTGCATATGTTACTGTTGTATAAATATTTTTGTCCTACTTGTTATTGTTGTTATAGTTGTATCTCTTTGTTTATGTCTTGGAGCTTATCTCCCCGGGCCTCTACTGAAAATGGACATGTATCCAGTTAGACTAGCCCGGTCAACAAATGTAAAATAAATAAAATAAATAACAATAAAATTTTACAGTGTGCATCCTTTTTTGAATTTGGTAGCTAGTTTACCATGGTTCCGGAGGCTGCTAACAGTACACAAGCAATAAACTGCTATAAATGGAAACAAGTGAAGAAACGAGTTACTAAATGTATTTACTGGCCACGATTTGCAAATTGTACTAACCCACAGGCTTGTACTGCTCCCCCAACCACCAAGAGTGACGCAGAGCAGTAAATGCTCCAATATCGTCTTTGGTGAAGCAGTTCCACAATTAGCAGAAGTTGCTCAAACCAATACATAGAAAGGCAATCTGTGACAAAATGCAATACAAGTACAACCATATAAATTGCGTCTGATAAAGTACAACAGCTAAGAAACACTTCAGTACAATTCACTATCTAGCACAGAATGAGTATACAGAGACACCAATTCCATGTTACTGACAGGACAAAACATAAATGAAGCTGTAACAGATGAGAACACAACAATAAGATGAGAATACACACTGTTCACATGAGATGGAAGTGCACTTTGTGTATGGCACTTGTGTTTCACCTGGAAGACTATTTCATAGACACAAAAAGCCCTTTTACCACAGGGATTTGAGATTATGTATCTGTGTGTGTGTATTTTAATGTAAACATCTCTGCCAATTTGCAGAGTTCTGTCATAGTTTCAAACAGAAATCTCCAACTTGATCTGACTGTGACCCCTAACTCCCCAAAAACACACGCATACTCTCTCTCTCCCCCCAAGTAAAACAGAGCTTTTCTCTTTGCCCACCCATACCTGCACTGTCCAGGAGAACATTCACCCTCCCTCTCACAGTCTGATGTGACAATCTTTACTCCCAAAGTGTAATCAAACATCTCTTTATTCCCATGAGACTAATTCAGCAAGAGCTCTCACTATACTTTTCAGC
>NC_056740.1:463815128-463920128 GCF_019279795.1 Protopterus annectens | reverse complement strand
TGTAATATGTAGGCATTGCACAGTGATACAGTGTAATATGTAGGCATTGCACAGTGATACTGTGTAATATGTAGGCATTGCACAGTCATACTGTGTAATATGTAGGCATTGCACAGTGATACTGTGTAATATGTAGGCATTGCACAGTCATACTGTGTAATATGTAGGCATTGCACAGTGATACTGTGTAATATGTAGGCATTGCACAGTCATACTGCGTAAAATGTAGGCATTGCACAGTCATACTGTGTAATATGTAGGCATTGCACAGTCATACTGTGTAATATGTAGGCATTGCACAGTCATACTGTGTAATATGTAGGCATTGCACAGTCATACTGTGTAATATGTAGGCATTGCACAGTCATACTGTGTAATATGTAGGCATTGCACAGTGATACTGTAATATGTAGTGCACAGTGATACAGTGTAATATGTAGGCATTGCACAGTCATACTGTGTAATATGTAGGCATTGCACAGTCATACTGTGTAATATGTAGGCATTGCACAGTCATACTGTGTAATATGTAGGCATTGCACAGTCATACTGTGTAATATGTAGGCATTGCACAGTGATACTGTGTAATATGTAGGCATTGCACAGTGATACAGTGTAATATGTAGGCATTGCACAGTCATACTGTGTAATATGTAGGCATTGCACAGTGATACAGTGTAATATGTAGGCATTGCACAGTCATACTGTGTAATATGTAGGCATTGCACAGTGATGCTGTGTAATATGTAGGCATTGCACAGTGATACAGTGTAATATGTAGGCATTGCACAGTGATACTGTGTTATTCAGCTGATATTATTGCATTAAATGACCTGCAAACATTTTTAACATGCAAAGATTAATTACAAAAAAAAGATTCAGTTAAAATAATAAATATTATATACTTCACCAAACACAAACTTTGGTACCTAATGGTTTCAATCACCCTTTAACATTCTGATATTTATAAACTGCTCACTTCTATTGCTTTTCTTAACTGTGTTTTGTACATGGTTTATCTATTGGTGAGGAGTTATTTTAACACTTACAGACAAGACAGAACTGTGAGCGCCAAGACAGCTTGGTTTGTTCTTGCCTTTTTTTTTTTAATTTTAAACCAAAAAATTGCAATTTTAAAATAAAGAAAATACTTTCTCATGCTCAGAAAACTTTAGGATAATTATTTCATCAGTACAACAAGGTACTAGCAAAATAATTGTTTTACATTTTGAAAATAAATCCAACCTAGAAGTGAGACATCATGGTGCTTGTTAGCATATAGTCTCACTTCTCTCCTTACCGTATAGTAAATGGCCAGAACAACATATAATTGATTGCAGCTAAATGATCTTTGATAGGTTTGTCGGAGAGAGGTAGTGCCTGTGTAACAGAAACAAGCTAGAATGCATTGTTGCAGTCATTATTTCTTCCAGCTGATCTCACAAACATACAAGATGCATACAGTCATAAAAATCTATTGTGACGCTTAGGGTAGGGAAGCAGTTGTTTTTCAAAGCAAAGGACATTTGGTGAAAACCAGTTAAATGATAGCGTGTCTTGTCACAGGGAGGGAAAATACATGTTTCTGAGACAAATAAATTGAAATACATTAAATAGTGATTATTTATTTCACTTGCTTAAAGTAAAATATCAGACAATTACATATACCGAATATGGTTAATGGGAGATGGGAAGCAGATTGTGTGAAAAAGCAGACGACAGCTACTTAATCCTAGTTAAAAAATTTACTGTCTTTTCTGGGAGGGGCTTAATTGCAATCAAATATCCAAGAAGTACACAGTCTAAGGTGGGGTGGGAAGGCAGACTGTATGAATTACTTTATCACAGTTAAATGGTCATCCATATGGCTTGGCAGGGAGAAACATTGTGTGTACATTTTTATGAGTAACAAAATGGAACACACCCCTTAGCCTTGATTTCATTCAGATGGCAACAGTCAAATGTCAGATGTGTGTACATAATTAAAAAGTGGCTATTTCTTGAGGTTGGGAGTCAGGATGCGTGTGAACAGAAGAGTTATTTTAAGATCACTATTACATAATCACTGATACAACTTACCAGGGAGAAACAGTATGCATCTGTCAGATAAAGAATCTGAAATACACACTGTGGCTATTATTTATTTCACTTGATCACAGTTAAATATTAAGACTTTCATAGTCAGAAATATTTATTGCTGTGGGGTGGGGAGGTGGTCTGTGTTGGAAAGAGACTAACCACTGCTGCTACTTCATCCCAGGTTTGATACATCTGTTCTGCTCCAGTCCCTTTAGTCTTATATGTTACATCATTTTAAGTTTTGTACTGTTTCAAATGGGTCCTGCCACTTATCCAAACTTATTTTCTTCAGAGAGGACAAAAACTAACACTTGGTCTACAGTTTTAAATTACCTGGTCCTTGCATTTCTATTATATGTCCCTTATTGTATAGTCTGGGCTCCTTCCATGTATTCTCATTTGTTAGGCATCACCACTTGATGTTACCATCTAACAGCCCCACAAGAACACCTGCCATATAATAACTCAAAAGGACTGTACCCTGTCAAGGTTGTGGTGCTTCACTAATGGCAAGCAAGAGATGTTGTACTAAATGGTCCCAGTTTTTACCATGTTCTTCTGTAACTCTTCCTAGCATGGATTTTAATGTTTAGCTAAAATGTTCCAACCTGTCTGGTGATGGACGACAGAGCTTTTTATTTGCTTTACCTTAAAGCATTGCCAAGGTTGGTGCATTATTATGAACATACATGGAGGTTCAGTAAGTGTTTCTTTAGGGATCTCTACTCTAAAAATTATTAACACTAACTTTCTAACTATAGATTTAGCCTTACATTAGGTGATGTCCTCAGGGTGTTTGGTTGTGTAGTTCAAAATAACCAAAATGGGGTTGAAACTCATTGCTAGATTTTATGACCTAGAACTCCTCCACATCCAACTTAGCATAAACAAAACCCTTTATCATATCACAGCTAACTATAGGACCCCCTTGATACCCTCAGCCCATAGCTCTTACCTAAGTAGTATGGAGTCCCCAAGCCAAACGTCATTCTGCTATGAAACTTCAACCACCCCTAAATTAACTGGGAGAGTTAGACATTCTCAAACATGTATGCCCTGAAATTTCTGGACTTCAATAAAACTCTTGGGGTAAATTAATCCATACCCCCAACAGGGGGTGTTAACATTTTGGACTTTGTCTTTATCAATATAGGACAGACTTACTCCCCACAAATTTTTATTTCCTCACTGGTCAGATCAGATGACAAATCAATAACATTCACAATCAGACTGAAGCCTCTTTCAATATCCTGGCACTCACCTGCTGCTTAGAATTCTCGCTTTTTGTGCTTTTCTGTTTTAGTTTGACAGAAAGTTTAACATTCTGATAAGATATGCATTTTCCATGTCTCCTAACTTCATTTCTTGGAACACACATCCTTTCAGTGAAGTGCTAGTCTTTTCTATTCCCTGCTGTGCAACACTTTCACCCCGCAGTGATACTTCTTCTCCATGCTTTGTATCAGTTTCAGTTTGCAATTATGTTGCAAAACATAACTTACTTCCTTATATTAGTTTTGCTGCTGTTATAGGCTGCTCAGCCATAGGTGTTTATAGATATATTTCTTTAAATGGTGTAAGTAATCTCTCTCTCTCTGAATCCTTAGACTACATTGTTCAACCTGCGGACACTGAACATCTGGAAAAAGGCTCTTGAAAAGTAGGTACTAGTGGCCAAAAAATATTCAGCTAATTAGTGTAAAATGCATACCTAACAGCATATCTCCTCCTCAGCAAGATCGTGGGCTAACACAACTCAAAACCATAAGTTAAAGAAAATAAGACTGACAAAATGATGCAAAATAAAAGCATATTTTACTGTGACACAAATGATATGACAATTCTGCAGAATACACTGTGCACTCTTTGATGGCAAAAAAGCTGAAAAGTTTTGGTGCCCTCATTTGTTTAAATCTTAATAATGCTTTTTTAAATAAAAGTTTTGGTGCCCTCATTTCTTTAAATCTTAATAATGCGTTTTTTAATAAAAGTTTTGGTGCCCTCATTTGTTTAACTCTTAATAATGCTTTTTTTAATAAAAGTTTTGGTGCCCTCATTTGTTTAAATCTTAATAATGCTTTTTTTAATAAAAGTTTTGGTGCCCTCATAGGTTCATAGGTTGGTACTAGGCTATCAGCCCTAGGGTCTATACAAGCCTAGCCAGTACAATTCCCTGGCTATTTTTTTCCCACACTATTTACTTTCCTGGACCCCAGTCTAGCGGGGTGACTGACGTGATCCCCAGGGTAAATTTCCTTTCTCCCATCCAATCGTCAAAGTCCCTTTTGAAAAGGACCAAAGAGGCACTCTGCTTGACATGTATGGACAATCTATTCCAGAGTCTGGGGAGTCTCTGGGTCAGGAACATATCCCTCCAACATGTTTTGTTTATTGTGATGACAAGGTTTAGATCCCTGGAGCGTGTGGCTCTAATGGATTGGGATTTCTTTAAGTGTAGCATGTCCAACAGCTCTGGGTTTGACATGGCCTTGTATGTTAAGCAGAGATCACCTAGCTGGAGTTTTTTAAGGCAGTCAGCATAGAGCATCTGCCTTAGGCCTGCGATTCTTTTAGTGAGGTATTTCTGCGGCCTTTCCAGTTGTTGCAGATGTCTTGAGAGGTACATACCAAACGGGGCATTGTATTCTATAATGGGTCTAATGAGGGATGAGTACAGTGGGACAATGACCTCCTTTTTTCTGGATGAAAAGCCCTTAGTGATGAGGTGTGCCACATAGAAGGATTTCCTGACTGTTGTGGTGATGTGGTTATCGAAGGTGAGACCACTGTCCACCTGTGTCCCTAAGTCTCTTATCACACTTTCGGTGTTTGGTGTACTGCCACCTATATGGTAATTCACGGATACATGTTTTTTCCCAAAGGGGATAACTATACATTTCTTGGCATTGAGCTTGAGCCCATGGCTCTGGCACCAAGCATCTGTTTCTGTAAGGCCCTTTTGTAGAGTATCCACATCATTTGGGGATTCAATAATGGCTCCCAGTTTGCAGTCATCTGCGAACTTTGTTATCCAGAGTCCCTTAGTGTTGGCCTGTACTTCAGAGAAGTAGATGCCAAACAAGAGCAGTCACAGGACTGAACCCTGAGGTACTCCACTTGTCACTTGTCTGGAGCTGGATTTGGAGTCGGCTACTTTTACAGTGTGGGTTCTATTAGTAAGCCAGTTAAGAACCCATTGGGTGACAGAGGGATTAATGCCCAGCTTAGTAAGTTTATCTATGATTCCAGAGTGGGGGATGGTGTCAAAGGCCTTGGCAAGGTCTAGATAGGCTGTGTGGACCACCTTAGCCTTGTCCATGGCTCTGGAGACTGATTCAAAGAAATCAGTCATGTTCAGGAGATAAGACTGGCCCTTCACTAACCCAAACTGGGTGGGGTCCAGTGTTTGAAGGTTGCCAATGTCTTTGTTTATAAGTTCCATGATAATACGCTCCATGGCCTTGCAGATAAGGCTTGTCAGAATGATGGGGCGGTAGTTTCCAGGATCCAAGGTGGATCCCCCCTTGTGGAGTGGGATAACTGTAGCTCTGCGCCATTCAGTGGACACGAAACCTGAGTTGAGGCTATGATTAAACATGACACTTAGGTGAGGTGCCAGTTCATATTGTAGTTCATGTAGTACACAGCCCGGGATGTCATCTGGTCCCATGGATGCTGTATTCTTAGCTTTGGAGAGTGCGTTTTTTACCTGTGTGGCCGTTATTACCAGAATTTGGCAATCTTCCAGTATTGAGCTGGACCATATAGGGGGTGAGAGGGGGGTGACATTGGCACTGAATCGATCTGCCAGGATATTGGCAATATCCTTGGGATCAGTATATGTAATGCCATTCTGTTGTAGCTCAGAGCAGATCTGAGCATTGCCATTTAGATTCTTGACATAGTTATAGAATGCTTTGTGGTTGTCTTTGGAATCTTTGGCAATTTTATTTTCATAACTAGCTTTGGAGGATTTTATGAGGGATCTCAGTTTCTTACTGAGGCTGGTAAGGAAGTTTTTTGCATCCTGGGTTTTTCCTCTTTTCTGCAACAGTTTCTTCCTTTTGTTGTAAAGTTTGTTTATGGCAGGGGACCACCAGATTGGCTTCCTTTTTTTGGATGAGAGCATCTTGGTTCTATTTGGGATGGCACGATTCATGCATGAGTGGATGTGCTCATACAGTGCCTTAGTGTAGGATTCAGCAGTTGAACTTTCAGTTCCCGTCTGCATGGGTGTCATGAAGTTTGTCACTTCTGACTTGAGTAGCATGAAGTTGGCTTTGGAGAAGTTTTTATGGAGGTTTCCTTACTGGGGGTGGGGTGGGATGTGGATGTTAAGGGTGATTAGCTTATGGTCAGACATGACTAACAAGGGGGTGACCATAGGTGTGGAGCATCACTTTCCCATGTTGGTAATGACCAGGTCTAGGATATTGGAGCCCCTGGTGGGACTATGGATTAGTTGATCCAAGGCGTTGGAATTTATGAATTCCAAGAACCATTGGGCAAAGGTGTTGGTACATGAGTAGTTTTCCCAGTTAATGGCAGGGTAGTTAAAATCACCCAGTATTAGGGTGTTTGGTTCTATCTTAATATTTTCCAGCATGTTTAGAAAGGTGTAGTGAGAATCTTGGGGTATGGTGGGGGATCTGTAGCAAGCTACAATTTGGATTGCAGTCTTACCTAGTGTTAGTTGCACCTGGAGAATTTCAGATGCATTGTGTTGGGCAACTAGCCTGGTGGTGTGAATATCCTTGGTGAATATTGACACCCCTCCACCTTTAGTGTTTCGGTCCTGCTTTGGTGGCCGAAAAGTGTGGTAAGAGTTGTAGCCTGGTATTGCAGGGGTGCTCTCTGGAGCCTTGGACCAGGTCTCAGTTACTGCACAGATATTGATGTTCTCCATTTTTAGGAGTGCCTCAAAAGAGTGCATTTTGAGGTTTAGACTTCTAGCATTTTGTAGCATTACCTTCAGATTTTGCATGCTTGTACCTGTTATGGTGGTGGTTTTGTCCTTTGAACTTTGCCTAAAAAAGGCACTATAGGGGTGGCAAGAGCCTTAGCCAGTAACCTGAATCCCAGGGGCGACAGGTGCAGACCATATCTGGCAAAGCATCATGGTCTGACAGTCATGTCTTCCCAGGCAGACAGATACTGGATCCCCTTTGAATGACACCAGAAGCTTAGCCAACTGTTGAAGTCAATCATTTTATCCTTATATTGTGGTATCATTCTGGGTGAAGGCAGGATGCTACTCAGGGCTAGGGTCATACCTGCCTGGGCCACATGATCTGAGAGCTCTTCCATGTCTCTTTTCATGTAGTCCAGGGAGGTACATCTCAAGTCATTCACTCCAACATGGACAATGACAGAGTCATATTTGTACTTGTTGTGGAGTGACTTGAGTGCATGCGTTATGTGGTGGATCCTGGCACCCGACAGGCAGCTGACTGTAATTTTCTCCTTGTTCAACCTGGTGAGAGGGACATCAGTGTGCCAGACTATAGAGTCACCTATGACTAAAGTGTTAGGTACATTGTCTTGCCTTAGGGGCTGTTGCTGGGTGGCACACTGGTGTTGAGAGCTATGTGACACTTTGGTTGTGATTGGTGTTTGTTTGCGTTTCAGCTTCAGAGGTCCTTGTTGCTTGAGCAGGTTACAGTTAAGGGACTCTGCATATGTGGATTTAGTGTTGCTATATGTGGATGTTGGTGGTGTGGGTTTAGAAGGGCTATGTGTTGCTTGAGGTGTAGTCTGGGTATTAACCTTCGCCTCTTGACTGTCTAGCACAATCTTGGATGGAGAGAGCTTTGCTTCCATTTTGGCTATGTAAGTGCATCTCTCACACGTTGTAGTGTTGGGTGGTAGGAGGAGAGGGTTGTCTGTGTACATGAGGCAATTGCTGCATTGCCCCGGTATGCCCAGATTCACCAGGTGGACAGGAGAAATCACCAGAAGCCGACCCTTGGACATGCCTGGTTTGGTGCTTTTTTTTTTTTTTTTTTTTGTAAAGTACAGGAGCTGTTTTCCCTTACCTTAGCAAGGTACTTTGCAATTATAGACTGTTTAGTGCCTACTATTAATTTCTCCTTATTAACAAGGAGAGTTGAGTGCTTGTATCACTTGAAGGCTTCCTAGTGCTTTCCTGCAGGTATTAGAGCAAGTGCTAGTCACAGGGATGCTTAAAGGTAAGATGAAAAAAAAATGCACACTGCAGTGTGCACTAGAGAAGTTAGATGTGAAAGTAGGTAACTTAAGTGTTACCTGTTTAAAAAGTTAAGGTTTAGTGGAGAGTTACTATTTTTTAAAACAGCAAGATGGGTTGAAAGGGGTGGTCACTTTTATATTCTGGTACTATGGAATACAGCAGGATGGCCAATAAATTTAAATAGTTGAAGGGGAGGGGTTTTTGATTTAGTGATTACTCACACAAGCCAGTGAAAGTAGAGAGGAAATGAGATATATGGTCAGATTAACATAAGAGGCAGGCAACTAGAAAGACAGTGGTATTTAACAAGACAACTGTGACAGGGTGGGAGGGCAGGAAAAATTCTGCCTGACTCAGAAGAGAGGGAGAGGTGTGGTCTCTTTTGAAGTTTTAATATGCTGTTAAAGCAGAATGCAAGTAAAACACAAGGCAAAGAAAACAAACTACAGTATTTAAAATATACAAAATACAAAAAATAAAATCAAACTAACCTTTCCTTCACAGCAAAGTGTAGCAGAGCCTGGATGAGCCTTTCTGGTAATCATTTGTTTAAATCATAATAATGCTTTTTTTAAATAAAAGTTTTGGTGCCCTCATTTGTTTAAATCTTAATAATGCTTTTTTTTTAATAAAAGGTTTGGTGCCCTCATTTGTTTAAATCTTAATAATGCTTTTTTAATACAAGTTTTGGTGCCCTCATTTGTTTAAATCTTAATAATGCTTTTTAATAAATGTTTTGGTGCCCTCATTTGTTTAAATCTTAATAATGCTTTTTTTAAAATAAAAGTTTTGGTGCCCTCATTTGTTTAAATCTTAATAATGCTTTTTTTTTAATAAAAGTTTTGGTGCCCTCATTTGCTTAAATCTTAATAATGTTTTTTTTTTTTTAATAAAAGTTTTGGTGCCATCATTTGTTTAAATCTTAATAATGCTTTTTTTAATAAAAGTTTTGGTGCCCTCATTTGTTTAAATCTTAATAATGCTTTTTTTAATAAAAGTTTTGGTGCCCTCATTTGTTTAAATCATAATAATGCTTTTTTTTAAATAAAAGTTTTGATGTCCTCATTTGTTTAAATCTTAATAATGCTTTTTTAATAAAAGTTTTGGTACCCTCATTTGTTTAAATCTTAATAATGCTTTTTTTTTTTTTAATAAAAGTTTTGGTGCCCTCATTTGTTTAAATCTTAATAATGCTTTTTTTTTAATAAAAGTTTTGGTGCCCTAGCCACTGATTTTATCCTGCTTCTGTTATGCAGAGCAGCAGGAGCTAGGAGATGTGGAAGGTGCTCTATAGCTTTGAAGACTAACCCTTGTTCAGTCTTTGTTAGGACATCGCATACAGCTAGGACTACTCTGGCAGTGATCTAATGATGAACATTGTGAGTTGTGTCTGTATTCTTGGTGTTACAAGTTGGGTGTAGAACTACACTAACTCTCCGGCTATAGGTTAGCATGGGTCTTGACTCATCTCCTGTTTCTGATTTCTACAGACAGGATAGAAAGGTTTAGCCATTGTGTGATCATCCATTTTGGTATTGAGGGGATTGCAGCTTTGTTTACAGATATCTTTTATTTATTTATTGATTGGTTGACATTTGTTTACTGGGAAAATCCAACTAGGTAGGAGCCTATTTTCAGTGGGGGCTTGGGAGAAAGGCTACAAAGTATTACAAAATATTTGAAGAATAATAATTTAACAGTCATCAAAAATAAAAAAGAAATGCAGCTTAAATCAATATTTTAAATTAGATATAAAATGAAAACATTGATTAAGAGTAATACAAGTTATATGACAATGATTAGACAATAGATTATAGATAAATTAAAGGTAAGTTATTATAATACAAACAGGAATGGAAATATAAGTGAAAAAAGTAGGCTTATGGTATATTAAACAGAAAACCGAGGGGGGGGGGGTTATTGTATATTTAAACAGAAAACCGGGGGGGGGGGCTATAAGGTAAGAATGGGAATTTGTCCACATTTAAGGACATAATTTGTTTGGATGTTGATCCAGAACAGAGCCAGGTCATTCTCAACCTGTTACTGAAATAAATCTGTACAGTTGAGAGGTATGAGCCAGGTTTATGTGTTATGTGATTGCATACTATTGGCAAGGAAGTCTTTCAGAGTGTTTTTGAAGGCTGTGGGGGTGTATTGACCTGATGGATAGAGATAAGGAGTTCCAGACCTTAGAAATATGGTATGAGTACAGACACTGTCCAGCATATTTGATAGGTTTGTGGACAAACAGGAGTTTTTTTGTCATTGAATTGTAATGACTAAGTAGGAACATAATTGTGTAGAATGTTATTTAGTGCTGGACAAGCATATAGCTTCTGGATAATTGTATAGGTGGTAAGAAGCTGTGAATATGTCAGCTGATGGGGTAGTTCTAACCAATTTAGGCTTTATAGTGCTATAGAGTGGTGGACTCTGAAAGGGGTATTTGCTGCAAAGTTGTCATAGTACTGCTCAAGTTTTGATTTTTGTCATGGCTGAAGGTTAGTAAGGATGGCAGCACCATAAAGAAGTGTGGGGATGGGATAAGTAGTACCAAGTGTAGCTTGTCATGTCTGGAGGTTACCAAGGATGGGAGCACCATAAAGAAGTGTGGGGAGGAGATAAGTAGTACCAAGTGTAGCTTGTCATGCCTGGAGGTTAGTAAGGATGGGAGCACCATAAAGAAGTGTGGGGAGGAGATAAGTAGTGCCAAGTGTAGCTTGTCATGCCTGGAGGTTAGTAAGGATGGGAGCACCATAAAGAAGTGTGGGGAGGAGATAAGTAGTGCCAAGTGTAGCTTGTCATGCGTGGACGTTAGCAAGGATGGGAGCACCATAAAGAAGTGTGGGGAGGAGATAAGTAGTACCAAGTGTAGCTTGTCATGCCTGGAGGTTAGCAAGGATGGGAGCACCATAAAGAAGTGTGGGAGGAGATAAGTAGTGCCAAGTGTAGCTTGTCATGCCTGGAGGTTAGTAAGGATGGGAGCACCATAAAGAAGTGTGGGGAGGAGATAAGTAGTGCCAAGTGTAGCTTGTCATGCCTGGAGGTTAGCAAGGATGGGAGCACCATAAAGAAGTGTGGGGAGGAGATAAGTAGTGCCAAGTGTAGCTTGTCATGCCTGGAGGTTAGTAAGGATGGGAGCACCATAAAGAAGTGTGGGGAGGAGATAAGTAGTGCCAAGTGTAGCTTGCCATGCCTGGAGGTTAGCAAGGATGGGAGCACCATAAAGAAGTGTGGGGAGGAGATAAGTAGTGCCAAGTGTAGCTTGTCATGCCTGGAGGTTAGCAAGGATGGGTGCACCATAAAGAAGTGTGGGGAGGAGATACGTAGTACCAAGTGTAGCTTGTCATGCCTGGAGGTTAGCAAGGATGGGGGCACCATAAAGAAGTGTGGGGAGGAGATAAGTAGTGCCAAGTGTAGCTTGTCATGCCTGGAGGTTAGTAAGGATGGGAGCACCATAAAGAAGTGTGGGGAGGGGATAAGTAGTACCAAGTGTAGCTTGTCATGCCTGGAGGTTAGTAAGGATGGGAGCACCATAAAGAAGTGAGGGCAGGAGGTAAGTAGTACCAAGTGTAGCTTGTCATGCTTGGAGGTTAGTAAGGATGGGAGCACCATGAAGAAGTGTGGGCAGGAGGTAAGTAGTACCAAGTGTAGCTTATCATGCCTGGAGGTTAGTAAGGATGGGAGCACCATAAAGAAGTGTGGGGAGGAGATAAGTAGTGCCAAGTGTAGCTTGTCATGCCTGGAGGTTAGTAAGGATGGGAGCACCTTAAAGAAGTGTGGGGAGGAGATAAGTAGTGCCAAGTGTAGCTTGTCATGCCTGGAGGTTAGCAAGGATGGGAGCACCATAAAGAAGTGTGGGGAGGAGATAAGTAGTGCCAAGTGTAGCTTGTCATGCCTGGAGGTTAGTAAGGATGGGAGCACCATAAAGAAGTGTGGGGAGGAGATAAGTAGTGCCAAGTGAAGCTTGTCATGCCTGTAGGTCAGCAAGGATGGGAGCACCATAAAGAAGTGTGGGGAGGAGAAACGTAGTGCCAAGTGTAGCTTGTCATGCCTGGAGGTTGCCAAGGATGGGAGCACCATAAAGAAGTGTGGGGAGGAGATAAGTAGTGCCAAGTGTAGCTTGTCATGCCTGGAGGTTGCCAAGGATGGGAGCACCATAAAGAAGTGTGGGGAGGAGATAAGTAGTACCAAGTGTAGCTTGTCATGCCTGGAGGTTAGCAAGGATGGGCGCACCATAAAGAAGTGTGGGGAGGAGATACGTAGTACCAAGTGTAGCTTGTCATGCCTGGAGGTTAGCAAGGATGGGGGCACCATAAAGAAGTGTGGGGAGGAGATAAGTAGTGCCAAGTGTAGCTTGTCATGCCTGGAGGTTAGTAAGGATGGGAGCACCATAAA
Source organism: Protopterus annectens (assembly GCF_019279795.1). Taxonomy (NCBI): domain Eukaryota; kingdom Metazoa; phylum Chordata; order Ceratodontiformes; family Protopteridae; genus Protopterus; species Protopterus annectens. The sequence continues at coordinate 463,907,440 of NC_056740.1, read as the reverse complement.
GAAGTGTGGGGAGGGGATAAGTAGTACCAAGTGCAGCTTGTCATGCCTGGAGGTTAGCAAGGATGGGAGCATCATAAAGAAGTGTGGGGGGGAGATAAGTAGTGCCAAGTGTAGCTTGTCATGCCTGGACGTTAGCAAGGATTGGAGCACCATAAAGAAGTGTGGGGAGGAGATAAGTAGTGCCAAGTGTAGCTTGTCATGCCTGGAGGTTAGCAAAGATAGGAGCACCATAATGAAGTGTGGGGAGGAGATAAGTAGTGCCAAGTGTAGCTTGTCATGCCTGGAGGTTAGTAAGGATGGGAGCACCATAAAGAAGTGTGGGGAGCAGATAAGTAGTGCCAAGTGTAGCTTTAGCTGCATCAGTGTACAAGTTTTGGTTCTATAAAGTATCCTTAGTTTTTATGAGTTTTTCTTATGCAATTTTATATATGCTGGTCAAATTTAAGATTATTATCCACTATCATCCCTAATAATTTATTATGTGAAGTGACTTCAATAGTTGTATTACTAAGAGAGAGGACTTTAAATTTTAATAAATTCCACTTGGTGGGAACCACCCAAATTATTTATTTTATTTATTTATTTGCAGTTTGTTAACCTGGAAAGTGCATTGGGCCAATATGCATCCTTTTTCAATGGAGGCCTGGGGAGAAAAGCTCCAAAGTACATACATACGAAAATATCAGCAACAAGTAACACAAAGAGTTAATACAGTATATTGCAAAAAACAAACTCAGCAGTAGTGAATACATGACATTATACAAATTAATAGAAGCAATAGATTGTTACAGTAGTAGCAATATGATATTTGGTATGACGTAAAGAAGTGCAGAACCATAAAGTGAGAGCATGCATTATACCTTGAGTGGCAGGCAGATGCCTGCACAAGCTAGGGGGGGTGTTAGAGGGGGAGACGATAATGGTTGGGAAAAAGTAGGAGAGAGGTAGAATTTACAGGGAGAAAGGTTGAAGGACAAGAGACTGGTAGTGTGAGTAGGAGTAGCAGGTTGGAAGTTAGGAGGGGTGAGAGCAGGAGCACTCCCATGCAGAAGAGAGATATAAATGGAGCAAAGTCTTAAAAGAGGAACGATTTTGTTCGGAGATGGGGAGGAAGTGAGTGCCATTTTTGTGCTAGTGAGAAAGAGAGAAGAAGTTGCCCTGGGAAACGCGACAGTTTGTGAACTTCAAGGAGGTTTTGATTATTAGATCTAAGGGTTCGATCAGGAAGGTGCATAGTAAGGATGGAGGAGAGGGAGGGGCATTGGGATGGGTTGAAAATGAGTTTATGAGCAGTGGAGAGTTGGATATGAGAGGGAATTAGAGAGTTCCAGCCAGTTCAGGGAGTGTAAGGAGTCACAGTGGTGGGAGGAAGACTTTGAGCTGGTAGAAAACTTGGGAGATTTTATTGTAACAGAATGACAGTTTAGCTCTGAGGGATGACTTGAAGATTGGTAAGGAGAGGGGCTCCATACCTAAGAGAGGGAAGGAGGTATGTGGTAGAGAGGGGAATCTTGGTTGCGTGAGGGAGCAATTATCGTGATAAAGCATTCCAAGTTTCTGGTGAGTTTTTTTGATGTTGGTTTGAAGGTAAATGTCAAATTTTAATTGTTGGTCAATGAGGACACCTAGACGCTTAGTCTGGGAGACGATGTTGATAGGAGTCTGATTTTGGTTTAGTATAGAGAAAGAGTTCATGTCTATTTTGATGTTTTTAGAAGGGGTAAAGATCATGATTTGGTTTTATATGCATTAAGAGCTAAATGATTACTTAGCATCCATGTCTCTGTGTTGTTGAAGGCAGCTTGTGTTATTTGCATGAGTTTAGGAAGGGATTCAGCAGAGCAGATAATGGTAGAGTTGTCTGCATATTGCACAGGTTTGGCATTAAGGATGCAGTGATGGAAGTCATTAATGGAGATATTAAATAGAAGAGGGCTTAGGACAGAACCTTGGGAGATGCCAGTCAGAGTGTTGAGGTAGGAGGAGGTGCAGTTATTCCATTTGACGGCCTGCTATCTACCAGAGATGTAATTGGAAAACCAATTTAGAGAGGAGAAAGAGAAATCAAGATTAAAGAGCTTAGATAATAGTAGGCTACAGGAAATTGTATCAAGGGCCTTAGATCGGTCTAACAGAAGAGAAGATAGAAGAAAGGATAGTGGGGCTGTGGTGGTAACGTGTCCAGGCCTGAATCCATGCTGTGTTGCGGTTAGCAGGTGATTATCTAAAAGGTGGGGAAAAAGTTGAAGGTGAATACAAATTGAAGGTGAATACAAATTAAATCAAAATACATGAAAAATATAAGAACACTGGTCTTTAGTATAATAAAATATAAAATACACCTCAGCTTACACACAGCCTTCAAGGAGCACTTTAATTTTTTTTTTTGTCTGGGAGAAAGATTTGGGGAAAAAATTTGTATTTTTTTTGGACGGTGCAGTGGTGCAGCAGTTAGCATTGTCGCCTCACAGTAAGAGGTTTTCCAGTTCAAATCTCAGCTAGGTGCCTTCTGTGTGGAGTCTGCATGTCCTCCCTACATTCGTGTGAGTTTGCTCCGGTTTCCTCCCACATTACAAAGACATGTGTCTGGAGTGTTTCTCCCCAGGCCTCTGCTGAAAATGAACTTGCTCCAAGTCAGACTTTCCCAGTTAACAAATAAATAATAATAAATAATAAATATTTAGAGTTGAGCATGAGTTGTAAGTTACAAAGTCATGTTTCAGTTGCTGTAATTTTTAAGAGGTGTGCCATGTTATCAGATGTGTAAATGACTGTGGCGTCATCTGCATACTATATTAGGGAGGCCTGTTTTGTGGATGTGTGGAGGGTGTTGGTCAGAATGTTAAAGGGAAGGGGACCAATGATAGAACCTTGTGGTACACCGCGGGTGATTGGGAGGTATGGACAGAGGGTGGAGTACCATTATACTGACTGATACATATCGGACAGGTAGCTTTTAAACCACAGAAAGTTGGTCTGAGAGAGACCAAATGAGGCATTCAAAGTTGATGTTTACTGTGACAAACTGCATCAAAGGCTTTACACAAGTCTAGAAATAAGGAATAGACTAGTCTGTCATTATCTCAAGCTTTATTGACAGCATCTATATATGTTAAAAGTGCCGTGTTAGTACTATGGGAAGGATGGAAGTCATGTTGTGTGGGGGACAGTACTTCCTGCAGGAGATGGTTGAGCAATTGTTTCTGAATAAATATTTCAAGTATTTTGGAGAGAGGGGATAACATGCTGTAGGTCTAAAGTTAGTAACGTCTGTTGAATTTCCTGAGAAGGAAAAATCAGCAGTCAGACCTAGAAAATCTTCAGACCTTCTTGTCTATAATTTACATCATGAACTACCCAAACAAGAAATAGGTTCATAAAAGATTACTAGGCTAACAGCCCTAGAGCTCTTACAAGCCCAGCCATATTTATCCTGAGTTGCCCCAATTGTTGGTGGTTAGGTGAGTGATGTTTGCAGAGATAAGGGTCTATAGTAGTTAAAACCAACTTCCTCTGTCCAGGAGAGACATGAGCATCACCCCAGGAGTGTCTCTGAGGTCACCCATCCATTGATCTAGGTTGTATTTATTGGTTCATAGGTGTTTACTAAGCTAATGACTACAAGGGCCTTTTTAAGCCTAGCCATGTATCCCAAATCTCTGAGAAGTTCTGATACCCTTGATAAATGTAAGCAGGGGCCTGGCAGATGAACCATTTACAGATTACTTCTGTACATTAGAGACATAGTTGCCAAACCAGAGATGAATTTCCGGTTTCCCATCAGATTGTCCAAGTTGCACTTGAATTGAGTTAGGGAGGAACTCTGCTTCACATGGATGGGGAGCCTGTTCCAGAGATGGGGAAGTTTCTGGAATACATACTTGTTTCTCCAGCAGGTCCTATTTATATCACAGGCAAGGTTTAAGTCTTTAGAACAGGTAATTCTGGTGCTGTTTGTTTTGTGGATATGCAGGAGGTCCATCAGAGTGGGGTCTGATAATGCCCTGTATGCCAGGCATAGGTTTCCCCTTAAATGCCTGTAGGAGACAGAATACAAGGAAAGGACCTTGAGGCGGTTTTCACAGGGCATTTTACTTATGCCCTGTATTCTTTAAGTGAGGGACCTCTGTGGACATTTCAATTGTTGGATATGCCTGGTTAGGTATATTCCAAAGGGGGCACTGTACTCAATGACAGGTCTGATGAATGTCGAATACTGTGGAACAATGAATTCCTTGGACTTAGATGCCATACCTTTGTTTATAAGTTGCGCAACATAGTATGATTTCCTTACCACTGTAGACACATGATGGTCAAAGGCTAGATTACTATCTATGTGTGTCCCTAAGTCCCTGATTACTGGGTCAGCACTAAGGGGTGCATTGTCAATATGATAGTTACTAGGAATGGTGAATTCCCAAAGGATACTATTATGCATGTCTTGGCATTTAGTTTTCGTCCATGGCTCTGATACCAGTTGTTTGTCTGTGTCAGCCCCTCCTGGAGAACATTTGTGTCAGTGTGAGATTCAATGACAGCTCCCAATTTGCAATCATCTGCAAATTTAATCAGCCACGGACCACTGACATTGGCCCTGACTTCTGAGAAGTAAATACCAAAAAGGAGCAGTCCAAGGACTGATCCCTAAGGGACTCCACTTGTGATGGGCCACTTTGTAGAGATGGACTCCCCAATTCTAACTTCCTGGGTTCTGTCTGTGAGCCAGTTGGCTATCCACCGGGTGACATATGGGTTTGTACCTAACCTCTTGAGTTTGTCAACAATGCCCGAGTGGGGTATAGGTTCATAGGTTCATAGGTTGGTACAAGGCTATCAGCCCTAGGGCCTATACAAGCCTAGCCATTGTGTCAAATGCCGTGACCAGGTCAAGGTAGGCAGTGTGAATGATTTTTCCCTCATCCATTGCTTGGTGACCTTCTCAAAGAAGTCCAACAGATTGAGTAGGCATGATCTGGCCTTGACGAAACCAAACCGGGTTGGGTCCAGTGAAATAAACGCAAAATGCACTTCTCTCCTTCAAAAAAATACAGTTTGGTTTTGGGTTGGGTCCAGTGTCTGGAGGTTTATTGATCATTTCCATGATAATTCTTTCCATGGCTTTACATATAAGACTAGTGAGACTTATGGGTCTGTAGTTTCCAGGGTCTGTAGATGTCCCACCTTTGTGCAGAGGGATGACTGTTGCCTTTCTCCATTCATGAGGCATGAAGCCTGTTTGGAGGCTATAGTTAAATAATAATTCCAGAGGCCCTGATAGGTCATGTTTCATGCTATTTAGAAGGCATCCTGGGATACTGTCTGGGCCCATTGATGCAGTGTTCTTGGTCTTAGAGAAATCATTAATGACCTGTTTCTTAGTGATAGTAGGGAGATTTATATTTGATGATATTTCCTGAGGGAAGGTTCAGGGGGTGAGGCGGTAAAGTTGGAGCTGAATTTTTCAGCCAGGAGGTTTGCTATATCTTCAGTAAAGGTGGCTCCATTTACAATGAGCTCTGCAAACAATTGGATATTGCCTTTGAGGTTGCGGACATGGTTAAAGAATGCTTTGTGGTTGTCCTTGGCCTGGAAGGGCAAACCTACCTCAAATTTGGCTTTGGTAGAGTTTATTTGTCCTCTTGAGTTGTTTGTTTAGTTTGATGAGAGTGTTTTTATCCAGCTGGGTGCTGCACCTCCTAATTTTTGCCATGATTTTCTTCCTCCTGTTATACAGCTTATTGATTTTATGATTCCACCAGGGGGGCTTGTTTTTTTTAGTTACTTCTGTGCTTCTTACTGGTGGCTGCAGCTGCTTCTATGTAGCTATTAACATGATTGTATAGGGTTTCTGTGAACAGTTCTAAATAGGTAGCAGTGTTCTCAGAGTTTATGGGTGCCTGAAATTCTGCCAGCTTCTCACTTAGTAACACGAGGTTTAGTTTCATAGTTTCATAGTATAGTACTAGGCTATCTGCCCTAGGGCATTTATAAGCCTAGACATAGTGTATGTGGCTTTCGCCACCCCATGTAATGATACAAAAGTGTACAAAATAAATTTAGTTTACTGTGCCTCTGTCTAGTAGTGACACAGAGATGACCCCCGGGGTAAACCTACGGTTAGCCTTAGAATAGTTCTTGAATATTCCAGGTTTAGCTGGGGGTCCAGGTTTTATTTTTACTTTAAAGGAGACCATTTCATGGTCTGAACTTACCAGGGAAGACATTATAGTAGAGGGTGTGTAGTAGTCTGCCATATTAGTGCACCCCTGGTTGGTGCACTGACTATCTGGTCCAGTGAGTTTGTGTTTACAAAATCCAGGAATATCTGTGCATGTACATTTGGTGTTGTATAGGATTTCCAGTTAATGGTGGTGTAATTAAACTCACCCATGATTATAGTATTGGGTTGGATGGTTAGTGTTTCTAATAAGTTTAACTACATGGTATGGGTTTCCTGGGTCATAGAGGGGCCCTATAGCTTGCAAGGAAGTGACATTGTATTTTACCTATGGTGATTTGAACATGCAGCAGCTCAAGTGCATTGTCCTGTTTGACCAGCCTTGAAGTATATTTATTTTTGATATAAATAGAGACACCGCCACCTTTAGTCCCTGCCTGTGAAGTAGCTGGTCTAAATGTGTGGAAGGCATTATAACCTTGCACTGTTGGTGTGCTCTCCATGGCTTTAAACCAAGTCTCAGTGACCAAATAGACATCAGCATTCTCTGGGCTAAAGAGAGCTTCTAAGGAGTGGAGTTTTTTGTTTAGGCTTCTTGCATTGAGCAGTAATACCTTTAGATTTTCTTGGTTTTGGTTTGCTATGTTGGAAGTGCTTTCAGTTTGGCATTGCCTAAAAAAGGTACTATGGGGGAAGAGAATGTTTTAGCTAATACTTGAAGGTCTAGAGGGGAGGGGTGCAGACCATCCTTGGCAAAGCAGCATGGTCTGTTAATCATCTCTTTCCATGCTGACAAATATTGCACCCCCTTAGAATGACACAAGAAACTAAGCCAATTATTAAAGTCAATCATCTTTCGTTCTTATTGTGACATCACCCTTGGAGAAGGTAAAATGCTGCTCAATGCTAGGCTTGTACCAGCCTGAGTCACATAGTCTGAGAGCTCCATGAAGTCTCTCTTCATATAGTCTAGGGAGGTACATCTCAGGTCATTTACTCCCACATGGACTATGACTGAGTTGTATTGGAATTTGTGGTCCAATGACCTGAGTGCATGCATTATGTGGTAGATCCTAGCCCCTAATAAGCAACTGACCGTAACTTTCTCTTTACTCAGCCTGGCGACAGGGACATCAGTGTGTCTCATGATGGAAACTCCAATGACTAGAATGTTGGATTGTGTGTTGACTTGCCTTATGGGCTTAGCGGTAGAGGCTCCATAAGATGTAGCTCTATGTGTTGATGTGGGTGTAGTTTTGAAAGAGTGCATTTGGGGCTGCTGAGGGTATTTGTTATGTGTACTTCATCCAGGAGTTCTTTGTGGTTTAGGAAGGTTACATGTAGGTGCCTCAGCATATGTGGGTTGATATATCTTCCTGAAATTGCTTGTGATGGGTTCAGTGTGTGTACTACTGACAACCTTATGGACATTAGGAGTACTTTTATGCAAGAACTTTGCCTCCAGTGACATTGTGTAAATACATCTCTCACATACCATATCAGTTTGTTTGAGAATTAACTGGTCGTCAGTAAATATAAGGCAATTTCTACATTGCCTCAGGATGCCCGTATCCACAAAGCTGCTAATGGATACGGTCCGAAAGTTCATATCCATGGCAACAGACCCTTTTTGTTGATTAGACGTTGGAGTGAGAATATCAATCACTGTTAGGAGTATCTGGTTTGCAACTATGTGGACACTGCTTGTCACTGCAAACTAGTTGCCCTATATGCAACTAGGTACTGGAGAAATTTCAATTGTGCTTTTACAGGAAAAATGTCACTCAAGGTGTCTTAGTCTGTACAGAGCACTGCCAAACACTTGAGGGAAACTAATACGTAAACCTGAAAATTAAAGGATGAAGCATTTAGGCAGATATTCTGAAGTTAGAAACAAATCAGGCAGTACTGAAAACAAAGGATTAGCTTGTCAAGAATGATGAAAAGGGGGAAGAGCGTCAGGAGATGCGCTGTTTCACGTGAATTGGAAGCTTATTGCAGAGAAGTGGAAGACTCTAGGAGATGTATCTATATCTCTAGCATGACCTGTTCATGTCAGAGGCTAGGTTAAGTTCCCTGGAGCAAGTGACGTTTGTGCAGTTTGATTTATGAATGTGTAGCATTTCCATCAGGGCCATGTCAGAGACTGCCCTTAAAGCCAGTCACAGATTACCCCTTAGCAACTTGTACAAGACAGAATACAATGACAGGACTTTCAGTCATTCCACGTATGACTTGTTTTGTCTACCCTGTAATTTCTTGGTAAGAAACCTCTGTGGCCTCTCCAGTTGTTGCAGGTGTCTGGTGAGGTGCATGCAAAAGGGAGCATTGTACTCAATTACTAGTTTGATGAGGGCCAAGTATAATGTAATTATAACATCCTTAGAACTAGATGTGATGCCTTGGTGGTCAAAGTTCAGGTTGCTATCGACCTGAGCACCCAGATCATATACCACTGGGTCTACACTTAAGGGGCGCTGTCTATAATGTAATTGGCAGGGATGTCAGCTTTCCCACTGCTCCAGCTGAGCTGGGCCCGTCATTCCCACTGCCCCAGCTGAGCTGTGCTATCATTCCCACTGCCCCAGCTACGTTGTGCTCATCATTCCCACTGCCCCAGCTGAGCTGTGCTCATCATTCCCACTGCCCCAGCTGAGCTGTGCTCATCATTCCCACTGCCCCAGCTGAGCTGTGCTCATCATTCCCACTGCTCCAGATGAGCTGTGCTCATCATCCAGCTGAGCTGTGCTCATCATTCCCACTGCCCCAGCTGAGCTGTGCTCATCATTCCCACTGCCCCAGCTGAGCTGTGCTCATCATTCCCACTGCCCCAGCTGAGCTGTGCTCATCATTCCCACTGCCCCAGCTGAGCTGTGGTCATCATTCCCACTGCTCCGGCTGAGCTGTGCTCATCATTCCCACTGCTCCAGCTGAGCTGTGCTCATCATTCCCACTGATCCAGCAGCCTTTAGGCCATATGGGTTGATCCAATCAGGGAGGTGGAAGGATATGGATCCAGGACACACTGGAGAATGTTCCGTGTAAAGCCAGTTGTAGCTCTAAAAATGAATTAAGTTTGTAATGCTTTGTAAAGGTAAGTACAGAGGACTGTGTAGTTGCCCCTAGAATGTTTTTAGAGCCCACCCCTTTCCAATATACCACTGAAGACAAGGTCCTCTTAGAGTGAGCCTTGATACTGCCTGAAACTGGTTTACCATGGTGGGCATAACAAAAGGCAATTAGCTGAGGACAGCCAACTTAAACCAGACTGTTTTTCCATGGGTGGTCATTTCTTAGTCCTGACATAAAGAATTAAATACCTGATCAGCCTTTCACATGGGTTGTTATTTCTTACTACCAACATAAGAAATAAATGATGAGCCTTTTTAAATGACTTGTTCCTGTTAAGATAGCACCTAAGCTGCCTACGCACATGAAGAGTATGTAGAATCCTTTTTACTTCTGAGTCTGGAGAGAACACTGGGACACTAATGGCTTGATTCAAAGTATACTCTGAAACAACCTTGGGCGTTGATTACAGACTTGTTTTTAATGAGGTCCTATCTCTACAAAAGACCAGATAGCAATCTCCTACCATGAAAGCTTGCAGTTTAGATTTAGTTTCTTGTAGACGTCAAAGCTATAAGAACAGTTTTCCATGTAATGAACCTTAAAACTGCTTGATATGCAGGTTCAGGCAGATATGTGGTCAACTTTTCCACCACAAACTTAAGATCACAGGAAGGAGCAGAATTTCTGTGTTGTGGTCTCAGGTGTAACACTCCTTTAAGGAGCATTTTTGCTAAGAAGAAGCAAAGTGGAGGATCCATACTGAAATTACTGCAATATGTACCTCAACAGAGGAGTACCAAAGGCCAAAGGTTAGAAATTCATACAAATATTTGACCCCCAGTGGTACATAATCACTAATATGGCCCTGGTTATTGACTAGGTACCAATGAGAAAATCGGGTCTATATCATAACATCGAAGTTGCAAAACCTCAAATGTTATGATATCCCAAAACCTCGAAGACTGACAACAGCGAAGTCACGGAACATTGAATTCTTTCCCAGGGAAAGAATTCAGTGAGCAATTTCCACGGCTTTGCTATTTCCTCCACTGTGGTGTGATCTCGGAGTTGGTATATTTAAGTAGGGGGGGTGAGGGGGGGCCCAGCCCCCCACATTGAGGGGTGTGGGGGCCAAAGCCCCCCACATTAGACATAGTTAGTAGTGTTTGGGTGTTTTGTGCTGGAACAGCGATTTTTTTCCCCCAGGAAAAAAAATCGCTGTTCTCAGCTTTCGGAGTTTTAAGTTTTCGCGGTTACAAGTTCAATGTTATAGTGTTAGATGTTATTACGTTTCGATCATGTGCTCTAAACCCGAGAAAATCTCTTCCATTTTGCAATGCAGGTTTTCTAGTGGCAGATTTTTTCCCCTCCTTTAGTACCTCTTGCATATCTATGTACTTTGGTCTGTCTAAGGAATCAGACAGGCCTTGCACCTTTACCCCCATTAATACCTGACAAGCAACATCTGAGGCATCTGTAGTTACAGATTAATGTGGAGGAATAGGAGAAAAGGGGAGACAATAAAGTTCTGTAAGTAACTTGCCATAATAGCAGATATTTGAATGATCACTGCTGTAGTAGCCTTAGCTGTATGCATTATGTCCTGCATACAATGTAACAGCCATCAAGCTTCCAAAGCATCAGGGCACCTTCCACACACCTGAACCATTAGTCAGTTTGAGCTGAGCTGACTTAAAAGACTGGTTTTATCACCAAGCCCCTTCAGAGATTTCATGCCAAGTGAGACAGAGAGGCTGAGCCCTGAAAGAACATTGCAAGAAAAATTAAAATACATGTCCACATTCTGGCATACAAATACACCAAAAGACAAAGTGGGGGGGGGGAGCAGCTACTGCAGCAGTGATCATTCGAACATCCGCTGTTATGTTTACTTACACAGCTGTGCTACGTCCTTCATACTGATCACTTCTGCAGTAGCCTAAGCTATAAGGGTAGATTACCACAGCTTGAAAAAGCTGGGAGGTGGAAGGGGGAAGGGACCAGGAGCCCCTGGAGAGTGGTCCTAGAAAAGCCCTGGAAAATGCTGACATCTGTGCAGTCACAGAAAACTGGTTCAAAGCTGCAGAGAGCACCCTACCCTTACCTGGTTAGTCATCCTATCATACATTCAGACCCCAAACTGCAGGCAGTAACGCCAAAGGAAGTGGAGTTTCAATATACATTAAAGACATACACACCTCCAGGCTGGTCAGACAGTATGACGCACAGGAGACATTCCAGGTGCAGTTAACCATCAACAGGACCCCTATTCAAATCATAGATGCCCAATCCGCCTATTTGGACCTGTTTGAATCTGTGAAGATTCAACCCTTTACCCTGATCCTGGGTGACTTTAACTTGCCAAACGTAGATTGGAAGAACTACTCATGCCAGAACACAAATGCCCATAGATTCTTTGATTTTGGCAATGCAACTTCCCTGGAACAGCTAGTTGATACCCCCACAAGAGGTGATAATATCTTGGACTTGGTATTAATCAACATGAGTAACCACTGCAGCACCTCTACAGTATCATCTTCCCTACTATGATCCGACCATAAAGCAGTCACTTTCGAAGTCACCCTCTCCCTCAACCCCACTATAGCTAGAATCAGACATAAAATCTTCTCCAAAGCTGACTACAGCCTCCTGAGGAATGATATAAACAGCTTCACAGCCCCCTCCCCATCTGTAGGAATTGGCGCCAATATCCAAAACTACACCAAAGCACTATATGAGCATTTATACAGATGCATGGAATCAGGAATACCCGACAGGACTAAATCATTATCTGCATGAAGAGTAAACCTGTCTGGTAGACATTTACTATAAATACACTTTATAAGAAAAGGAAAAAATTGCTGTCCAAGACCAAGAAGGAGCAGGTGCCAAACAGAAAGCAATGTGTCCTTAGCCTGAACAAGCAATTAAGAGCACTAGTGAAATCCTCCAAAGCAAACTTCGAGTCCAAATTGGCCACATCTACTAGAGACAATTATAAGGCCTTCTTTACATATGTTCACAACCTCAGAGGAAGCACCCAGATCTGTTCAGAACTGGTGGTCAAGGCCACCACATATACAAATGTCGTACATATAGCAAATTTGCTGGCTGACAGATTCAGCAATAACTTTACCCCTCTGTCCCACATCAGTAAATCAGGACATCTCCAGTACCTCCCCCTTCCCCTTATATCTAGGGAACAGGTCATCATTGCTCTCTTAAAGGCAAAAAATACAGCCTCATGGGACCCGATCACATCCCATGCTGCATCCTACGTGAACTCAAGTAGAAACATGCAGCACCATTAGCCACCTTGTTCAACCAAAGCCTGAGTACTGGCCTCATCCCAGCTGATTGGAGGACAGCCACTGTCAGCCCTTTACACAAAGGTGGAGCGTCCACTGATCTGGGAAATTATAGAGCCATCAGCCTACCTAGCCTTATCTGCAAGGACATGGAAATAATTATCCTGGACCTCATTAACAAGGACATTGGCAACCTCCAAACACTTGATCCCACGCAGTTTGGCTTCGTCAAGGGGAGGTCATGTCTGCTAAATTTGGTTGACTTCTGTGAGACAGTCACAAAAGCCATGGATGAGTGGAAGAAGGTGCAGACTGCCTAAATTGACCTGGCCAAACCCTTTGACACTATTCCCTACTCGGGCATAATAGATAACCTCTCTCAACTAGGGATCAAACCATATGTTACCAGACAGGTAGCAAATTAGCTCACTGATAGAACCCACCTTGTCAAAATAGGGGAAGCCACCTCAAGCAGTAGACCTGTAACAAGTGGCATACCCCAGGGTTTGGTCTTGGGGCCACTGTTATTTGAGATATACTTTTCTGAGGTACAGGCCAAAATCAGTGGGCTATAGCTGACCAGGTTTGCAGATGACTACAAGCTGGGTGCTGTCATCAGTTCCTCTAGTGAGGTGGACATCCTCCAAGAGGGTCTCACTCAGACAAATGACTGGTGCCAGAAACATGGCCTTAAGCTGAATACAAAATAAGTCATCATCCCCTTTGGGAAGAGTGATGTCCCCACAAATTATCACATAAATAACAATGTCCTAAGCACACTATCATTTGTGAGGGATTTGGGCACTCAGATTGATAGCAACCTGACCTTTGACCACCATGTTGCTTCCATTGTATGGAAAGCCTTCTACATGACCCACCTCATAAGTAAGGGTATCTCATCCAGGGACAAGGAGGTCATAACATCCCTGTAGTCTTCCCTTATAAGGCCCATTATTGAGTACAATGCCCCCCTCAGCATGTACCTCACAAAGCACATGCAGCAGCTGGAGAGACCTCAGAGGTTCCTCATCAGGAGAATCCAGGGTCTCAAACATCTACCATACACAGATAGGCTAAAAACCCTGTCCCTCTACTCAGTTTCATAAAGACTCCTCAGAGGTAACCTCTGTCTGTCATGCAAGGTGATCATGTACCCCACCTTAATGGGACTGCTCCAAATCTGCAAGTCAAGCTCCACTCAAGTAACCCATATGCGTGGCCTCAACCTGGTCTGTGGCATCAACAAGACTTGTTTACGGGACAGATTTCTGTCCCAGAGACTCCCCCATCTATGGAATAGACTCCCTCTCCACATCAAGCAGAATACCTCTTTACCCCTTTTTTAAGCACAACCTGGATAACTGGATGGGAAACACAAACTATTCCCCTGGGATTCCACCTGTGTCCCTGCTAGATAGGACCACTGGGGGATGATTTGTCTAAACATGGGCTAAACTCTTGGCTAGGTTTATAAGGACCTCAGGGCCAGTAGCCTAGTAACCTCTTATGATCCTAAAATAAACCTGGAAAAGGAATCTAGTTTATAGTGATTTGTAAAAGTATACACAGAGGAACAAGTTGCTGCTTCTAGAATACTGTTAGAATCCAACCCTTTTCAAAAAGCCATAGAAGAAGTCAAGGCCCTGGCAAAGTGTGCCTTAACCCTGCCTGGAATAGTTTTGTTGTGGTGAGGATAACAAAGGATAATAGCTTGAGACAACCTATTGGAAATAATCTGCTTTAACACAGGTTGCCCCTTCTTCTAACCTTCACAAAAATGAACAACTGATTGGAAGTTCTGAAAGATCTTGTTCTGTTAAGACAGTACCTGAGATGCCTGTAGAAATCCAAGGTACTAATTATTTAGTTCTTCTTTATTTTTAGGTTCTGTAAAGAAAACAGAGTGATAGAGAGTTTGGTTTCAAGTAAACATGGATAGCACTTTAAGCATAAAAAAGGATCCATTTTCAATTAAACACAGTCTTTGTGAAAAATGAGATTTTACTGAAATTAGTTTATTTTGTTCCTTGTCCAAATTGGACAAAGGCGCCAAAAATCCCTTACAGAATTTAGAGAAGAAGGGGTAAAAAAACCTGGGAAATTCCCTGAATCAGCTTACCTTTGTCATCACATTTTGGTAACTTCTGCAGCAGAGGTCCAAAAATTAAATCTCTATCCAAAGGAAAATTCAAAATTTCATTTTTTTGTTTAAATGTTTTTATTGATTTTAATACATAATTGACAGTTATGACATCAACATGAAAAATTTAAATAGAACAACATTAATAGACAACACAAACTGTAACAAATCAACTATTTACAAAGGTGTCTACCAAGTTACTAATTGACCAATTATTGTTAATGCCATTGTCGAAGAAATAGATTAAGAAAAGGTTTCCATATTATTGATATATTTAGATTTGTTTATTTAACACTTCTTTAAGCTTTGCCCATATGTGGTAAGATGTGATAACTCTGGATGTCCTCATTTTGATTGTCAAAAGTTCATATTGACAGACATAGGTTGTCATATTTGCAAATTCATTCCTTGTAGGACTTTGCTCACTTTTCCAATTTTTAGTGGTTGTTTTCCTTGTTATTGATAGAATAGTAGTGGGCAGTTTACTCACTTTACACAATCAGGTATTGTTATGTTGAACAAAATTAACAATTTAGTTAAGGTAAATTTATCATTAAATAAAGATTGCAAAAACACATTGACTTTGTCCCAGAATGGTTTGACAACTGTGCAGTCAGTAATGATATGTTGCCAATCTGCTTTACATCTCCAACACAACATTTTCTTCTCATATATTAACTCAATTCTTTGCGGTGTTATAAATATTTTATGCATGAACTTCCATGTAAATAATCTCCAATTTAAGGAAGACATAGTTTGTTTATGAGGATATCAGTATAGTTTTTGTCCTTACTAAGTTCATGATTATTTATAGATCGGAAGTAATCCCAATAGTTTCCTTTGATAAAATCTTTCACATTTTTGTTAGTTTTATATATTTTAGAAAGAAGACCTTTATCAATTATTTCTTGACTTATAGTTATCATTAAATCTAGGAATTTTGGGACATTGTTTCTTATTGATGATTATATTAAATTTATTTTAGTTTCTATAGCTTGTCTATAGTTTTGTATATCTAACCATATATGTTTGTCCAAACTGAATCTAATTATTATAGCCTCTATCTATGCTTTATATTTTGCTTCCATCCATCAATTGATACCAATAAATCAAATTGCTTTCTTTAAGTTTGTGCATTGTTTTTAAATTAAAATTATACAAATTATTTTGTGCAAAAGCTATTGGAAACAACAAGAAAAAAAGCTTTATACCTTGGATTTTTGTGAATATAATCTCTAAATATCTTTAACACTGAAGTGATATATATATATATATATATAGAGTTAATCATAATATTTTTATTTTCCAAAATATAATATTTTAATATCCATAGAAAATTGTTTATTAACACATTTTGTTGTGTAAAATGTATCTGGTTTGAGTCTATGCACATGCTCTCTTGTATGTTCTTCCATTTTGCAGTATAGTTATTTTTACAATTAATGATACTGAGTATAATTCTATTTCTGGCATACCAATTCCACCTAATAACCAATCCCTTATATGGTGATTTAAAGCTAGTCTTGGTTTGTTAGGATGCCAGAAAAATGTAAGTATTATAGAATTGAATTTTCTAATGTTTTCTTTTTAGATGGGGGTAATGATAGGGACTGTGTTAAGTATAGAATTTGGAAGTATGACCATTTTTATTATAGTGAGCCTTTCCTCCATTGTAAAGGTAAACTTGTTCTATTTATTAACACATGCATTAATATTGGCTGTTTTTTTATATAATTTTCCTCAACTGTGTTTTTAATGTTTCCTTTTAAAATTATTCCAAGATGTATTATTTTACTGTCTTGTTCTGTGTATTTAGAAAACTCTGTCTTCCATAGCATTGATATTTTATTTATTTTATTTAACATTTGTTGACCGGGAATGTCTGACTAGGTTCCACAGATCCTGTTTTCAGTGGAGGCCCTGGGAGAAATGCTCCAGAAGCATGTCTTTAGAATGTGGGAGGAAACCGGAGTACCTGGAGGAAACCCACGCGAACACAGGGAGAACATGCAAACTCCAAACAGAAGGCACCCCAGCCGAGAATCGAACCGTAGAACCTCTTGCTGTGAGGCGACAGCATTAACCGCTGCCCCACTGCGCCGCCCTACTTTTTCATTTATAAGTAGAATTTTTGTTTTTTCTTTAAAAAAGCAGATTTTTTTAAATGTCTTTACTGCATTAAATACTGCCCTAACAGAGTTTCTGTTATATTTTACTGTCAAGAGAATATCATCTGCAAATAGCAGTATTTTGGAGTTTAAGTTATTATTTATCTGTATTCCTTCAATATCTGTTTTCAATATTACAAAATTTGCAAAAGGCTCTATAACTAGTGTGAATAATAGTGGTGAAAGTGGGCAACCCAACTTAGTCCCGTTAGTAACTGGAATTGACTCTGACAGATAAGAACAGATTTTATGTAGGCCACAGAATTATCATAAAGTAGATTAATAAATTGGGAAAAGCATGTTGAAAAATTATATTCCTCAAGAACCAGTAATAAATAATTTCAATTTACAGTGTCAAAAGCATTATTTATATTTAAGCTCTCTATACTGCTCAGACAAGCTCCACGTGGGTTTACAGAGTGGTCCTAGCAGCAGGGAACTCAGAAAAGTGACTACCTTCTGGATTTAAGTATCTTTTCTTTTTTTTTTCACTTGAAATAGCTTCTGTAGCTTACCTTGAACTAGCCTGAACTGTTTTTTAACTGATTGCTGTATTATTTTAAAATCTGCACTTAAAGTTACATTTTAGTTGAATTTGATCGAAAGTCTGCTTGTTTGTTAGTTTAATTTAACTGTGGAGGCTGCCCACTAAAGTGTGCTAGCCTGTGTAACTAATTTATCACTGTTTCTGCATTTTCTGTGTGTTTCTACCAAAAAAACAAAAAAAAACAAAAAAAGAATCCTTGTTTTCCCGCCTTCCTCGACTAGTTTAGACCAGTTTACAGGCATTGCTGTATTCTGGGCTGTGGTGTAGTTCCTGTGTTGTCCATTACCTTACTTGGATAGAAGGAAGTTTCTTTGCTCACCAGTGGGAGTGGGGAGCCTTGAGCAGCCTACCTGTCCTTGGGGGAAGTGACCTCAGCACAAGAAGCTGTAGTAATTGGTTGTTTTGGACCATTTCTAGCTCTTTTGTAGTTCACTGTTTAAAATCCGCCTCTGGGCATTTTTTTTCTGGCTATACTGCTCAGACAAGCTCCACGTGGGTTTACAGAGTGGTCCTAGCAACAGGGAACTCAGAAAAGTGACTACCTTCTGGATTTAAGTATCTTTGATTTTTTTTCACTTGAAATAGCTTCTGTAGCATACCTTGAACTAGCCTGAACTGTTTTTTAACTGATTGCTGCATTATTTTAAAATGTGCACTTAAAGTTACATTTTAGTCGAATTTGATCGAAAGTTTGCTTGTTTGTTTGTTTAATTTAACTGTGGAGGCTGCCCACTAAAGTGTGCTAGCCTGTGTAACTAATTTATCACTGTTTCTGCATTTTCTGTGTGTTTCTACCAAAAAAAAAACAAAAAAACAAAAAAATAATCCTTGTTTTCCCACCTTCCTTGACTAGTTTAGACCAGTTTACAGGCATTACTGTATTCTGGGCTGTGGTGTAGTTCCTGTGTTGTCCATTACCTTACTTGGATAGAAGGAAATTTCTTTGCTCACCAGTGGGAGTGGGGAGCCTTGAGCAGCCTACCTGTCCTTGGGCGAAGTGACCTCAGCACAAGAAGCTGTAGTAATTGGTTGTTTTGGACCATTTCTAGCTCTTTTGTAGTTCACTGTTTAAAATCCGCCTCTGGGCGTTTTTTCTGGCTATACTGCTCAGACAAGCTCCACGTGGGTTTACAGAGTGGTCCTAGCAGCAGGGAACTCAGAAAAGCGACTACCTTCTGGATTTAAGTATCTTTGCTTTTTTCACTTGAAATAGCTTCTGTAGCTTACCTTGAACTAGCCTGAACTGTTTTTTAACTGATTGCTGCATTATTTTAAAATATTCACTTAAAGTTACATTTTAGTCGAATTTGATTGAAAGTTTGCTTGTTTGTTTGTTTAATTTAACTGTGGAGGCTGCCCACTAAAGTGTGCTAGCCTGTGTAACTAATTTATCACTGTTTCTGCATTTTCTGTGTGTTTCTACCAAAAAAACAAAAAAACAAAAAAATAATCCTTGTTTTCCTGCCTTCCTCGACTAGTTTAGACCAGTTTACAGGCATTGCTGTATTCTGGACTGTGGTGTATTTCCTGTGTTGTCCATTACCTTACTTCGATAAATGGAAGTTTCTTTGCTCACCAGTGGGAGTGGGGAGCCTTGAGCAGCCTACCTGTCCTTGGGGGAAGTGACCTCAGCACAAGAAGCTGTAGTAATTGGTTGTTTTGGACCATTTCTAGCTCTTTTGTAGTTCACTGTTTAAAATCCGTGTTTGCACAGCTTTTATGGCGTCGCACATAGCTAGCCAGTTAAATAAGGTTAAACTTTTTCTGGCTCAGACTACTCACTGTATTATAAGCCTAGCACTTGTTCTCAATACTTCTCTACTAAGTAAGCACTCCCGTACTAAGTAAAGCACTACATCTACTTACCACCCCTGTGAATACCCACTTCCCTTAAAGGTATACCACTCCCTTATACTGTTCTAGCATGTCGAGTGGTAGATTACTGGCGTCCTCTCCAGTTCAGCTGGCCAATCTGGGTATCTGGGGACAATGCTACAATTGTCTCATGTACACAGACAACCCTCTCCTCCTCCCAACAAACACAAATACATGTGAGAGATGCAACTATATAGCCAAACTGGAGGCTGACCTCTCTAAACTCAGGGCTGGCATGACCAGACAGGAGGAGATGGCAACCACACACACAACGATCCCAGTCCCACATAGACCTACCACAACTGCAAACCAAACACATAAAAACACAAAGACATACTCGGAGGCTCTAATAAAAAACTTACCAAAACAACAGAGGCTCCCAAAGCAGACATCCAAAAATCCACCATCTCAAAACAAAACACATGCAACACATACTTCAATAAATCAGTGTGTCGACCAATTGCAGCCCTTAAGGCCAAACACCTTGCCTGATACACTAGTAATAGGTGACTCCATAGTCAGACACACTGATGTCCCACTGACCAGGCTGAACAAGGAGAAGGTGACTGTGAGCTGTCTATCGGGAGCTAGGATCCGCCACATAACACACGCACTCAGGTCACTCCAAAGCAAGTACAAATATGACTCCATCATTGTCCATGCTGGTGTGAATGACCTGAGACGTACCTCCCTGGACTACATGAAAAGAGACATAGAGGAGCTCTCTGATTATGTAGCCCAGGCTGGTATGACCCTGACACTGAGCAGCATCTTGCCCTCACCAAGAATGATACCAAAATACAAAGACAAGATGATCAGCTTTAACAACTGGCTCAAGTACTGGTGTCATTCTAAGGGGATTCAATGTCTGTCTGCCTGGGATGATATGTTGGACAAGCCACGCTGCTTCGCAAGGGATGGCTTGCACCTGTCACCACTGGGCTTCCGGATATTGGCTAAGGCTCTTGCCACCCCCATAGTGCATTTTAGGCAAGGCTCAAAAGACAAACCCACCTCCTTAGAAAACAAAATGGAAAAAACTAAGGGTAATGCTGCTCAACGCCAGAAGTCTAAATCTCAAGATGCAGGCACTTGATGCACTCCTCAGCATGGAGAACATCAACGTCTGTGCAGTAACTGAAACCTGGTTCAAGGCTCCTGAGAGCACCCCAGCACTACCAGGCTATACCTCATATCATGCTTTTCGGCCCCAAAACCCGGGCCGAACCACAAAGGGAGGGGGAGTGCCCATATTCATAAAGGACACCCACACCTCCAGGTTAGTAGCAACACATGAAGCATCAGAGACCATACAGGTGCAACTAACCATAGGCAAAACTGCTATACAACTGGTAGCATGTTACAGACCACCCTCCCAATCTCAAGAACCCCACTGAGCCTTCCTGAAGACATTGGAGGATATGAATGTATCACAAAATACCATCATACTGGGAGACTTCAACTACCCAAACATAGATTGGGTACATTATTCTAGCCCTAATACCCTATCCCAAAGGTTCCTGGAATTCATAAATTCAAATGCACTGGAACAACTAGTCACCTCTCCCACTAGGGGAGATAATATACTAGACCTGATCATCACAAACATGGGGACAAAATGATCCACACCGGAAGTATACCCCTCACTAGTGAGATCTGACCACAAATTAATCACCCTGGATATACATATCCCACCTCCACCCCCAGCACAAAAGACCACAGTGAAAAACTTCTCAAAAGCAGACTTCACTCTTCTTAAGACTGAGATGGTATCCTTTAAGCCCACTGTGCCAGTGGATACCACATCCCACAATGCCGAATCCTTCACTAATGCTTTCTATGGACATCTCCAAGAATGCATGGATCATGCAATCCCAAACAAATCCAAGTCCCTCTCCACCAAATGTAAGCGTCCTGTCTGGTGGACCTTAGCCATAAACAAATTGTATAACAAAAGAAGGAAGCTACTGCACGTCAGAGCGAAATCCCATGAAGGGAAGACATCTCTGATCAACATTAGCAGAAAACTACGTTCTCTCATAAAAACATCCAAGGTAAACTTTGAGAGAAAAATCGCTAAGGACACTAAAGATAACCACAAAGCCTTCTTCAGCTATGTTAGAATCCTGAGGAAACCCTCAGATATGCTCAGAGTTGGTTCACAACAATAAAAATACACTGAACCCACAGATATTGCTAACATTCTGGCTGACAGGTTCAGTGCAAATTTCTCCCCTCCTTCACCCCCAAAAGAAGAAATACTTATCCCAGCTGAATGTAATCTCCCTGTCATCTCAGATGTCCAAGTGAGAACCGCCCTAAACAAAGCAAAAAACACAGCATCAATGGGACCTGACGGCATCCCGGGGTGCGTGTTACGTCAACTCCAAGAGGAGCTAAACCCACACATAAAAATGCTATTTAACCTTAGCCTTACTGGCATACAGCAACAGTGGTCCCACTTCACAAGGGGGGTGCCTCTACAGACCCTGGAAACTACCGCCCCATAAGCTTAACTAGCCTGGTCTGCAAAGCTATGGAAAGAATCGTTATGGAACTCATAAACAGAGACATAGGGGACCTACAGACACTTGACCCCACCCAGTTCGGCTTTGTAAAGGGCAGATCCTGCCTTTTAAACCTGGTTGACTTTTTCAAAACAGTC
The DNA here is from genome assembly GCF_019279795.1 of Protopterus annectens. NCBI lineage: Eukaryota > Metazoa > Chordata > Ceratodontiformes > Protopteridae > Protopterus > Protopterus annectens. Next base: position 463,885,487 of record NC_056740.1, on the reverse strand, counting down.
ACTAGAGCCATTGATAACGGCAAAGCAGTCCATACAGCATACCTGGACTTGGCTTAGGCCTTCGACACAATACCCCACTCAAGCATCATAGATAAGCTAAACAGCTTAAAAGTAAACCCTTATGTCACTAGATGGGTTGCAAACTGGCTAAAGGACAGAACCCATAAAGTTAAAATTGCTGGAGCAATGTCAGACTCAAAGCCAGTCACAAGTGGTGTCCCACAGGGATCTGTCCTGGGACCCCTCTTGTTCGGCATTTATTTCTCAGATGTTAAAGCAAACATGGGAGGGCTGTGGCTGACAAAGTTCACAGATGACTGCAAAATAGGTGCCATAGTCGATACACCAGCAGACACACACATCTTACAAAAAGGCCTCACTGAAACGGACAACTGGTGCCGTAGTCACGGCCTTAAACTAAATGCTAAAAAAAGTATAGTCATCCCTTTTGGAAAAAACAAAGTACCCACAAATTATCACATAGACAGCAACCCACTGAGTACGGAAAAAGTAATCAGAGACCTAGGGACCCAAGTAGACAGCGACCTCTCATTTGACACCCACGTTGTCAAAGTGGTTAGAAAAACATTCTACCTTGCACACCTCATCATGAAGGGATTCACATCCAGATCCAAGGATGTCATTGTACCCCTATATTCCTCCCTCATCAGACCCATGATTGAGTACAATGCCCCATTTGGTATGTACCTCACCCGGCATTTGCAACAGCTGGAGAGACCACAAAAGTACCTCACCAAAAGGATCAAGGGTCTCCAACATATGTCTTATTCTGCCAGACTAAAGAAACTTCAGCTCTATTCAGTAGCATACCGCCTGCTCAGAGGTGATCACTGCCTGACGTACAAGGCCATGTCCAATCAGGATCTGATGGACATGCTCCACCTCAAAAAAATCCAAATCCATTAGGACCACGAGAGCTAAAGACTTAAACCTCGACACAAGTATGAATAGGACATGCTGGAGGGATAGATTCATAACCCAGAGGCTTCCCATGCTTTGGAACAGGATCCCAGTTCGTATTAGGCAGAGCCCCTCACTGACTCTCTTCAAGAGAAATCTTGATGAGTGGATGGGAGATCGTAAGTTTAGCCCAGGGGTCACATCTGTGTCACTGCTAGACAGGGGCACAGTAAACTAATTCTATTACATAAGGGGACCTTCATTGTGTCAACTACTAGACAGAGGCACAGTATTCTAGATTTATTCTGTACATTTTTGTACCATTTCATGGGGTGGCAAAAGCCACATCACTATGGCTAGTCTTACAAATGCCCCAGGGCAGATAGCCTAGTACTATACTATGAAACTATGAAACTATGAAACTATAACAAGGTCACCCCTTGACTTTTGCTATCTGCATACTCTATTATGGATAAAACTCTTTTAATGTTGTCATAAGTAATTCTGTTTATTATAAATACTGTTTGGTCATCATTAATCAGGCATGGCAGAAAATGCTGTAACCTAGCAGCATGTATAGCCATGAATATTTTATAATCAATATTTAAAAGTGAGATTGATCTATATTTATTTATTATTTATTTTATTTTACATTTGTTAACCGGGAAAAGTCCGACTGGATACAGGTCCATTTTCAGCGGAGGCCCGGGGAGAAAAGCTCCAAATGTACAAAAACAAGTGTAAATACAGTGAAATTATTACAGTGAGTTATCACAAAACTGAGATTTGTTTAATATGTACACACAGGTACATGTTTTTCTCACATACACACAGCAAAGGTTGGAAGCAAGTAGCTGAGAAAGAAATAGTTAAAGATTTCATCTGAAAAAGGAAAACACATATAGTAAGGTGGTTATCATACATGGTGTAGTGTTAACTTTAAATCTTTCCAGTAGGTGGGTGATACACAGAATTTTAAACAGTTATAGAGAGTTAGAGTTTTATTCTTGTAATGAGGTTCTCATTTATGAATTATGTTTGAGTGGGGGTTAGTCAGGGTTTATAGAGGGACAACGCCGCTGCATTTTTAGGTATTTCCTAAGGGATGTTTTGAATTGGAATAAGGAGGGGTCAGTGGTGAGTTCAGCAGGAAGCAGGTTCCAGTTTTTACTAGCAGAGTTGGAGAATAGAGATTCACCAGCTGAACTGTTGGTTTTAACAGTTTGCACCAGCAATTTTTTGGAAGAGCGAAGGGATTTTAGGTTACGGTAGGGGGTAATAATATTTTTCAGTGTGGGTGTACTGTCTGGTTGGTAGAGGATTTTGTGAACAACTATTAGTTGGTTATATTGCAGTTGATAGGGTAGTTCAAGCCAGTCTAACGAGTGAAGGTTAAGGCAGTGATGGGTTCTATACGCTGATCCTTTGGCAAATCTGTCAACGTTGTTGTAGCACCTAGTTAATTTATTGAGGTTTGATTTGCTTAGGTTTACGAAGATGGGTGAGGCATAAAGAAGGGTCGATAGCAGATATGTACGGACAATAACAGTTCTAGCAGATGGGGTTAGGAATGGTTTAATTCTGTATAAAGAGCCTAATTTTTTATTAACTGTTTTAATAGTTTTGTCTATGTGACAATCAAACTTGAGGTTGTTGTCGATGATCACGCCCAGTAGTTTAGTACTAGGTTCTGGGGAAATGATGGTACCATTGTTAGATATTATGGTGAGATGTGGTGAGGGGACCTTGTGAGTGGGGGGGAAGAGTAATCGTTTGGTTTTATTTGGGTTTAATAGTCGTTGGCGACCAGTGAGCCACTTCTTTACTTTGGTGAAAGTGATTTGGGACAAGGATTGTAAATCTGTGGGGGGGGGGTGGCAGAGCAGATTAGGGTTGAGTCATCTGCATACTGAATACAAGTTGCATCAAGGATGACTTTGTACAGGTCATTAATGAATATGGAGAACAGGAGGGGACCTAATATAGATCCCTGTGGGACTCCAAGGGTGACTGGTAAAAGGGACGATAGGTTATTCTTCCACAGTACAGCTTGTTGTCTGTCACTTAGGTAAGAATGTAACTACTGTTTGTATATTTTAACTGTGGACCTTTTCTCCCCGGGCCTCAGCTGAAAATGGACCTACGTCCAGTCAGACATTCCCTGTCAACAAATGTAAATAAATAAATAAATAATGAAACCAGGTAATTGCTAGGTTATCTATGGAGAGGTATTTTAATGTGCTTAAGAGTAGCTGGTGATTTACCATAGCGAATGCCTTGGATAGGTCAAGGAAGAGGGCTGAGGAGAGCTTGCTGTCATTACGGTTTTGATTTACTGTATGGGGGAAGGAGAGAAGGGCTGAGGTTGTACTATGGCAAGGTTTAAATCCATGCTGGGAGGGGGCTAGGAGAGTGTTTGGATTCAGATAGGCAAGAAATTGCTTGTGGATACATCTTTTCATTATTTTAGCCAAGGGAGACAGAATGGCTACAGGCCTGTAATTTGAAAGGTTAGTGGAATCTCCCCCTTTATGAAGAGGAACAATGTGGGAGATTTTCCAGATGTGGGGGATATAGGCTTCTTGGATAGTTCTATTGATTAAAATTGATATGGGGTATGCTATTTCACTGGCGGCTTTTTGGAGATATTCTGCAGGTAATAGGTCTGCTGAAAGGGTGGTGGGTTTTAGTTTTTTAAGTAGGGACTTAATAAAAGATGTTGGTACTGGATCAAGCTTAAAGGGGATCTTATTATCAGGTGTGGGTTTGGTGGTACTTGGGGTATAGGGAGATAGCTTACTGGCTAGGGATTGCACGGTTTCTGCAAAGAAAGTGTTAAAGGTGTTAGCAATAATTTTAGGAGGTTGTTGGAGGGTAGTTAAGGGGGTATGGGTATTTGATTGTCCTGGGTGGAAAAGTTTGTTTATGCCTGACCAGAATTTCTGTGGTTGAGTTTGGTGTTTTTGTTGCAGATTACAGAAGTAATTCTTTTTTTCTAGCATAATAGACTTATTTGTATAATTTCTCAGCTGTTTATATACAAGGTGGTCTTTTGGGGATTTAGTGGTTCTCCAGGAGGTCCACGCTTTGTTTCCACTAATAATTTTTGTCTTGTATCATTGGACAGCCATGGTGCTACTTTGTTATTGGTTCTGATAGTGCGTGGGGGAGCATGGTTATCCAGGATAGCAAGAAATGTAGAGTTAAAGTATGAGACCGCTTCATCTAGTGGAAGTAGCCATAGGTTGGACCAGTCACATGTGAAGTTCATTCTGAAATTTAGTCTGAATAAAGTTCTTACAACTTCTAATGGTTTTAAAGGAAGATTGTTGAGGGATGTCATTTCTTTTTCTGATTATATAGGTTAGGAAGTGATCACTAAAGTCCTCAGGTAGGGTGCCTGTTTTATATATCTGGAGTAGGTTGTTTATTAATATCCAGTCTAGGATACTTTCTTTTTTGTTAGGCTTATTGATTCTGGTTGGGGAAGATATCATCTGGGAGAAGCCATGCAAATTTATATGGGTGGAGGGGAAGTCTGAATAGCAAGTATTCCAGTCGATATTAACATCCCTGAGAATAATAGTTTCCAGGGGGCAGTTAGTGGAGAGCCATTGGAGGATACCCTCCAAGGCATTTGTGTTGTCACCTGGGGGAATACTGATGCAATGTTTATAGATTTGCATTTGTTGAGTTGGACCTTTGTGATGAGTATTTCTGCATTCTTAGTAAACAAGACATTTGGGGTACTAGTTTTGGATACTTCCAGAGTGGATTTATACAATATGGCTACCCCCTTCCTTTCTTAGATATGCGATCAAGTCTTAATATATTGTACTCTGGGGGTATAATCTCATTATCAATGGTAGTAGGCTTGAGCCAGGTCTCAGTAAGGCATAGTATATCAGGGGAGTGGACATCCAGGAGGGCATGTAAGTAGTGAATTTTCTTGTTTATACTTCTAATGTTTAGGTAACACACTAGGAGTGAATTGGGGGCATTCTTTGAGTTTTGTAGGCTAGTATGCATGTTATTTGTGGGACTGATAATAACAGGTGGGGTTGGGCCTGGGTTTGGGTGGATGTCACCATCCACTATGAGGTTAGGTAGTAATCTAATAGCAAGTTTCTGGAGTTTTAATAAGAGTTTGTGGTAGTATTTAGTTCTAGGATTAATATATGAAGCACAAATGTGATGTTGAGTTTTTGCATTAGAAGAGGTTGCTGAGAGGTGGGGTAGTGGTTGGTTATAATTATGTGGCTGATTATTAGTACTGGTTTTGGTTCTAGGGTAGTGGGTACCAGGGAGGTGTTGGTATTCATAGGTTGTGAGAAGATAGAAAAGTATAAGTGGGGGTATTAGACTGTAAATAGGATTAAAGTTTGAAGATTTGTTAAAAGTATGTGGAGGCATTGTAGGGGTATTTGAGTAATGCTTGTTTAAAATAGAGTTGGGTGTTTATAATTAGCATATAGTGAGAGACTGGAGAGAGTTTGAGTAATAGGGCTGGGTCCTGTGAATGACTGGTTAATGCTGATTGATTCTGATGAGTGGGAGTGGTGTCAGATGAGGGGGAGTAGTAAGTTGATAATAAGTGTAGGACAACATGGGACGGGTGGAAATTGGTGGCAGGGTAGGGGAGCGGAGAGAGCCCGCAGGGCAAACGAAGCGAGTAGAGTCAAAAGAAGAAGGTCGAGGAGAACAATCAGTCTGTGGAGTGCTGAAGTCTGAAGGTAAGTGTGATGAGATATATAAGAAAGTAAGTGGCTTAAAATAAGAGAGAAGTGGGATTATAGCAGAGTGATACAAGGAAATATTTGTATGGTTATACTGGGACCACAGTGTGAGAGAGGACAATAACAAGGAGATGACCAAGAACTGTGTTAGGGGGTTTCGATGAAGAGTAGGTAAAGGGATTTAGAGACCCTAAATCTAATAGTATGGAGCCACCTAGTGGGCAGGTGGGGCACTTGGATGCACTAATAGTATGGAGCCACCTAGAGGGCAGTGTGTTACTTACATGCAAGCACACTACTGGGGATTCCTATGAAGCAAGGCAGAAAAGCTAAGTCAAAAGATGGTGCCTTTCTACATCAGGCTTTTTTCTACCTCTGTAATTAAGCAGGAGTGGGAGGGGAGGTGTGCAGGTTCAAGGTGGGGGAAGGGAGAGACACAAAGTAATGCAAGGTTGAGAGTCAGAAAAACTGGACTAAGCTAGCTGCTAAAAAGAAAACAGGGAAACCAAGCTAAGTTAATTCCAGGTCAGTGTGGCACACTACTTTCCTAATAACTACAAATGTTATACTACTAATCTAGTACAGAGTGGTGAAAAGGGACCACCACTTCTGCAGGGAACAACAAAAGAAGTATGGGCTGCAGGTACAGAGTAAACTTTTTCCAAGAGAAACTAGTTTTAAGTAATTGACCTTGGAGTACTATAGGAAGAGAGAAATGGGGGGGGGTGGACTAGTAGTGTGTACGCGTACAGTGATAGGGGAAACAGTATTCAGTTTAGAGGACAGATTAAATACAACTCTTAACATACACTAGTGTAGCTGAAAGCACTTTAGTGTTCCACTGACACAGGGTCTCACAGTGCAGGGCAACGAGACAGCCTTGTGTTGATTGGAGGATGGCCAAGACACAGGATGTAACTTTTGCTGAGGGGAACTAGCGTAGCTGAAAGCACTTTAGTGTTCCACCGACACAGGGTCTCACAGTGCAGGGCAAAGAGACAGCCTTGGGTTGATTTGAGGTTGGCCAAGACACAGGATGTAACTTTTGCTGAGGGGACTTGTAAGAAACAGCACAATTACTTGTGTAGCTGAAAGCACTTTAGTGTTCCACTGACACAGGGTCTCACAGTGCAGGGCAATGAGACAGCCTTGGGTTGATTGGAGGTTGGCCAAGACACAGGATGTAACTTTTGCTGAGGGGAACTATTGTAGCTGAAAGCACTTTAGTGTTCCACCGACACAGGGTCTCACAGTGCAGGGCAACGAGACAGCCTTGGGTTGATTGGAGGTTGGCCAAGACACAGGATGTAACTTTTGCTGAGGGGAACTATTGTAGCTGAAGGATGGAGAACATTCTGCAGAATTTTTATCTGCCTTTAATATTGGAGAAAGAAATTTATATTTCCAAGATGGCAGTACCTTATTTAGGACTTTAATATAAAACTTTTATGTAAAATGTGAAGAACTTCTTTTGGCATTATTTTATACAATTCTGACATTATGCCATCATTACCAGGTGCTTTGTTCTGTTTTAGTTTCTTAATTTGACTTTTAATTTTAGCCAATTGTATGGTTTTATCTTTTAATTTCCTTGGATCTTCTGTTAGCCTTTTCCTAATATGTTTTTAATAAATGTTTTAATAAAATCTTGAAGTCCATTGTTACCTCATTCTGATTAACTTCATTAAAGTGGGTTCTAAATATTTTTAAGAATTCATCAATATATCTTACTTTTTTGCTACCTGGCAAGTACATTTCCTTAATATGATTAGATTTATTAATGAGTTTAGTTTTGGAAGATAATTTGTGCATAGATTTAGGATTTGTGGAATAATTAATTAACTTGATCCTTTCTAAAATTATCATAGTTTTGTTAAGATCTCTAAATACTTTTTTAATGCATCTACTTCTTTCATTTTTCTATCCTGACCTTTTTGAGTGTTCTGTTGTAAATTATCAGTTTCCCTTGTATATCAACTAGATCTCAAAATTTCATTTTTGACATCTTTTGGGAGGTTCTGAGAATGCAGCCTGGCAAAGCTCCTCAAAATAGTATGGGTGGCAACAACCTTGGAAGCAATATCTATGGAGTCATAAAAATACTTCAAACAAAGAATAATAACTTCAAAAACAGAAGAAACTAAACTACACAAAGCAGCCTTTTCTTCACAAAAGGAAATCTGCAGCCAAAACATTCCTCATGCATTCACAGTTAGTCAATATAAACTTTAACATACAAGTCTGACAATTCAGAATTCTAAAAATCAGTATTGCAGAAGCATACACTTTTACCCAAACGTATAGTTTGATAGGTTCATAGATAGGTACTAGGCTATCGGCCCAAGGGCCTACGTAAGCCTAGCCAACAAGGTTCCCTGGCTTATCAATAGCTTTGCCATCTTTGTCAAAATTAGAAAAAAATGCTTATCAGTAGCTGGATTAAACACTACATATGCTATGTCAGGTCTGGGATTGGTGTATAAAAACTTGAAAAACGGTGGAACTTTGTACATTCTGTCTGTTTTGCTCAGGACAGCAAGTTGGCTGTTAGAGAAACCACTGTCTGATAAACACATCCTCCAATGCTGACAACAACAGGGGATTGGCTGAGGGTTCTGGAAATTCCGGTTGCAGCAATTCATAGTATTTGCTAAGGGACTGTGAAACTTCATTATTCCTCCACTGGCACATTCTGAAAATAGTCTCAGAGAAAGTGAATCCCTTACAGGGAGATTCAGATACTGTGCTCTCCTTAGAATCTGAATCAGAAGCCTGAGGAAAAAAATGCATCTGTACCTCCATATTTCCTATAAATTGTACATCTTGAATCTCTTCTTGGAAAGAGGAATCCCTTTTTTCTTTTACCAGAAACCATTCAGAAGAAGGCTCAAGAGCCTGCACAACAACCTAAGCTAAAACCAAAAGATTACACATGAGAAAATGACCCAGATAACCTAAATGTTGAATTTTCTGTCTCTTTTTGACTAGAACGTTAATGTAAGCAGACCTCACATTGCTAACAACAGCTTCCCCACAGACAGGCGCTACATTCTGGCTAAGCAGGGGCATACATTTCCCTTGCATGTTAGACAAACCTGGCTCTCCTGTACCCACTGAGGGAGCTCCCAACAAATGCAGAGGATGTGGCTAACCCCCTGGTGCATGGTGGCTGTAAGGATGACACCTGAGGGAGCCAAAGAAAAATTGTGAGGAGCCACCTTTGGTCACAGCAGAAGCAGTCACGCATTTGTGATTGCTATAAATTACTAGCCTGCTATAAAGGCAAAGACAGATTAGTTACCAGAAATTGGTTCTATGGTCAAGCCAAAAGTGTGACTGTTTCTCATGGAAGCTTAGTAGCAACACTCAGTAAAACAGGAAAGTAGTAAAAAATAACTTTTTCTCACAAAAACACAGTAAAAAGCATTTTAATCACTTTCCTAAGCCCCAGAAGTAAAGTAAACACAGTTTATCAACAGTCGGTCCATTCCCCTACCAAACCTACAAACATCCTTGACCCTGTACTTATGAACATGGAGAAGCAATGTTCCTCAATCAGTGTAAAGTTCTCGCTCATCAGATCTGACCATAAGGCAATATTGCTTAAAATACAAACTAAATTTGGGGACTCAGTGAAACCAAAAACCTTTAGGAACTATTAAAAGGCTAACCTCTCTCTACTAAATGACACCTTCTGTAAATTCCAAGCATCCCCAAACCCAGCAAACACTATACAGCATATGCTGATCTATTTACAAAATCCCTGTACAGCCATATTAGTAGCTGTACAGAGCAAGCTGTACCCACTTGTATTAAGAATAAGACAAACTCAAAAAACAAGCCACCCTTGTGGAGTCAAAGTATCAATTGGTAATACAACTAAAGAAACAAAAACTGGCCAAAAGTAGGAGGAACAAAGCTTAACATACTAAAAAGTCACCCTGCTAGACAGGGGTCCAGGGAAGTAAATAGTGTGGGAAGAAATAGCCAGGGAATTGTTATGGCTAGGCTTGTATAGGCCCTAGGGCTGATAGCCTAGTACCAACCTATGAACCTATAAAAAGACCTGACCAAGCTAAACAGGCAGCTAAGAGTGTTAATTACTACTTCATAGGTAACTTCCCAGGCAAAGGACAACCCAAAGTTTACCACAGATTTGTTTGTAACCACAAGGGAAATATGCAACAATGTGCAGAACTTATTGCAAATGGCAGTACCCACACTGAACCAGGGTCCATTGCTGACCTTTAGGTTGAGAGGTTCAGCTCAAACGTTTCCTGTCACTTCTCCCCAATAGTCCAAAGGAAATACCACATACCTCAATCCCCCAACCATTAACAGGGAACAGGTCATCAATGCAATTTCTAAAGCCAAAAACATTGCATCAATGGCCCTGATAACATCCTGGTATGTTTAATAAATAGTATGAAATATGACCTCTCTGGTCCACTTGAATCACTTTTCAACTGAAGCCTACAGTTAGCTTTTGTGCCCAAGGAATGGAAGATGGCTACAGCCATTTCCCTACAAAAAAGAGGTTCAACCACCAATCTTGATAATTGCAGGTCCGTAAGTCTCATCAACCTTATATCTAAGGCCCTGTAAAGAATCTTCATGGACATGATAAACAAAGACATAGGTAAAATGCAAACAGTGGACCCATCACAGTTCGACTTTATTAGAGGAAAGTCTTGCCTATTAAATCTGATGGACTTGGTTCACCAAAGGGACACATAAGGGCAGGAATGAGCACATGGCTTACCTTGACCTGACCAAGGCCCTTGATACAATGCCCCACTCCAACATTATAGACAAGCTCACTAAGTTATGTTTAAACCATTTTATCACCCACTGGACAGCCAACTGGCTGAATGATAGGACCCATGAGGAGGAGTTCCAAGATTACACTATGCAACAGCTTGCTTCTAGCACTCCCAGTGTGAAAACAGAAACTCAACAGAGAAGGCCAGTAGACTTGTGTGTATGGGTAAATCTCAGTAACTGGCTAGTAAGTGCACTGCCTACATGCCAGGAATAAAGTAATACAGAATACCTGGAAAAAATCAGCTACAAAAAGTAAGGAAGAAACACTGATTAGGGAAGAGTTCTGCAGCTGTTCAGCAAAATGTAATGCATCCTTCCGACGTGACTTCCAGTGATCTACAGGATGATATAAGACAACTGCATACAGACCTGGTTACAATAAACAAGACACTGATAAGAGTATATTAACGCAAACAACAAAAGGCTGGAAAATGGAAGAAGCTTTAAACAGATATTCAGATGGGATGATAAAGCTGCAAAAATCAGAGGTCAAAATGAAGAAAAGGCTGGCTGAATATGAGACTGCTCAGGAAGAGATGTTTCAAAAAATAATTTAGAGGACAGAGTGCGTAGGGAAAACTTCAGATTTTCAGCTGTACTACAGAAGCTGGAAGGAACAAACTGCATTAAATTTATGAAAGTACAAATAAGCAACTGGACTGGTATTCCAGAGCAGGACTTATTAGTTGAACGGGCACATTGTGTGCATGCTCCAAATCTAGCTATAAGAAAGCAACCTAGACCTTTAACAGTATGAATGCAATCCTACCAGCAGAAAGAATTGATTTCATCAGAACGGTGGCAGAAGGACAAGATACTAGAACTAGGTGAGAGCAGAGTGTTTGTGGAGAATGATTACGCATTGTACACCAGTCGGAAGAGAAGTAAATTCATCCCTCCATTCAGAGAATGCCGAGACGCAGGTGTGAGATTCAAACTGCTGTATCCAGCTGTCTTCAAGGTATTCTTCCCTGGAGGGACAAAATCATTTTTCGATGAAGAACATGCTTAGGAGGAAATACAAAAGTTTGTCCAACAAAAACTGAGCTGTGAAACAGAAGGAGATTTCGGCTTCTTGCTCCTCTAGTAATAAAGACCACGGAGAGACTGCACCTGTGAAACCTTTTCCAGTATTTCAACAGAAAATGTTGGAGACAAGGAAGGGAGCATGAGAGTTAATTAGAAGAATCAAGAGTATGTTGGAAATGAAGCAGAGACAGGATTTGGGTGCTGGAGAAGAACAGTAATATAATCAGTAACTTAATGTGGAATTGCAATGCATTAATTATATTTGTGAAATATGACAGCACAAGAAAATCTGGAAATGCTGGACTTCTTCAAGATTTGTTTGCTGAGTGGGGGACTCAAGTATATGCCCTACTGCATGTCATTAATGTTCGGAAAAATGCTTTGGGGAGGGTAAGAGAGGGGAGAACGCTAACTGTAAGTAAAGAAAACTCTTTTCTTAATAGTATTGTGTCTGTGTTGCATGGTTTTCTTTACATGCTATTTTTGGGTATAATGGGGATTGTAAACAGGTAGTGTTTTTAATTTTCTCCCCTCTTTTCCTTCTTGTGCATTTTTGAGAAACATATGCAATGTAATGATAAACAAAAAACAAAAAAAAAAATGAAAAAAAAGGGAGGCTGGTTAAGGGGGCATGGCAGACTTCAAATTAATATGCTTTTTTCATTCTTGCATGGGGAAATGGCTGATTTAAGGACCTTTGTTTTAAAACAAGAGAGCAAGTAAATGCAAAAAGAATATTGAATATTAGAAGTCTTTTTCGCTAGCACTTACAAATAAGTATACTAAGTAACATTTCTGCAGCTAGTCTTCAGGTATCCATGGAGACAATCTGATAAAGAGAAACTTGAGCCATTCTGATGGAAGGGGATTGGCTGAGGGAAAAGAAGAAAAGAAGAACAGAGAAACTGGCTAGGACAGAATGTTCCCTGAAAACAATCAGGGGTTTGCCGGGTGTGACAGCTTTAAATATAATACAAAACCAGTTAGACTTGAAGTAAAGTCCTCAGGTTTTTTAAAATGCAATGAGGATACTAATATAAATAGATGCTTTTGTTTTTTTTTTTTTTTGTTCACCCTTCTTCTTGTTTTTCTTTGTTCAGTTTGGAGAAATGTAGGCACTGCAATGAAACGAAATGAGGAGGGGATGGGAGAGCGGAAGGGTCTGGTTAACAGAGTATGACAAAAGAAAAATCAGTGTGCTTTTTCCCATGCTTGCATAGGGAAATGACTGGGTAAAAACCCTAGGTGTTATCCAGTAACAAGTTTATTACAAAGCAAGTAAATGAATATTGAATATTGTAAGCCTTTTTTTCTGATAAACAAGGTACCCTTAGCAGTTTTGTTTCTGATTTCCGTGTCACTAGAAGACACTTTGATAATGCTTTGTATAGGTACGTACAGAGGACTATGCAGTTGCCTCTAGAATGTTTTTTAGACCCCCCCTTTCCAATATACCACTGAAGACAAGTTCCTCTTAGAGTGAGCCTTAATACTGCCTGAAACTGGTTTACCAGGGGTTGGGAGGGTGGCCTAATGGTTAAGGTGTTTGCCTTACAAACACAAGGTAGAACCTATGAACCATTGTGGGTGTAACAAAAGGCAGTTATCTGAGGACAGGCAACTTAAACCAGACTGTTTTTTCCATGGGTGGTCATCTCTTAGTCCTGACATAAAGTAATAAATACCTGCTCATCCTTTCACATTGGTTGTTATTTCTTAGTTCCACAATAAGAAATAAATGTTGAGCCTTTTTAAATGACTTGTTCCTGTTAAGATAGCACCTGAGCTGCCTACGCACATGAAGAATATGTAGGATCCTTTCTCCCCCTGGACAAAACACTGAGACACTAATGGCTTGATTCAAAGTATACTCTGAAACAACCTTGGGCGTTGATTACAGACTCGTTTTTAATGAGGTACTATCTCTACAAAATACCAGATAGCAATCTCCCACCACGAAAGCTTGCAGTTTAGATTCAGTTTCTTGTAGACGTCAAAGCTATAAGAACAGTTTTCCATGTAATGAACCTTAAATCTGCTTGATATGCAGGTTCAGGCAGAGATGTGGTCAACTTTTCCACCACAAACTTAAACAGCAGAAAATGTATTAATAGCTTGCTAGTACTAGACTTTCACCAATATGGGCTTCTTCAGGACAGGCTTCTTATTCAGCTGACTATTTGCCTGAAGAAGCCCGTTTTGGTGAAAGTCTAGTACTAACATGCTATAATAAATGTTCTGCTGTTTAAGTATTCAGTAACGGGGTGCCAGTTTACTTTTACATTTTGTTTTTTTTTCCAAAGGATTGGATGCCAACTCCACCTTTGAGGCAGTTAATTGGACTTCTGTGCATACTTTTATCAAACATTATGAGTTAGATATGGTTTCCAGGGCTAGAGCCAGATTTGCCAGGGCTATCCTGCATGCTTTCTTGAGGGCTCTGCTGGACCTTCCTCCTCCCATATTTCTTCTTGAACTTTTGTACTCTTCCTACTGTAAGGAACACTGCAACAGTGATAGGGAAGGACACAGTCAGTATAGTTATGGAAGTGTTACCATAACAATAGATGTTCTTCCTTTCAGTGGTTCAGAACTCACTCCCTCCCTTCTCACGCTTTTCCCTCTGGATGCACATGTTCCTTTTTGCACACCATAGACTGTTGCTCTTCCTTGGGCTTTTCATTTCTGAGGAAGGTATTTCCATACACCACCTTTATGCCCTACGTCATGAGCAGGGAGCATACATGTGACGTACAACGTCCATATTACAATGTAAGGTTTTGGTATACTGGCCGGATGTCAAGCTACCCTTGGCAGGGAATCTCTATTGTAACAAATACTGCAACAGTGAAGGGGAGGACATCTACTGTTATGTTAAGATTTTACACAACTATACTTTTTGCCTGAGTATCCTACCTAGATAGAAGTTCACAAACAGCATCCTCTCTGTCAGAAGGAGTGAAGCAGGCAAGGAGCATTAGCCATCCAAGTTTGCCTGAAGGGGCTCTGTGATTTCAGTGTTCCTCTATTCTGACTTATCTTGTTTGATCCTGAGAAGGCTGTCTAAGCAGTGGATGTGGAGTGAAGTGACTATATTTTTTCTAGGATTTTACAGTCCTATACTACAAGATCAGACATTATACAAGAAATTCATAAGGTACTGAGTGGAGTGGTTAATACTTGCAGTGGTATGGTCTGGTGGTAGTTATATAGAGAGTTATGATCAGGTCTCCGATCGTAACCATGTTATTATGTGTTCAAGACATGAATGCCTAGAAATTCACTGTGGGAATGAAACTTGAGCGGTAAATCTTGGCATCCATGTGAAGAACTATTGTTGGAAAGACCTGATCATAACTCTTTGTAGTCATGGAGTCTTACCTACTCCATACGGTACCTGTTAAAAAAAAACAGAGTTTTACCAGTTTTGAAAGCTAATAAAGCATTTAGCGAGTGTTGTTGCACAGAAAGCAAGTATGGAACAAGTCTGGGAAAATTTTAAATACTGCCCTAATATACATAAGTTACTTACAGACTGAAATCAACTGCGGTGGTGGTGCTGCGGTAGCATTGTCGCCTCACAGTAAGATGTTGTCCTGTTTGATTCTCAGCTAGAGCGTCTTCTGTGTGGAGACATGCATGAATGGGCGTACCTTCATTGAAGGTTGTACATCAGGGCTGGCAACTCGGCACGTAAAAATCTACTGCCAATCATTAGCGGACCGGAGTTCCGCTGTGGCGACCACTCACCGGGAAAAGCCGAAAGACACAACAACATACAGACTGACATCTTCAAATGTCCATAGACATAGCAGGAAAGGTATTCATGGACAATTGAGAATGAAGGAATGTCCTGTCCCTTATACCTGACCATAGCAGCAGTTAGGGTGTGTAACAATTGTTACACACCTCTGAAAGCACTTTTATGGTTAGGTTTCATGCTACAGAAGCATGTAACAGGTTTACCATTTTTTCTGATTATGAAGTGTAATTACAGTGCCTATGCACTACAGCTAAATCTAAGCCCTATGAAGAGCAGGTGGGTCACAGAACAGGGGGTTATACATAAACCTGGGGTACTCATAAGGTGTGTTAAGAAGCCAGTCTATACACTTTTATTTTTTGAAGTCTAGAGATTCCCTTTGTAAAATTTAACATTCACAAGAGTTTTGTGTTAAGGCTTTCAGTTACAAATGAGTGTGTATCAAAATTTTCTATGAGAAATAGTTTTTTATGAGCATTAGGTCAAGCAGTTATACATAGTTAAAATCAGTTTGTCTGGAAAGGGGATGCAGTTCAAATTAAAGTAAATATCATATTATGCTAGCTAGTTGTTAACAGGGTGTTTGATATTTTTCTGTATACACTTTGCTCAGTATGACTTGGTGTTCCGCTTTTGGTGGCATAGCTTTAAGAGTTTGGTTAAATTGGAAAACAGATTTATTGTTTAGTTATTTTTGTTTGACTGGGAAAGCCCTCTAGGTAGGACATATTTTCAAAGCAAGACCAGGAGAAATGCTCCAGTTATACGAAAAGTCGCCAAATGGTCATTAAGAAATTCATAAATAGTGTTCCGTACAAAGACAGCAAGTGATGAGTCATTCAAATTTCAGGCAAAGTGAAAAACGTACATTTTCCCCACTTACAGCTGGGAGTTAGGTATTTTGTTATTTACCTGTTTGTTGATCAGGTAAACCCACAGGATTCAGCTGTCACTATCTAGGAGTAGCCCAGGAGCACTGTCTGGTCATGTGACATGCTCAGACGTGGACAGTAGGCAGCAAGCGGAAGGAATTAAGCTCTGCACCCGTAACACAAGGAGCAGCTTATTAACAACTGAGAGTTTTAGTTCTCTGCATTAACTGTTAGAACAGCGAGAATTCAATAAATAATAGTATATGCAAGCAGAAAGCACAACAAATTGAAATATTAAATGCAATATGTACAATTTATTGAATGATGTATGAGCTTCTAAAGGCCTTTTCATCACTGCTGTTTCTTCTGGAACCTAAGTTGAATTTCTGTTTCTGAAATGGGAAGTTTGCAGGTTGTTTGGGGTAACTGGAAAGCTTTAGAAATGTTTTTCTGTACAGTAGGGGACAGTATTGAATATCTCTTATGACTGTTATGCATAACGAAAACACACCATCCCCTCTCACACTTTGATTTCCTCTGAATATTATGTGAATATTATTGCTATTATTATCTGAATATTATTGTTGTATCCAGGACTGTATGTAAGCTTCTGAGCTCCCCAAGCTTTCTGTATTGGAGGGAAGCCTTCTAGCTTATCAGTGGGAGTGATAAGCACTAGGTAACCTATCTACCACATAAGGAGTGGTTCTGGACCAGAAATTGTAGTTAATGGCCGTTTGGGCAATCTCTTCCATCTCTCTCAACTTTCTGATTTGAAAGCCTGCATTTGCACTTGTTGTCCTGTAACTCGTCTAGTGCAGATACAGATTCTTAGTTTTAGCACTTAAATTTGCTTATTCGTGCTCAACACTTGTTCAGAACTTGTAAGCAGTAAATAACCTACTAATTACTACAGCACTCAACCTTCCTCATTACCCAGAGGAAAACAGTTTTGGTACTTACTTTCCTCACTTGCCTAGAGAAAAACAGCTCTTGTACTCACTTTCCTCACTTATCTAGAGGAAAATAGTTTTTTATTCAGGCATGTCCAAGGGTCAGCTCCCAGTGTTCTCTCCTGTCTATCTGATGAATCTGGGCATCTTAGAGTAATGTAGAAATTGCCTCATGTACACAGACAACCCTCTCCTCCTACCACCCAACACTACAGCCTGTGAGAGATGCACTTATCTAGCCTAACTGGAGGTAAAGCTCTCTCCAACCAAGACTGAACTTGACAGTCAAGAGGAGAAAGTAAACACTTGCACCACACCACACTCATCACATAGTCTTACTAAATCTACACCACCAAAATCCACCCATAGAAACACAAAAACATTTGCAGAGGCTCTCAATAATAATCTGCTCAAGCAACAGAGACCTCCAAAGCAGAAATGCAAGCAACATCCACCCCCAACACAATCCAAATGACACAAAGCCTGCAGACTCAGTGTGTCACTCAACCACAGCCAATAAGGCAAAACAACGCACCCAACGCACTAGTCATAGGTGACTCTATAGTCAGGCACACTGATGTCCCACTCACCAGGCTAAACAAGGAGAAGGTTACTGTCAGCTGCCTGTCGGGTGCCAGGATCCACCACATAACTCACGCAAGACTGGTCACTCCACAACAAGTACAAATATGACTCTGTCATTGTCCATGTTGGTGTGAATGACCTGAGACATACCTCCCTGGACTACATGAAAAGAGACATGGAAGAGCTCTCCGATCTTGTAGCCCAGGCAGGTATGACCCTAGCCCTGAGTAGCATTCTGCCATCACCCAGAATGATACTGCAGTACAAGGACAAAATGATTGACTTCAACAATTGGCTAAGCTTCTGGTGTCATTCTAAAGGGATCCAGTATCTGTCTGCCTGGGATGACATGGTCGACAGACCCCAATGCTTTGCCAGAGATGGCCTGCACCTGTCACTCCTGGGATTCCAGATACTAGCCAAGGTTCTTGCTACCCCTATAGTGCCTTTTTTAGGCAAGGTTCGAATGACAAATTCACCACCGTAAAAGGAACAGGCAAGCAAAAACTGAGGATGATGATGTTACTCAATACTAGAAGTCTAAATCTCAAAATGTACTCACTCGAGGTACTCCTTAAAATGGAGAACATCAATATCTGTGCAGTGACTGAGACTTGGTTCAAGGCTCCAGAGAACACCCCTTCACTACCAGGCTATAACTCATACCACACTTTTCGGCCATGTAACCTGGACCGGAACACCAAAGGCGGAGGTGTGTCTATATTCATTAAGGATATACACACCTCCAGGCTAGTTGCCCAGCAAAATGCATCGGGGGTCATCCAAGTGCAGCTAACTCTGGGCAAAACTGCAATCCAAATTGTAGCTTGCTACAGATCCCCCACCATGCCCCAGGATTCCCAGTCCTCTTTTCTTGATGTACTGGAAAATATCAGGGTTCAACCAAACACCCTAATAATGGGCAATTTCAACTACCCCACCATTAACTGGGAAAACTACTCATGTACCAACTCCTTTGCTCAACGCTTTCTGGAATTCATAAACTCCAATGCCCTGGATCAACTTATCCACACCCCCACCAGGGGCAACAATATCCTAGCTCTAGTCATTACCAACATGAGTGACTGGTGTTCCACACCTGAAGTCAATGCCTCATTGGTCCAATCTGACCATAAGCTAATCACCCTAGATATCCACATCCTGCCCCCACCCCCATTAAGGAAACCACGGTAAAAAAATTCTCCAAAGCCAACTTCATGCTTATTAAGACAGAAGTGGTGAACTTCATGACACCCATGCAGATGGACAATACAGTTACGACTACTGAATCCTACACAATTGCATTTTATAAGCACTTACATGTGTGCATGGATTGTGCTATCCCAAACAGAACCAAGATGCTATCCTCCAAAAAAAGGAAGCCAATCTGGTGGTCCCCTGCCATAAACAAACTGTACAACAGAAGGAAGAAATTGTTGAAAAAGAGAGTAAAATCCCATGAGTGGAGGAGTTCCCTGGTCAGCCTCAGTAAGAAGCTGCAATCCCTCATAAAATCCTCCAAAGCTAGTTAAGAAAACAAAATTGCCACTGATTCTAAAGACAACCACAAAGCATTCTATAGCTATGTCAAGAATCTCAATGGCAACACTCAGATCTGCTCTGAGTTACAGCACAATGGCACTAAATATACAGACCCAGTTGATATTGCCAACATCCTGGCAGATAGGTTCAGTGCTAACTCTACCCTCCTCTCACCCCCTAAAGGGCACATCTCTATACCTTTAGAATGCAAAGTTCCTGTAATCATGGCTGCACAGGTAAAAACCACACTCTCCAAAGCCAAGAACACAGCATCCATGGGACCAGACCACATCCCAGGCTGCGTTCTACACAAACTACAGAACGAACTGCCGCCCCACTAAGTACAATGTTCAGTCATAGCCTCACTTCAGGCTTTGTGCCCACTGAATGGCACACAGCGATGGTTATCCCACTCCACAAAAGGGGAGCCACCACAGACCCCGGGAACTACCGCCCCATAAGCCTGACAAGCCTGGTCTGCAAGGCCATGGAACGTATCATCATGAAACTTATAAACAAAGACATTGGTAATCTCCAAACTCTGGACCCCACCCATTTCAGGTTTGTAAAAGGCAGATCATGTCTCCTAAACCTGATAGACTTCTTTGAAGCAGTCATCAAAGCCGTAGACGACGGTAAGGTGGTTCACACAGCCTATCTAGATCTTGCCAAGGCTTTCAACACCATCCCCCACTCTGAAATTACAGATAAACTCACTAAACTAGGTATAAATACCTATGTCACAAGATGGGTAGCCAACTGGCTCACTGACAGAACCCACACTGTGAAAGTAGCAGACTCCAAATCCGACCAGACCGGTGACAAGTGGAGTACCACAAGGTTCAGTCCTGCATCCTCTCCTGTTTGGTATCTACTTCTCTGAAGTACAGGCTAACACAGAAAATCTTTGGCTAATGAAGTTCACAGATGACTGCAAACTAGGAGCCATAATCGAAACTCCTAATGAGGTGGACATCCTACAAAAGGGCCTCACTGAGACAGATGCCTGGTATCAAAGCCATGGTCTCAAGCTCAATGTCAAAAAGTGCATTTTCATCCCCTTTTGTAAAAACTCTGTACCCATGAACTACAACATAGGCGGTAGTGTAGTATACTTAATACCGAAAGTATGATAAGAGACCTTGGGACACAGGTGGACAGTAGTCTCTCCTTTGATAATCACATTGCCACAGTAGTCAGGAAATCCTTCTACATGGCACACCTCATCACAAAAGGTTTCTCATCCAGAAAAAAAGAGGTCATTGTTTCCCTCTACTCATCACTCATTAGACCCATTATAGAGTACAATGCCCCTTTTGGTATGTACCTCACAAGACATCTACAACAACTGAAAAGGCTGCAGAAATACCTCACAAAGAGGATTACTGGCCTCAAACAGATGCCCTATGCAGACCGTCTCAAAAAACTCCAGCTTTACTCCATCGCATATCGCCTACTCAGAGGTGATCTCTGCCTAACATACAAAGCTATGTCAAGCCCAGAGCTGTTGGACATGCTCTACTTAAAGAAATCCCAATCCCTCTGAGCTACAGAGCTACACGCTGTAGAGACCTAAACATTGTCATCACAATAAACAGAACATGCCAGAGGGATAGATTCCTGTCCCAGAGACTTCCCATACTCTGGAACAAACTACCTATCTATATCAAACAAAGCTCCTCATTAGCACTCTTCAAGAAAAATCTTGATGATTGGATGGGAAATGGGAAATTCATCTAAGGGATCACTTCTGTGGATCTGCTCGATAGTGGCACTGGAAAATAATTTTCTTGGGTGGCAAAAGCCAGGGTACCTTTTTGACTGGGCTTGTATAGACCCTAGGGCCGATAGCCGAGTATCTACCTATGAACATATTTGCTGAGAGCATCTCAAAAAGGTTTTGCTATATTATTATGATGTCTTTCACTATTGTGCTTGTAATTTGATTTATTATTTGGTTATATATGGTGATCAGTTGTATGTAATATTTTGTATGTTTTGGGCTTCATTAATCTTACACCTCAACGTTCTCAGCTATGCATCTGGGTGTGTGTATGCACTTTTGTACTGAAACTGTCATCTGGAAGTGGTAACTTTCAAGACTGTTCCTGGGATTTACAGGATTTCTCTCCCCCTGTGCTAATTGGCTGATATAGGCTTGTACATTAGTGTTAACAGAGAGAAATTCCAGTTCAGACATATGGTGTAGCTGCAATGACCTTCAAGGGAGAAAAGCACTCGACCACCACAGCACAGCACAAACCACAAGACACATAGCTCACCTACACAGTGTGTCCCACAACCTTAGCCCCTAAGGCAGAACAGCCTGCCCAATACAATAATCATAGGTAACTCTATAGTGAGGCACACTGATGTCCCACTCACTAGGTTGAATAAGGAGAAGGTAACAGTCAGCTGTCTGTCAGGTGCCAGAATCTGACACATAACACACGCACTCAGGTCACTCCACAACAAGTACAAGTATGACTCTGTCACTGTCCATGTGGGTGTCAATGACCTGAGACACACCTCCCTTGACTACATGAAAAGAGACATGGTGGAGCTCTTGGATTATGTGGCCCAGGTAGGTATGACCCTAGCCCTGAGCAGCATCCTACCGGCTCCCAGAATGATACCACAGTACAAACAGAAAATGATTGACTTAACAATTGACTAAGTTCTGGTGTCATTCTAAGGGGATCCAGTATCTGTCTGCTTGGGATGACATGATTGACAGACCTCGATGCTTTGCCAGAGATGGCCTGCATCTGTCACTCCTGGGTTTCTGAGTGCTGGCTAAGGCTCTTGCCACCCCTATAGTGCCTTTTTAGGCAGTGTTCCAAAGACCAAATTACCATCATAACAGCTATAAATAAATGCAATCTGAGGGTCATGCTGCTCAATGCTAGAAGTCTAAATCTCAAGATGCACTCTCTTGAAGCACTCCTCAAAATGGAGAACATCAACATTTGTGCTGTAACGGAGACCTGGTTTAAAGCAGCAGAAAGCACCACTGTACTACCAGGTAATAACTCATTCCACACCTTTTAGCCCAAGATCATGGACCGAAGCTTCAAAGGCAGTAGTGTCTCCATATTCATAAAGGATATGCACACCTCCAGACTAGTAGCCCAGCATAATGCATCTGAGATACTCCAGGTACAAGTAACATTGGGTAGGATGGCGATTCAGGTTGTAGCCTGCTATAGGTCCCCAACTATATCTCACGACTTTCAGTCCACATTCCTAAACACCCTGGAAACTATTAAGGTCCAACCCAACACTATCATACTAGGTGACTTTAACTACCCCTCCATCAACTGAGAAAACTACTCATGCACCAATACTTCCTGGAATTCATCATTTCCAGTGCCCTGGACCAGCTCATTCTTACCCCCACTAGAGGAAGCAACATCCTTGACCTGGTTATTACTAACATGGGCAACTGTTGCTCTACACCAATAGTCAATTCCTCCCTGGTTAGATCTGACTACAAACTAATCACCATGGAAATCCACATCTCACCCACACCAACTGCAAAAGTATCCACCATGAAAACCTTCTCCAAAGCTGACTTTGGACTCCTAAAAACAGAAATGGCTAACTTCACAGCACCCATAGCAATGGAAAATAGATGTATGACTGCCAAATATACACCAATGCACTGTACGAACACATACATAAATGCATGGAACTAGCCATACCCAACAGAATCAAGACACTCTCCTCCAAAAAAAGGAAGTCAATCTGGTGGTCCCCTGCCATTAATAAACTCTACAACAGAAGGAAGAAACTGTTGCAGAAAAAGGTAAAGTCCCAAGACTGGAACAATTCCTTTATTAACCTCAACAAAAAGTTGAGATTTCCTCATTAAAACCTCCAAAGCCAGGTATGAAGGCAGAATTGCGGCACACACTAAAAACAACCACAAAGCCTTTTATAGTTATATCAATAATCTCCATGGCAATACTCAGATTTGCTCTGAGTTACTGCATAATGATACCTCCTATACTGAGCCAACAGATATTGCCAACATACTGACCGACAGAATCAGTGCCAACTTTACCCCTTCCCCAAAGGACCAATTTCAATACTGGAAGAATGCCAGGCACCCAGCATTACTGCAGCATAGGTTAAAGCTGCATTGTCCAAGGCCAAGAATACAGCTTCCATGGGAACCAAAAATATCCCTGGCTGTGTTCTACATGAATTACAAAGTGAACTGGCACCACATCTGTGTGCCCTGTTCACTCACAGCCTCACATCAGGCTTTCTACCAAATGGCACACTGCGATAGTCATCCCTCTCCATAAAGGAGGAGCGACTACAAGCCCTGGAAATTATCGACCCATTAGCCTGATGAGTCTGATATGTAAGGCTATGGAGCATATCATCATGAACCTAATTAACAAGGATATAGGGAATCTCCAAACTCTAGATCCTATGCAATTTGGTTTGGGAAAGGTAGATAATGCCTGCTCAACCTGGTTGATTTCTTTGAGTCAGTCACCAGAGCTGTGGATGAGGGTTAGTACACACCTATGAACCTATAAACCTGTGAATGAGAAAGGACTTATTAGAAGCCCACTGCCATGTCTCTGAATAGAACCTTGCAGTGTAAGAGCTGACCATGGTAGTGTTCTCCAGGTCATGACCACGTATCTGAATCAAACTCTGCACTATCAGACCAGATCATGGTAGTGTTCTTCAGCTCACCACCATGTCTCTGAATCAAACCCTGCATTGTCAGAACCGACCATGGTAGTGTTATCCAGCTCGCTACCATATCTCTGAATTGAACCCTGCACTATCAGAGTCAACCATGGTAGTGTTCTCCAGCTCACTACCATGTCTCTGAATCAAACCCTGCACTGTCAGAGCCAACCAAAGTAGTGTTGACCTCACTGCTGTGTCTGTGACTTGAACCCTGCATTGTCAGAGCTAAGTACAGTAGTGTTCTCCATAGCAGCTTATGTATCATGCAAACCAAGGCACACCCACTACACACTAACACCCTCACTCCCAGACATTCCCACATACCCATATCCATTCACCAGTCATCCAGAAACCAGCCCCGATACCCACTGTAATCAAGGAAGCACTCGAGCCATACACCTGCATGCATACTCCAACAGACGAACACATCCAGATTTGCAATCCCTTACCTGGTACTGCAACTTCCCAAGCTGAGATATATATATATATATATATATATATATATATATATATATATATATATGAGTCCCTATCAAATGATAGAAAGCTCATTTGATAGAAACTCATTTCACTGACACCATAAGATAGAAAGCTCAAAACACTGAAAACTCATTTGACTGAAACTCAAAACACTGAAAATGCTATATGCCCTTTTCCCCACGGTAGTGCAATCCTGGAGTTAGTATATAAAGTTAGGGAGGTGTGGGGGGCACAGCCCCCCACAATGGGGGGTGTGAGGGGCATAGCCCCCCACATAGTTTATGTAAATATTGTTTTCTCCAAACAGTTATTCATTGTAGTTATAAGTATCCATGTGTAGGGTTTAAAATGTATGAAGTATGTGGGGGGCTATGCTCCCCACACTCCCCCAAACTATATATACTAACTCCAGAATTGCACTACCATGGGGAAAAGGCCATATAGCATTTTTAGTGTTTTGAGTTTCAGTCAAATGAGTTTTCAGTGTTTTGAGCTTTCTATGTTTTGGTTTCAGCCAAATGATTTTCCATCAAATGAGTTTTCTATCATTTGATAGGGACCAATATATATACATATATATATATATATATATATATATATGTGTGTATGTATATATTTATATATATATATATATATATATACACACACACACACACACACACACACACACACACACACACACACACACACACACGCACACTGCTTTGCTGTATTTACACCCCAGGAGTGAATGGGTGACTGGTGTTTTTGAAGGTGTTCAGGTTTTCCTCCTCATACAAAATGTTATATAGCTGAGTGATTTTCAGAACTGCTCAGGCATGCAAATTAAGAACTGTGGATATTCTGCGGGGACAGCACATGGCTAATTAGCATTAGCCACTTCCCCAGATGGGCACATTAGTGTGCAGCTTCTCCTGACAAACCACTCTGAGCACTATGGCCCCATAGAGTGGAAACCGTCAACTGTAGACCTCTTTGAGAATTGGAAAGGCTTAGCAAGATGCAAAAGCCTTACAAGATATGTTTTCAGCATCATGCAAAGTCTCCCTGAGTTACAGTATTATCCGGGGTGTTTGAAAATGGTATCGTTATTGTAGATCTGATGTTATTCAAGGAATTGTGGATGCAGCAAGGTGTTGCTTTTGCTGAGTTGTGTTGGTATTTAGTGGTGCATCTCATCTGTAGCTTGACCAAATCTTAAAATGCAGATAATATTTGTTACTAGATGCAGCTTGTGGGCCTGAAGTTAATTTTGAAATTATTCCTGGTATGGTTTATATACAGCCTGGATTTTAGCAAGCACAGAATAGAAAACACTTACTTTTCTCTGTTTTGATGCCTGCACTAGACTTCTTGTTTCCTTGTAAGCCCCACCAGTTCCTGGTTCAGAGTACAGGACAAGATGTAACTGGTCCATATGGGTGGTAATGATGTAACTGTTCCTTACGGGGGGTAATGATGTAACTGGTCCTTATGGGGGTTAATGATGTAACTGTCACTTATGGGGGAAAGTGATGTAACTGTTCCTTATGGAGGGTAATGATGTAACAGTTCCTTATGAGGGATAGTGATGTAATTGATCTTTATGGGGGGTAATGATGTAACAGTTCCTTATGGGGGATAGTGATGTAACTGTTCCTTATGGGAAGTAATGATGTAACTGTTCCTTATGGGGATAATGATGTAACTGTTCCTTATGGGGTTTAATGATATAACTTTTTCTTATGGGGGATAGTGATGTAACTGGTCCTTATGGAGGATAGTGATGCAACTGTTCCCTATTGGGGTAATGACATAACTATTCCTTATGGCGGACAGTGATGTACTTGATCCTTATGGGGGATAATGATGTAACTGTTCCTTATGGAGATATCGATGTAACTGTTCCTTATGGGGGATAGTGATGTAACTGTTCCTTATGGGGGGTAATGATGTAACTGTTCCTTATGGGGGATAATGATGTAACTGTTCCTTATGGGGGATAATGATGTAACTGTTCCTTATGGGGGGTAATGATGTAACTGTTCCTTATGGGGGATAATGATGTAACTGTTCCTTATGGGGGATAATGATGTAACTGGTCCTTATGGGGGGTATGGAGAAGTTGTTGGACACTAGTTCCAGTAAAAAGTTGACTTTTATTTTGGCTACTATGTAGTTATGCAAGTTTTGGAACAATTTTGTACATGTAAAAAAACAAAATATTTCTGCTTGCTTACTTATTACATCAGAACAAACTAGATGCTGGACATTGGTCCAGCTGTGTTTAACAAGTTCTTTAACAGTTTTATACACATATATATCTCAGTAAGTAGAATAGCATGGAGAAGTTGCTTGATACATGGTAAAATAAAAATATTTTTCATTTAGGATTTTTCTGGCAGGTTGTGGATATTATTCTACTTACAAACAACAGAAATGTGCACTTATCTTGCATTCTAGAGTAGTATGTGCACTTATCTTACGTACTAGAGTAGTATGTGCACTTATCTTGCATACTGGAGTAGTATGTGCACTTATCTTGTGTACTGGAGTAGTATGTGCACTTATCTTGCATTCTAGAGTAGTATGTGCGTTTATCTTGCATACTAGAGTAGTATGTGCACTTATCGTGTGTACTGGAGTAGTATGCGCACTTATCTCGCGTACTAGAGTTGTATGTGCACTTACCTGCATACTAGAGTAGTATGTGCACTTATCTTACGTACTGGAGTAGTATGTGCACTTATCTTGCGTACCGGAGTAGTATGTGCACTTATCGTGTGTACTGGAGTAGTATGTGCACTTATCTTGTGTACTAGAGTAGTATGTGTTCTTATCTTGCATACTAGAGTAGTATGTGCACTTATCGTGCGTACTGGAGTAGTATGTGCACTTATCTTGTGTACTACAGTAGTATGTGCGCTTATCTTGTGTACTAGAGTAGTATGCACACTTATCGTGTGTACTAGAGTAGTATGTGTGCTTATCTTGCGTACTGGAGTAGTATGTGCACTTAACTTGTGCACTAGAGTAGTATGTGCACTTATCTTGTGTACTAGAGTAGTATGTGGACTTATCTTGTGTACTGGAGTAGTATGGATGAGTTGCTGGAAAATTATTCTGAGAAGAATTTGACTTCATTTTGGGTTCTGTGTTCTTTTAATTTGACTACTCTAACCTCTTACAAACATTCAGGTCTTTTAAAGCAAATATCCAGGCATTCTTAGAGACTGAATCCTGTATCTTTAGAATTGAAGGACAGTCATGGATACAGAGTTACCCAGACAGTGCACCCCATTTTCATCATCCCTCCTTATATAGACAGTGATGCACCAGCACAGAAGCAGCGTATCAGTTTGTTTTCATGCTTTTTTTATTTTTCAGTCATTCCTGGACCTTGTTTGCATATTCAGAGACTATTGCTTTGCTGGATGCATTCCAGTTACTAAATAAGCAATGGCATATATTCAGGGGCTGAATAAACCCCTGTGGTGAGGGTTGAAAGCAGAGTAATTTGATAAGCAGCTAGTAATAATAAAACATTTTATATATATATATATATATATATATATATATATATATATATATATATATATATATATGTATGTATATATATATATATATATATATATATATATATATATATATATGGGTCTACTTTTCTTTATCGAAATTTCCACAATCTCTAAAGAGAAATGTAAAACCCCACTTCTGTGAAAGTGCACTACATCGAAAGTACACTTTCATGAAAGCCAATTCACAAAATCAGAAAAAATAAATAAAAAACTACTGTAAAAAGTGTTTTGCAGTGGGGCAAGCCCCCCTGTGTGCCCCCCCATGTGGGAAGCTGTGTGCCCCCCCACTTAAATATACTAACTCTAAGAAAGCCACACCACGACAATCGAAGCAAACCTTAAGCAAGTTCTAAATCTTTATTTGTCAGCAAGCGCTTTCACATCTCATTTGACGTTTCTTCAAACTTTCACTTCACCCCTACAGTATATTCTTTTTTCTGGATAACTCTAAGAAAGCACTGCAGTGGGGGAAAAGGATATATTTCTTTATCCCCTCTGTAACGTGCTTTGATGAATCGTCTTTCACGAAAGTACACTTCTGATGTAGTGCACTTACGCTTACATGGGTAAGAACCTTCTGTTCTCAATAAAGTGTGTTTTCAACAAACAGGAGACCCACATATATATATATATATATATATATATACACACACACATATATATATATATATATATATATATATATATATATATATATATATATATACACACACACACACACACAATATCTATATGTGTGTATATATATATATATATATATATATATATATATATACCATCTAGCTATATATACATATATATAGATAGATATAGATATATAGATATACATATGAAAACAATTGAATTGGAATTAAGTGCATTCATCCCAACTTCTTTGCCCGTGAATTTGGGACAAAGCCATAAATAATAGGGGAGGAATAAATGCTCCAAATTGGGAATGTTTTTTAAATATTATTCTAGTTGAATTAAAATGTTGAAAGAACAATGATTTGTGCATCAGCATGCTTTTCCTAACCAATAACCAGTGTGAAACTCTGATGTCTGCCATAATTTCGTTGTCAAGAATCCTCAGTGATTTACAACAAAAATCACGGACAGAGAAAAATTATAAGGAAACTCATGAATATTGAGGGGTCAGCTGGGCTGCAGCTTTACCTATGATTCCAAAACCATTTAATTTTAGAACAGTCTGATGCTAATTTACTTCAAACAGACAATGCAGACATCATATTGGCAAGGCTAAAACTGAACCCCAAGAAACAAATAAATATTGTAGGCTGCTACTGCCCACCAGGTGATAACATTGCCGGTATGGAAACCCTACTAGAGTGGATCTCAAATTCCCTGCCTCAGGAAAATATTTTGTTAGGAGACTTTTATATAGACTGGCACAAATGCTCTGGCCACAATCCATCCACCCATACTAAGGGAGAATCAGTCACAGGAACAAACACAGAGGGATACATAAAAAATAAAGTATACCCTCTGGAATACACAGAAAACCCAGATCATGGTGCACAATAGGCATTAAAGTAATAAATTAACAAAACACAGGTTATCAGTTGGCAGCAAAGTACAGGGATATTTTAAAGCAATGCAAGACAATGTTAGTATATTACTTTACTGGTTTAATAAGCCAGGCAAATTCAGAATAAACACAGAAATAACTTACAGCCATACAGACATAAAGGTAAAGTTAATACAGATACAGTGTCAAGTTAAAGTTAATACAAATACAGTAAATACATTTACAGTAGTGCAAATGGTATATGAAAAACTAAACAATGCAATTAAATGTTGGTTATGCAAGTCCACATCTACGTCTGGAAATGGAGTAACATTTAAGGTAGTACCTATGACAAATCCTAAATGACAAAAGGTTCTATAGTAACAAGAAAGGGTCAAACCCCCCCTCACATTAAAAGTACACTATGTCTCTAAAGGCAGCTTATGCATACAGCAAACAGAATCAGTTGTTGTTTGTCTTTCAGCTTTTCCCGGTTAGGGGTCGCCACAGCGGAACTCCAGTCCGCTAATGATTGGCAGTAGAATTTCACGAACGCCAAGGTGCCAGCTTGACATCCAATCTTCAATGAAGACACGCCCATTTACGCATGTATTTCGAATCCACCCAACCACAGGGGGACATGCAGACTCCACACAGAAGGCACTCCCCGCACTCCAGCCGAGAATCGAATGGGAGAACCTCTTTCTGTGAGGCAACAACGCTACCGTTGCACCACCGTGGCATAGCAAACAAAAAATTGTGACTGTAATGTCATATTTTCAAATGAATGTCTCACATAAAATATAACAGCAAACAGTCTTATAAACAAACTAATACAGCCAAAACATATTTAGTCAAACTGGTGTAACTGCCATCAGGGTAATAATACACAGCAATACATACAGGTAGTAAAGTACAGAGTCATTACAAAACTTAATAAAAACTTAGACAATTAGCATTTTCAGCTAATAAAAATCCAAGCAAAAGCAGCACACCATGTTGGTTCATAAAAATCAGTGTTAATAACAGTCAAACAGTATAAGTGCAGCAACAGTCTGTTAACAGTGTAAGTTAGTAACAGTCAAACAGTATCAGTACAGTAACAGTCTGTTAACAGTGTAAGTTAATAACAGTCAAACAGTATCAGTACAGTAACAGTCTGTTAACAGTGTAAGTTAATAACAGTCAAACAGTATCAGTACAGTAACAGTCTGTTAACAGTGTAAGTTAATAACAGTCAAACAGTATCAGTACAGTAACAGTCTGTTAACAGTCTTAGGAAAGTTTAAATTTGTTTCTAATAGCAATCTATGGACAGAACAAGGCAACAAAAATGTACATACAAGGCAATGCAAATAAAACAGTTGCAAAGAAAAAATGGGGAGAGATACTCAGATATAATAGATCACGAGAACAGGGACATCATGAATACCTGATTTCAATATATTTTTGGACATGCAAAATTTGTTTGCAAAGCCATATGACAAGTCAAATCTTACAGAGGGAAAATGCCATTACATGCAGTCACTGTAGAGGTTACACATACAGGTTTTATGCTTAAAAAACATCAACTCTGGTCATGTAAAAAACCTTGAGTATAAAATAAAAACAGCATGGGAGTTAACACATAATACTTCTTTTAAGGAAGAGATAAAAGAGGAAAAATTCTGTTACATAGAGTATGCAGTTCCAATAATGAGAATTACTCACACATTACCAGAGGGCATGGTAAAAAATCACCAGAAAAAGAGGGTGGTTCATGATAACATTCTAAAACAGCTGGACATAGGAAATGGTGTTATTTCAGGAGCTGATTTTTTTCACTGGTAAGGTGCCACTAAGGCAATATGAAAAGTTACAAAGTTGATAGCAAATGCAAATTATGGAGCTATTTGAGATATAACAGAAGAGGTGTGTTATAAAACTGTCAAACAAGTAACTGTCGTTAACAATGAAGAAAGGGTATTAAGTACAGGGGATCACATTTTCCTGTAAATTGCTTTTTTAAATATTCTTTTCCCAAAGCAATAATAAAATTATGCAATGCAAAAGAAATATGCTTGTTTCAGATACAAGGTTTTTCCTTGTAACGCAAGGGTTAACTTGACAAGATTTTAAAATAAATGCTTCTGTGTAACTGCAAGGCTGACAACTTGCTTATGCAAGCATAAAAGCAGTTAAAAATAGATAAGTAATAACGGCTATGTGTCTATGGTGGGGTACTATAATTTCTGCATTAATTGCTCTTATCGTCATAAGATCTGTGTTAATAAAAGTATTAATCAAGTAACAGCTGTTGGTAATGTAACATTGTATAAAAAATAGCATTAAATGCAAGGGATTTGTATGTTGCAACAGACCAAGGGATTCAAAGTACTGAAGATCATATTCTGTTGTAAATTGTCTTACAATTTTCTTGGTTTATTTAAACAGGGGGGATTGATAGAGACTGTATAAATTAAAATGCTTTCCCCAAAACTATACTGTGTGTACAGTGAAGGAAATGTGCAAGGCCAAACAGCAATTTTCAAAATAATATGGCTTGCTTTGCAAGAACAGTTATTTCTTGTACATGTTCAGCTTAGATATTAATAACATATAGCTGTGGACTTTACTGTAAAGGCATCCTGTTATAGAAAATGAACTAAAATACAGACAGTTCAAGTAACACAAACATGACGTGGAAAGACTTTGTGAAGTCTTCAGATACAGCAAGGACCAAAAAAGGGCATAAAATAATATTTGTCATTTCAACAGAAACTGTCCAGACTAGAAATAACCATGGACTTTTTCATGACACAGACAGAAACCAAAAGAACAAGTCATAAGGACATAAAAGATAACATTGGTTGAAAAGAGTATATAAACTGGACAGTATGTTTTCACTTGGTAGTGACATTTTAGACTGAGTCTGCATCAGTCTTTTCAAGTGTCTAGCCATGTTATAATAGAAATGAAATAACTCTGAAATAATTAACTGTTTGGCAAGAATTTGTTCTAATACAAATAAAAAACAACAGATACAGTAGTACGGTGTTTGTCTGGACAACTTATAGGTTCATAGGTTGGTACTAGGCTATCAGCCCTAGGGCCTATACAAGCCTAGCCATAACAATTCCCTAGCTACATATATAGACATTTCTTTCATTACTCAGCTTATCACATCCTGTACTAGAACTGACAAAACCTCAAAACAACAGTCCATTCTGGACTGGATTCTTATATCCGATCCCTCACTCGCATCTCAAGCAGTCAGTCTCCCGACAGCCTTAGCGACCATCAATCCACCTTCCTTCTTAGGAGTCGAACTCACAGCATTCACCATACAACCTTTAGAGTAGTCAGGTACTAAAAGAATTTCAAGCCAAATGACTTTATAAATGCCCTAAAATTCTGCAGTTGGAAATCACTAACACAACTACCACTGGCTGAGGCAGTCCACTACTTCAACTCATCTTTCCTACAAATATACACCCACCAAAACCATTAGAATAAAAGAAAGATACGACCCTTGGCTATCTAAGGGAACTAAATCCATTCTCAAAGACAGGGAGAAGGCATGGGTACAGTTTCATAAAAACAGTACCCTAGCATCTAAACAAAACTACTCAGAACTCCATAATAAAACCAAAAAGCTCATTAAACTAGACAAAATAAACTACCAAAACCTGTAGGAAAAATATACTCACAGCCCTCAAAAATTCTGGGCCACTATAAACTCTATATTTCAACCAGGGAAATCCAGAACCCCAACACCTGCAACAGTAAACAATCATGATAATATCTCTAGTCAGCTCAATAGATATTTCACAGAAACAGTTTAGGCCCTAGCAGAATCCCAGTGTAACAGTAGCTGCCATGTCCTACCAACCCCACAAATTTGCACAAACATTCAGGACAATACATTCCACATTACTTTACATCTACTATCAGCCAAATCCATTTCAAAACTCCTCCACAAGCTTAAACCAACCAGCCTGGCGGCAGATAATTTACCAGCAGAATTCTTATAGCTCGCTGCAGAGGCTATGGCCTATCCTGTGGATATTCTAATTAACAGATCAGTATCAGAGTGTAAAGTACCTACTATATGGAGGTTCTCCCACATAATACCACTACACAAGGGTGGTGACTCCTTAGAACTCAACAACTACCGATCAATTGCTACTGTATCACCTTTATCAAAAATACTAGAAAGAGTTCAAATGACTTAGTGGTAACTTGCTGTGGCTATGGTGTGCAGGATCCTGGGTTCAAAACTTGCAAGGGATGATTATTGCCAGACATGGTGGTGTGCATTTGTAATCCCAGCTACCTGGGAGGCTGAGGTTGGTGGATTGATTGCGTCCAGGAGCTCTGGGCTTTAGTGCTCTATGTTGATCAGGTGTCTGCACTAAGTTCAGCTTCAATAGTTGTTTACACCCAACTACTGGACTAACGTCTAAAAAACAATCTACTAACTAAACATCAACATGGCATTAGACCCTTCCACAACACCACCACAGCACTAATGTCCCTCTCATACACAGTCAAACACCACAGAAACAATGGACAGTTAGTTTCTGCCATCTTTTTAGATTTGTCCAAAGCCTTCAGTATGGTCAACCGTAACAGACTCCTTAAAACACTATCCTCCCTAAACATCACCACCCCCTCTATCACATGGTTTAAAAGGCTACCTATCAGAGTGCCAACAAGCAGTAAAGTGGCAGAGACACCTATCCCCTCTCCTACCAGTACATTAGGAGTCCCTCAAGGCTCCATACTGGGCCAGCTACTCTTTTCTCTTTTCACCAATCAGCTTTCATCCTCCATTCCCAATGCCTCAGTAGTACAATACCCTGATTACACCACCCTCATATGTTCAGCCCGTACACTAGCGAACCTTCACTCCAGAACCCAACACTGCTTCACTGCTTCTCATTAGCTGAGACCTGGTTCACCAACGCCCAGCTTATCCAAAATCCAAATAAAAAAAACTTCTTTTCAGTCCCTGTAGATCCCCTCCCCCATGTGACAACTTTACCATCACATCAAAAAACAAACCCATTATCACTCCTACCCCCCACACCAAACTGTTAGGTGTAAAAACAGATAACCTAAAATTTGGCATTTGTATAGCCAAAACTATCAAAAAGGTTCACAAAACACTTGTTCTCCTTTACCGGAACAAGCAATTCCTCACTAAACACACCAAAACCACTACTGCCAGGACATATCTGTTGTCTACCCTCCTCAATGCATCAAACCGACCTACAGAAATTAGAATCTTGTTACCACAAGATTGCTAGATTTGCCACTGAGACCCCATATAGGACCCATCACTGTGTAGCTCTCAAACAGCTCAATTGGTTAGAGCTACCTCAGTTACTGAAACTCAATCAGTTGTCTTTAGCACACAAACTATACTATTACCCAGCTAAAACTCCAGCACTCCAAAACCTAACTATCCCTTATTCTACAAGAACCTTAAGATCTAGCAACCCAAACCACCCAGACATCACCAAACATAATGATACAGGGAAATCCCTCTTCAGCTATTCTGTTTCTAAAGCCTGGAATACCCTACCTAGTCACCTGACTTCTGTAAGCTCCAACTCACAGTTTAAAAAGCTCCTCAATGCACACTATACAAATACCCGGTTATGCTTCTGTGACACCCCCTCCCAGGATAAATGCTTATTCTATAGCCTACACTCCATGCTAACCAATATGCCCCACAAACCTTTCTCTATGTATTAGTACTAGCCCATCTCACAGGATAGGGTTTATTCACCTTTTCCTTTTTCAGTCCAGAAATCTTGTTTTTCACCTTGCCCTAAAAACAGTAGGTTTCACTAATCAATACTATATGCCATGTCACCCCTACTACAGTAGGTTTCACTAATCAATACTAAATGCCATGTCTGCCCACTACTCAATAGCATTTTGACTTCCCACAACAGGTCTCCACTACACTGTTTCACCCTTTCTACTTACCAGCATTCCTGACTAGCGTCAGCATTTCACCTCACCTCAGTAAGTTTGGAAAACACATATATCACAGCTAAACTGCTGCGTTAAGCTATGAGCCTCATACATCAAAGACTCACAAAATGGGTAAAACTCTTAACATTGTACCTCATATAAAAATGTAACTGCTATTACTTTTCTGTGATATCTACAGGAGTATCATCAACATGGTTGTTTGAAATGCACATTATTCTTACTATGTACTAAATGTTATTGTTTCTCATCTTGTTGGCTGTGTATTATCTTACAACATTTTACTGTGTTACAACTTGATATTGTCTAAGTCTTGTTGATCTCTTACTGTTTGATTTATGTATGTATTTTATCCGGTGCTTTTCTCCTTGGCCTTCACTGAAAATGGACCTATGTCCAGTTGGACTTTCCCCAGTAAACAAATGTAAAATAAATAAAAATAAATAAATAAAAAAGGGACAGTACAGCAAAATTCCATATGAGGATAGCCACTGTCGGAACTTGAATAACCAGCCAGTGATTTATAGAGGTCGCAGCTCAATGCTGGAGCTTTCAGGACAGTCTTCCAAAATGGGTGCAAGAACAGGGCACATCATAGAAGTGGGCAATGCAACTTCCTGTTGTCACTTGCCCCACTCTAAACAGGACCAGCTTACAAACATGTGTTCCACTGCCTGCATTAACTGTGAGTGGGAAAGAAAATCTCCTGGTTTGCTGGTGTTAATGTAAATGTTAACATCAGCAAGCTAGGAGACAGTAGGATATAAAAGATTCCTTTCCCATTAGCAGTTAATGTAGGAAGGTTTACTTAAAATGGCAGCACCGAAAATATTGAAGCCTCACTGAAGCACATTCCTGCTATTCTGGTTTGCTTTTTGGGGGTTATTTATGGACTGTAGGTTTGTTGCTTGCTCTTCAATAGGTCTGCTTGCAAACTACCCATCTATGATTGGCTGAACCACATTTTAGAAGAGGGGAGTACCAGAGTTACTGGACAGAGGGCACCACTGCACCCTCTCAGGCCAGTCTGGAGCACTCCCAGGACAGCTGCTTACCTTCTGACTTTCACTGGAGATTTCCTAAAATGACTGCTGGACCCTGGGACTTCCATACAGAGGGCACCACTGCACCCTCCCAGGGCATCCTGGGACATTTCTAGGTCAACTGCCCATTTCCTAACACACCCAATAAGCTTCCAAAATTACCCCTGGATACTGGGATGTCCATACAGAGGACACTACTGATACTTTCCTAGCCAGTCTGGAGAACTGCATTGCCTTCCTCTTACCAGTAAGGGATCTACTGGACGCTAATGTTCCCTTGACAGTGGACTTCCATACAGGGGGCATTACTGCTTCTTTCCTAGCTAGTCTAGAGTACCTATAGTCTGACTGCTCGCCCCCCAGATGTCCACAGAACACTTCCAAAATTTTACTTGGACCATGGGATTTCTATACAGAAGGCACTGCTCTTACATTCCTAGCAGGCTTGGGGCACTCATAGGCTTGCTGCTCACCTCTGGATATCCCCTGCACACTGCCAAAATGACCCTTGCACCATGGGACTTCCATATAAAGAGCATTACTGCTACCTTCAGGCCAGCCAGGAGCACTTCCAGACTAGCAACTCACTGGCAAGCATCCCGTGGACACTTCCAGAATGCTACCAGAGTTTAGAACTTCCATACAGATGACACCTTTCTGCCCCTCCTAGCCAGCCTGGTGCACTGGTAGGGATGCTGTTCACCTTGAGGCTTAGCATGGACACTACCTGAATGCTCCTTGGACTACTAGATTTCTATGCTGAGAGCATAGCAGCTACCTTCTTAGCTGGCCTGGAGCACTACCAGGCCTGCCACTTGCCCCTGTTATCACCTCCAAAATGCTCCTTGAGCTTGAGGATTCCATATAAAGGCCACATTCCTATGCTTAATAGCCAGACTGGAGAATTTCTAGGCCCACTGCTCACCTCCAAGCATCCTGTGGACACTTCCAAATTGCTCCCTGGACCATGGGACTTGCTTACAGAGTTCAATGCTGCTAACTTCCTCACCAGCTTGGAGCATTCCCAGGCCCACAGCTGACCATCAGGCAAACCCTTGAGACTTTCAAAATGCTCCCTGAGGTTGAGACTTCCATACAGAAGCCACCCTCCTGCCCTTCCTAACTGGCTTCCAATACTCCTAAGCAGGCTGCTCACCCCAGGCATCCACTGGACACTTCCAGTATGCTCCCTGGATCAATGACTTTCCATACAGAGGGTAATGCTGATATCTTCCTAGCCAGCCTACAGTATCCCCAGGCATTCCCTGGACCATGGGACATCCTTACAGAGAGCACCACTGTTATCTTCCAGACCTGCAAGGACTGGCAGAACAAGCCTATTAAACT
Source organism: Protopterus annectens (assembly GCF_019279795.1). Taxonomy (NCBI): domain Eukaryota; kingdom Metazoa; phylum Chordata; order Ceratodontiformes; family Protopteridae; genus Protopterus; species Protopterus annectens. The sequence goes on along the minus strand of NC_056740.1, from coordinate 463,847,627 downwards.
CCAATGCTCTAAACCCTTTCATCCATGTCCAGAAACTCACACCCTGAGCCTCTTAACCTCTCCACAGTACACAGCTAGGATGACCCTTAAGCATGGTTCTGCAATATTGGATCTTTTCCTGTCCCCAATGCATTCCTGCTGTCTGGACTAGAGTCCATTTATCCCATGCTGTGGCCACCCCCTGATCTTCCACTTCTTGGCGCAAGCACTCCTGGACCCAACAATCTCCTGAAGTCTTCCCTCTGCTACCTTCCTAGCCATCCTGGAGCATTCCCAGGTCTGTTTCTTGGCTCAAAGTGTCCTCTGGGCACTGCCAAAATGATCCCTGGACTGTGGACACCACTGAAACTATCCTGGCCATCCAGTTAGCCATGGGCACCCTCTAGACACTTCCAAAATGCTCCCTGAACCATAAAACATCTATAAAGAGGGAATCTCTGCTGCCTTCTTTGCCAGCCTGGAGTTCTATTATGCTTTCCGCTCATCTTGAGGCATCTCCTGAACATTTCCAGAATGACCCTTGGACTTTCAGACGTCCATACAGAGGACACATGCTACATTTCTGGCAAATCTGGACTACTGCTTTGCCTGCTACATACCTGCAGGCATCTCCTTGACACTTTCAGACCATTCCTTAGACAGTGGGGCTTCTAAACAAAGAGAACCATTGCTACTGTCTAACCAGCCTGGAGCACTCCCAGGTCCACCTCTCAACTCAAGACAATCCCTTGGATAACTCCAAAGTGTCCCATGGATTATGGAACTTTCATACAGAGGGCACCACTGCAGCCTATTTTCCTGGCCCACCTGGACTACATTCAGGTGTACCGGTCAGCCCAAGGTATCCCTTGGAGACTTCCAAAATGACCCCTGGTCCATGATACTCTCACACAACAATCACCTTTGTAGCCAGTTTGGAGCACTCACAGATGCACCAATCACTCCTAGGTTCCCCTTGGACACTTCAAAAATTACCCTAGTTTCTGAGATTTCCACACTGAGGCATTGCACAACTCTTCCCCATCCATTCACTACTAGGCTGGCTGTTGACCTCCAGGTATCCCCTGAGACCTTCCAGAATAACTCCTGGACATGGAACTTCCATGCAGAGGATGCCACAGCTACATTTCAGACCAGTCTGGAGCAGTGACAGGACCTCCACTCACCCCCCAACCTGAATACTTCCAAAATGCTGCCTGGGCTCGGAACCTCCATACAGAGGGCATCTTCCTGTTTTTCATAACCAGCCTGCAGCATTCCTAGGCATATTGCTCACCTCCAGACTTTACCTGGACACTTCCATATTGCTCCCTGGACCAAGAGACTTCCATACATAGGGCATAGCAGCTACATTCTTAGCCTGCCTGGAGCACCCTCAAGGCTGCCATTTGCCCACAAGCATCACCATAAGATTTTAAAAGGTTCACTGGGCTTGGGAAATCCAATTAAAGGAAACATTCTTGACCTTTGTAGCCAGTGTGGACAATTCCAGGACCAACAGCTCACCTCCAACTATCCCATGGTCACTTCCAAAACTGCTCTCTGAACAACAGGCCTTCCATACAGAGGGCAAGCTGCTACCTTTGTATCCAGCCTAAAGCATTCCCATACCTGCAGCTTACCTCCTGACATCCCTGACTGCTATCTTCCAGGCTTGCAAGTGATGGCAGATCCAGAATATGGAAGTCCTGTCCCTCTAAACCCTCTCATCTATGCCTGGGGACACACACCCTCTTTGATACACCAGTTGAGATGACTCTTAAGCCTGGGTTTGCAGTCTTTGGTCCCTTTCTCTTCCCAGCAGGTTGCGGCTCTCTGGATTGGAACCCATTTTTTTTATGTTGTGGCCACCTTCTCATCCTCCCTTTTGATATGCAAGCAGTTCTGGGCCCAACAGTCACATCTTGGCATCCCTTGGACACTTCCAAAGTGCTCCTTGGATCAATGAACTTCCAAAGAGAGGGCCTCACTGCTGACTTCATAACCAGCCTGCAACACCCCTAGACATCACTAAACATTTCCAAAATGCTCTCTGAACCATTGGACTTTATACAAACGGCAACACTGCTACCTTACTAGCCAGCCTGGAGCAATTCTAGACTGGCAGGGGATGACATATCCAATCTATAGAACTTCCACCCTCTGCACCTTCTTATCCATGCCAAGGAAGTATACCCTGAGACCTTTAACCTGTATGGGCCACCTCTTAAGATTTCTGAAATCTTGGGTACCTTCCCATCCACAATGAATTTCAGCTATTTGGACTAAAACCCATTTTTTCCATATTGCAGTCCCCCCTGACCCTCTCTTCCAGGTTTGAGCACTCCTGGACTCTACAGTCACCTCCAGGAATCCAGTGGACACTTCCAAAAATGATGCTTGGACCATGTGACTTTCATATAGAGGGTTAACACTGCTATATTTCAGGCTGGCCTGGAGCACCCAGGCCCACCACTCGGCCCCGGGCATACCCTGGACACTTCTGAAATGCTCTCTGGGCTTGGGATTTCTATATAGAGGGCACCTTTCTGCCCATCCTGGCCAGCCTGGAGAAGTTTTAGATGAGCCCCTCATCTCCAGACATCCCCTGAACATTTGCAAAATGTTTTCTGGTCCACATGACTGCCATATAGAGGGCACTGCGTCTACCTTATGGGCCAGCCTGAAGCATTCCAATGTCTACCTCTCTACTCATGGCATCCCTCATGTACTTCCAAAATGACCTATGAACTATGGGACTTCCATACAGTGAGCACCTTCCTGTCCTTCGTAGCTGGAATAGAGCACTCTCAGTCCCACCTCTCAATTTCAAGCCTACCATAGATGTCCCCTGGATGAGGGAAAATGGTGCATACTGCCTAGCTTGATCTGGTTAAAGCATTTGATACCATACCCCACTTGAGCATTGTAGACAAACTCAGGACATTAGGTATACACCCCAGTGTCACCCACTAGATAGCCAACTGGATCAAAGATAGGACCCAAGAAGTTAGGATGGGGGAGTCTACCTTAACAAAAAAGGCCAGTCACTAGTGGAGTTTATCGAGGCTCAGTGTTGGGTCCTTTTCCTTACTTCTTCGATGGCAAAAGGACAAATTTAAGGGTCTCTGGTTGACCAAGTTTGCAGACAATTGCAAATCAGGTACAGTCATAAAATCCCCCAGAGACACAAATACCCTCCAAGAATGCCTGACACAGATGAGTAACTGGTGTCACAGCCATGGTCTAAAACTCAGTGCTAAGAAATGCATAATAGTATCCTTTAGAAAGATGGCTACCCCTGAAAACTACCACATTGATAATACACCCCTAAGAGTAGACCCAGTAGTCAGGTATTTGGGAATGTAAGTAGACAGTAACCTGGCCTTTGACCATCATGTGTCCATGGTAATAAGGGCATGTTTCTGTGTTGCACAACTTATAAGCAAGTGTATGGCATGTAGGTACAAGGATGTCATACCTTCTATTTAAGTATGTACCTGAACAGGCATATACAACAAGTGTATGGCATCTAGGTGCAAGGATGTCATAACTTCCATTTAAGTATGTACCTGAACAGGTATATACAACAAGTGTATGGCATGTAGGTACAAGGATGTCATACCTTCCATTTAAGTATGTACCTGAACAGGTATATACAACAAGTGTATGGCATCTATGTACAAGGATGTCATACCTTCCATTTAAGTATGTACCTGAACAGGTATATACAACAAGTGTATGGCATCTAGGTACAAGGATGTCATAACTTCCATTTAAGTATGTACCTGAACAGGTATATACAACAAGTGTATGGCATCTAGGTACAAGGATGTCATAACTTCCATTTAAGTATGTACCTGAACAGGTATATACAACAAGTGTATGGCATCTATGTACAAGGATGTCATACCTTCCATTTAAGTATGTACCTGAACAGGTATATACAACAAGTGTATGGCATCTAGGTACAAGGATGTCATAACTTCCATTTAAGTATGTACCTGAACAGGTATATACAACAAGTGTATGGCATCTAGGTACAAGGATGTCATAACTTCCATTTAAGTATGTACCTGAACAGGTATATACAACAAGTGTATGGCATCTATGTACAAGGATGTCATACCTTCCATTTAAGTATGTACCTGAACAGGTATATACAACAAGTGTATGGCATCTAGGTACAAGGATGTCATACCTTCTATTTAAGTATGTACCTGAACAGGCATATACAACAATTCAGTCATTCATAGAGGTCCCTCACAAAAAGATTACAAGGCATAAACAACATGTCGTAAGGCGACTGTCACAGTCTATGCGAGGCCTAAAATGTATCGCCTGAGCCTACTCTGATGGACCTTTTGCACTTCCACAAAACAAACAACATAAGAATTCTGCAATCTAAGGACGTAAACCTTATTTGCAACATAAATATGATCTGTTGGAGGGACAAGTATGTGTCATAGAGACTACCCCGTCTATGAAACAGGTTTCCCATTCATGTAAAGCAGAGTTCTTCCCTAACGCAATCAAATATTGATATAATAGTTTTTAGAAGTAGGTCGGAGGGGGTGTAAGCAGAGCAGATGAATGCAGATGACTCAACAATCATCTACTGTGCTTACACCCCCTCTGACCTACTTCTAAAAACTCAGTCAGCCTTCTGTAGAACAGAATCCTGGGTGAAAAATCACCACCTTGCCCTAAATGTTAATAAACCTAAACTGATAATCTTTTCCCCCTCTAGAAACTCCCAAATTGACAAAAACTCTTTCTCAGTACTCAGCAATGATAACATCCCAATCAAAATCGTATTTAATACCCCACCTTGATGTCATCATTGATGAGCTACTAAACTTTGACACCCATATTCAATCCACCATTAAAAAAACACACCAAAAACTAGGACATCTATACAGGCACAACCACACCCTGTCCCCCTCCACCAGAAAAACCCTAGCTTCTTCCTACCTTCTCCACTCTCTTATGTACAGCAGACCCTGCTAAACAATCTCCAACTTGATCTACAATCCAAGCTCCAATCATATTATAATAAAATAAGCAAATTTGCTACCAACTCAAAAAACTCGTCCCACCACTGCCACTCTGTCCTCACTCTACAGTGGCTCGAACTTCCCAATTACTTGACCTTGCTTAAACTTTATAGGTTCATAGGCTGGTACTAGGCTATCAGCCCTAGGACCTGTACAAGCCTAGCCATAACAATTCCCTGGCTATTTCTTCCCACACTATTTACTTCCCTCACTAACACCCACAAGCTCATCCACAAACCTACCAGCTGCCCCTCTCTCTCTACTGCACTAAACCCCTACATCCCCAACCGCTCACTCAGACTCATATCAGAAAACCAAAACCTCCTACAAATCTACAAACCCTCATGACCCTCTGGCTACCCCTACTTTCCTGCTCCATTTCTAAACTATGAAACTGTCTCCCTCCCACTCTTCCCAATACCCCCGGCCACACCAAATTTAAATCTTTCTTGTTCTCCTATCTTACTACTTAATGGATATGCCCACCACACTCCCCAACTTAAATTCCCCTCTATCCATTAGCATCTCCACCCTCTACTTCACAAACCTACTACAATCACCCCTTTATACCCTTATAGGACAGTCACCTACTGCACCCACTTTTCCTCTCTTACTGAAACTGTTGTCCTAACTTGCAAAAAAAAACAAAAATAAATTCACATGTATTCTCTTTTGTCTGTATCAAAAATATGTTTATCACATTCATTTTATTGTATTGTATGCTGTGTTTCTCTGTGAATTTATTGTATGTTACCACATTTATTTTATTGTATTGTATGCTGTATTTTCTCTGAAAAATCGATTGTATATTTTGTTCTCTGTAACTTTTCATTGGAGCTTTTCTTCCTGGGCCTCCACTGAAAACGGGCTCCTCATGGCCCAGTGGACTTCCCCAGTTATCAAACTGAAATACATAAATAAATAAATAAGTAAATAAATATAGCTTGGTCAAGTGGATAGGGAAATGGAAATTTATACCTGGTCTAGCACCATCCTCTCAACTGTCCATATTTCTGGCTTTTATTTTTGGTCTGTTCCTCATAATATTTGTATTTTCCGGCAAAATCTCTGGGATGATCTGAGGATTAAAGTCACTAAGTAATGACATACATTTGAGCTTCAGACTTCAAATCATTCAGAAATCCTTATTCTAGCAACTTTCTAGGTTTATAAGAGCAATATTTAAAATGTGTCCCTATTTCTGGGCCTTTGTCCCCCCCATTTTGTAGGACTTTGTCCAGAGTTCTTGCACTAAGAAGTTGAGAGGTATGTCTGGCACCTATGTCTCTGTAAGACAGAGGCAGCCTGTAAATGTTTGACCACCAGAGGCAAAGTCTACACATATGTCAAATGAAAAATACTGTAATAAAAAAGATCAATACACAGGAGGTTCAGGTTCAGGTTCTTTACTTGTGTACACCAGGAGGCAAAAAACGTACAAGTACAGAATTTTGTCTGAATGAAACAGGAAGTACACAACTTTTATAGTCTTTCTTATTCGTTCTTACCCACCGGGCTGACATGGTCAGTCACCAGTTGGTTTACATCACTTTAGCTTACAATATTCTATTCATCTAAGGTGCTGATACTACATTTTGCTTAAAAAAAGTTTTTGGTAAACAACGTGGCCTTGCTAGCCACCTGGTTGGTTATAATGTCCTTTTATAAAAGTTGCCACTCAAGGTTCTAAGCTAATTCAAGCATAATAGCAGATTCAGTTCTCAATACATTTCTCTAACCAGTCCTTTGTTTTCATGTATCACTTCTTCCTTGCAGCTGGTGCGTTATCTAGCAACATATACAAGGCTAACTGTTCAAGCAGGAAACAGCAGACGATTCTCATTATTTTACACATTTAATTTCCTGACCCAGCAGATAATCACTTGTGAAAAGCATAAACATTAATTCTTGCTGAGCAAGCAGCTGCTGGGGTCAGGGGCCAACTTGCAAAAAGCACACTGCAGTTTCCAAAGCTTCTTGCAGTTAAATATGAATTCATTTTTCTTGTCATAACCTTAATAGAATAACATGCATTAATCCTTTCTTACTTCTTAATAATACATATTTTTCTAACAACATACCCTTTAAAACAACCAAGGGTATCAAAATTGATGGTACATTTGGGAAGCATGGTTAGGCTTGAAAATGCCCCAAGGGGTGTTATCTTAGTACTCCTCTGAACCTGTGTCCTTGGGATTTCCATACAGAGGGCATCACTGCCACCTTTATAGCTGGCCTGGAACACTCGCAGGCCAAGCACTAATGTTAGATCCAGCCTGTGGAACTTGCACCCCCTTAATCCTCTCATCCATGCCCAATAACTTGCACTCTAACCGTCCACAATACACCACTAGGATCCCCCTGAAGTTCAGGTCTGCAATTTTAGGTTCCTTTCTGGACCCAATGGATGCCAGCTGTCTAGACTGGATCCCATTTTCCATGCTATGGCCATTGCCCATCCCTCCATCCATCCTCTCTCAGGCATGAGTGCTCCTAGTCTGACAGTCACCCCCAGGCATCCTGTGGATGCTTTCGAAATTACCCCTTTTCCATGGGGATTCAATACAGTGGGCACCAATGCTGTATTCCAGAGCAGCTTGGAGCACTCTTAGTCCCCCTGCTGACCCCATAGCATCCCCTGGACACTTCCAAAATTCTCTTGGGGCTTGAGCTTCCACACAGAGGGCACTTTCCTGCCCCCCCCTAGCTAACCTGGAGCACTACCAGGCCTGTTGCTCACGTCCAGGCTTAACCTGGACATTTTCCTATTGCTTCCTGGACCACAGGACTTCCATACAGATGGCAGTGCAGATATCTCCTTAGATGACCTTCAGCGCTCCCATGCCTGCCACTCATCCCAGGTATCATTGTGGACACCTCCAAAATGACCTCTGAAGTTAGGGACTTTACAACAGAGGGCCCATGACCCATGGACCACAGAACTTCAATATTAGGGGCATTTTCCTGTTCTTCCTAGCTGGCCTCCAAAATGGCCACTGGACCCAGAGATGTCCATATAGATGACACTTTCCTGCCTTTCCTAGGTGGTATGGAGCACTACTAGGCCTGCTGCTCACCTCCAGGCATCACTTGGACACTTTCAAAATGACTCCTAGACCATAGGGCATCCATAGACTAGGTACTGCTACTACTTTCTAGGCCAGCCTGAAGCACTTCAAGGCCCACTGTTAACCACCAGGGTTACCTTGGGCATATCTAGAATGCCCCATGAATCATGGAACTTCCATTCAGAAGGCTCTTCCCTGCCTTCATACCCAATCTGGAGGACTGATTTTCCTGCTACTCACCTCCGGGCATCCCCTGAACACATCCAGAATAACCTCTGGACAATAGATTTCTATACAAGGGTTAGTAATCCACCTTCCAGGCCATCATGGAGAACTCCTAGGCCCTCAGGCATTGGCAGTCCCAACCTATGGAATTCCCACCATCTAACCCTCTCATCCATGCCCTGACTACACACACCATGAACCAGGTAACCTGTCCACAATACACTACCTAGAAGATAATGAAGCTTGGGCCAAAATCTGAGGTCCCTTCTTGTCTCCAATGGATTCTGGCTATCTGGATTGGATTTCAGGTGTTTCCATGACACTACCATCATCAAATTCTCTTCATCCAGGCATGGGCACTAGTTGGCTTGCCATTCATCTGCAGGCATCCCCTAGACACATCTAAAATATTCCTAGGACTTGTGACTTCCATATGGGGGTACCTCACCACCCTCCTCAACCAGACATGAGCACTCTGAGTCTGCTTTTACCTCCAAGGCATCCTGTGGACACTTCCAGAATATCCCCAGGTCTTGGGACTTCCCATACATGTCAAGCAGGGCACCTCACTGACCCTCTTCAAGAGAAATCTTGATGAGTGGATGGGAAACAGAAAATTTACGCCGGCTATAACTCCAGTGGCTCTACTCGACAAAGGCACTGGGAACTAAGGTTGGGTGGCACTATGCCAGGGTAATCCTATGGCTAGACTTGTAAAGGCTCCAGGACCATTAGCCTAGTACACACCTATGAACCTATGAACCTATATGGGGGCACCGTTCCACCCACCTCATCCAGGAGTGAGTATTCCTGGCTTGCCAATCACCTCATGGTCTCCCTATCAAACATACAACAGTGTGAGTTGAACCATCCAGATTTCTTAAACTCAGATGTTTTGCCCAGATGCCCAGCTTTCCAGCAATCTGTGCTATTAACACACCTGTATTCTAACACTCTGGCCACATACCTAGTCAGTAGGTTTCCCATGTCTGTTAGCAGCACTACCTGCCTGGTCAGACCTATGTAACAACACAGATTACTGATTGTCCCACAAGAGAATTCACATTGTTGCTGACAGTTTAGCCAGATTCATTGGGCACTTTTTGAGAATGTCTGTGAATTGTCACCATGTATTCCATGCTACATATGTAAAGTGACAGTGTAACCACCTTTAAAATCATCCTTGCAGTGCTATTTTCTGGACATGGATTTAACCACTTGGAGACCAGGAAGGAACTCCATAGGGTTACTTCAGTTGTATATTGTTTTTTAATGCTACATACTTGAACAGGTTTCTTATGACATACCAATGTTGGCCACATGTTCTCCTTAGCTGCCAACCCATACCAGCACTCAGTTTACTTTGCTTTCTCCTGGGTTGATGCTTAATTGTATCTTTTACCTGCTTTCAAACTCTTTTTTGTATCAAGCTCATCATGTCAGAAAACTCCATCTCCCACCACCTCTCCATCCATCACCAGCCAAAGCATTCCTTTTCCTGGCCACACCAGAGGCTTGTGCCATTCAGGAGTTTGATACCATGTGTTTCCTGGCCAGACCACATTATTACCAAGAACCTCATGAACAGAATGCCTCAGCTGTCCATGTAGGAAGACATAGTTCTCACATTCTTGTAAAGCTGAGCATGACTGTTTTTCTTTTCTTTAGAACCTTTTGCACCTTTATCAAGGACTGAGGAGAAGGCCTGTGAGGGAGAGGACCCACTACATGAAGAAAGTAATACACCTGCTAAGGCATTTGTGGAACGCATAACTACACAACATGTCACAAGGAACTGGATGATCCAGACAGCCAAGAGACAGGTAAATATAAAAATGCAGGTGGTTGCACAACATGCAGTCATTAAAGACTGAAACCGACATTTTCATAAAGTGCGCTGATGCACCGTCACCATCTTCAAGTAGAAATTTATAGAGATAAATGTTCGAGCCTGCCTCAGGCACAGTGCAACACACTAAGTAGGTAAAGAACTTTTGCACAGATACAAAAACTGGCTGTAGATTTAGGAGGTGGAAACAACAACAAAGGTATTACAGCTACTCACAGGAAAATAATTATTTTTCTCTGGAAGTCAATCTGCACAGACTTATCACTTGCAGCCTTTATAACTTCAAGGAGGTTCTTAACGGACATTTGGACACCCCAGGTAGAGCCTTCTGGATATAAGCCTGACATTGTAATCTGCTGCATCTAGTCTGTGATGAAATATGTGAAGATTATTGATCTTGGGGGCTTTGTCCCTGATTGGCAGTGTGAAAGTCATTAAGGTTATGCCACTCTGGAAGGCATCATTGAAGACATCAGTAAAGGGATGCAGGCATGAGGTACAGATGAGTGACTCAGCAAGGCACATATCCCATGAAGCAGCATCACTTTACAAAGCCAGGCCATTGCTATGAGGCACATATCCCATGAAGCACCATCACTTTACAAAGCCAGGCCATTGCTATGAGGCACATATCCCATGAAGCACCATCACTTTACAAAGCCAGGCCATTGCTATGAGGCACATATCCCATGAAGCACCATCACTTTACAAAGCCAGGCCATTGCTATAAAGGCAGAAAAGATAATCCATGAATTGCCCACAGCAGTAAAACTATTAGACCAGGTTCACTTCATAGCAATAAACCATCTTATTCTGCTGCTAGCATTCCAAAATGCATAGAAATCCAGTGCCATATACAACATGACCATAGGGGACCTATACTATGCTGAACAAATCCACATAGATGATGCAGACAGATATGTCATTCCTGTGATGAAGCACAAAATGACTGCCACCCATGGTGCAGCATGTTTAGTAGTGGACAGCCCATTTCACAAAATGCTCATTGAATATGCTCAGCCACCAGACGGTTTCTGCCAGGAATGAAACCGTTCCACTATGGAGCTCAACACCTGTGCTGCCAGGATTGAAACCATGCCACAATGAGAGCTCAGCATATCAGACGGCTTCTGCCAGGAATGAAACCATGCCACAATGCAGCTCAGCATCTGTAATGCCAGGATTGAAACCGTGCCATGATGGAGCTCAGCACCTGTACTGCCAGGATTGAAACCATGCCACAGTGGAGCTCAGCACCTGTACTGGCAGGATTGAAACTGTGCTGCGATGGAGCTCAGCACTTGTACTGCCAGGATTGAAATAATGCCACAATGGAGCTCAGCACCTGTGCTGCCAGGAGTGAAACCATGCAAGAATGGAGCTCGGCAGCTGTACTGCCAGGATTGAGACCATGCCATAATGGAGCTCAGCACCTGTACTGCCAGGATTGAAACTGTGCCATGATAGAGCTCAGCACCTGTACTGCTGGGATTGAAACAGTGCCATGATGGAGCTCAGCAACTGTACCGCCAGGCTTGAAACTGTGCCATGATGAAGTTCATCACCTGTGCTGCCAGGATTGAAACAGTGTCATGATGGAGCTAAGCACCTATACTGCCAGGATTGAAACCATGCCATGATGGAGCTCAGTACCTGTACTTCCAGGATTGAAATCATGCAACAATGGACCTCAGAACCTCTACTATCAGGATTGAAACTGTGCCATGATAGAGCTCAGCACCTGTACTGCTAGGATTGAAACCATGACACAATGTACCTCAGCACCTGTACTGCCAGGATTGAAACCATGCCACATTGGAGCTCAGCACCTGTACTGCTAGGATTGAAACCATGCCACATTGGAGCTCAGCACCTGTACTTCCAGGATTGAAACTGTGCCATGATGGAGCTCAGCACATGTACTGCCAGGACTGAAACCATGCCATGATGGAGCTCAGCACCTGTACTGCCAGGATTGAACCATGTCACAATGGAGCTCAGCACCTTTACTGCCAGGATAGAAACTGTGCCACTATGGAGCTCAGAACCTGTACTGCCAGGATTGAAACCATGTCACAATGGACCTCAGAACCTCTACTGCCAGGACTGAAACAGTGCCATGACGGAGCTCAGCACCTCTACTTGTCCAGACTGATGGATCTAAGATCACTCCTTCTGCCATGTCTAAAGCAACAGAGGCAAGTAGTCATAGCTGGTATAAAAGACTTCTCCTTGTCCAGGTGGCAAAAATCCACAGTAACAAATGTGACATCATGCATTCCATTCTCTTTGATGCTTTACTTGAGGTTCACCCCTCAGTATTCTTTAGATATCTTAATTTACTTTTACTTTTCTCCAAAGCGATTCCACAGACAGTACCAGACAAGAGACTTCAGCTTGTTTCTGACTTGAGCCACAGAAACAGAACTGCTGAAGCCGGCTGCCGTCTAATACAGACCAAAGAGGAAAGCATCAGAGTAAGATGACAAATGCAAAGCAATGCATGATGAGACAAGAAGAGAGTACAGTACGCCCCCATCACAGCAAGGCAGTGCAATAAGAATAGTCCTGTATGGGGGCTGCGTGGGGGGGCTTGTCCTACCGCAAAAAAAAAAAAAACAGTAGTTTTCTTTTGCATGGTCAGAGGTTATGCCTTGGAGCATGCATGTTAATGTTTCAATTTTTCTTTTTACCATTTTGTGGTCGATGTTTTTAGTGTCAATCTACTGAAGTTAGAAAAATGTCAGATTTGCCTATCTGTGTGTGTGTGTGTGTGTGTGTGTGTGTGTGTGTGTGTGTGTGTGTGTGTGTGTGTGTATCTATCTATATACATATATATATATATATATATATATATATATATATATATATATACACATATATAGTTTACTATCATAATTTCCAAAATAAAAAAAAAGTGTACTTACTAGTGAAGTGTTTCGCCGAAAGTACACAACATTTTCGACACTTAACAGCAATCCCACCCTTCCATTAACTCCCTAACTAGCTAGCCTAAAATCCCGTTTATGCAGGGGGGCAAGCCCCCCTGCAACCCCCTGTGGGGGCTGTGCCCCTCACACCCCCCATCTATTTATTCTAACTCCAGGGTTGCGCTACAGTGGGGAAAGGGCCTAATGCTCTGAATTTCATGTGTCAATGTTATGAGTTTCGACCAAATGAGTTTTTAGTATTTTGAGCTTTAGGTGTTTTGATCTCTCTGAAAAGTTTGTCAGTTATATGAGCTTTCGATCATATGAAGTAAACCCATATATATATATATATATATATATATATATATATATATATATAGATATATAGATAGATATAGATATATATATAGATATCTATATATCTAATCTATATGTGTGTATGTATGTATATATATATATATATATATATATATATATATATATATATATGCATATATATATATATATATATATATATATATATATATATATATATATATATATATATATATGTTGCCCCCACCCCCTCCACACTGCAGGCAGGCTCCTGACTGTTTGTTACATGAAATAAGTTTGAGATCCTGGGTCCAGTCCATTGAAAACTGTGGTTTGCTTTCTGTCCTACCATGTGTGAATATAGGTGACCTCTTTATCAGTCTCTGTCCTAGAGAGCTTTATGATACCTTGTTGTTGTGTTAATGTGCCTTGGTGTGGATGCCAAATCACGTAGGGCTGTACATGGTTACCCTGGTGTACATTTATGTTGACCAATCCAATCATCAAGATTAACTTTAAAGGAAGTCAATAAAGTACTTTGCTTGATCTGTAGTATTTCATAAGCTGGGACTGTGTTTAGTTAAGAGCCTAGCCCTCAAGCGAGTCTTGTTTATTTCTTGGTGTAAATTTAGGCCCCTGGTACTGGAGTTTGTGCCGTCACTGGTGTTGCAAAGAAATAGGTTAAATAGGTCAAACAGGACTGGGTCATTCATGGCCTGAAAAGTGAAGCACCAATCATCTCACAGCAGCTGGTAGGCTACAGAGCAGAAGGAGACAAGGAGACCGAGGATGTGTATGCAGCTTCATATTGATTTGTCTACAGCAGGAGTTTGTTCCAGAAGTGGTAAATTCTTTGAAAGTGATGCCTGTCATGCCAATAAATGTTGTTTCTAATGCAGTATAGATTTGGATCCATTGATCGTGTATTTGTGCTAATTCCAGTTTTACTGAGTTGTAGTAGATCACTTACAACTTTATGGGTCAGGCACAGCTCACTCCATAGGAGTCTGTAAGAGGACTTCTAGATAAATGCTCTGGGAATCCTGAGGAGCTGAGTTTTTTGTTATATCACATTGGTATAGGTATCTAGAAAGGTACATATTTAAAGTGGTATTGCATTCTGCTGTGCATTGGTGAGGAATGCATAGACGTGCATTCTGTTGTGTACTGATGGGGAATGTGCAAACATGCATTTTGCTGTGCACTGATGAGGAATGCGTAGATGTGAATTCTGCTGTGCACTGGTGAGGAATATGTAGATGTGCATTCTGCTGTGCACTGATGAGGAATGTGTAGACGTGCATTCTGCTGTGCACTGATGAGGAATGCGTAGACATACATTTTGCTGTGCACTGATGAGGAATGCGTACACATGCATTCTGCTGTGCACTGATGAGGAATGCAAAGATGTGCATTCTGCTGTGCACTGATGAGGAATGCGTAGACGTGCATTCTTCTGAGCACTGAAGAGGAATGCGTAGACGCGCATTCTGCTGTGCACTGATGAGGAATATGTAGACTTGCCTTCTGCTGCGCACAGGTGAGGAATGTGTAAACGTGCATTCTGCTGTGCACTGATGAGGAATGTGTTGACATGCATTCTGCTGTGCACTGGTGAGGAATGCATAGACGTGCATTCTGCTGTGCACTGATGAGGAATGCATTGACGTACATTCTGCTGTGCACTGATGAGGAATGTGTAGACGTGCATTCTGCTGTGCACTGATGAGGAATGCGTAGATGTGCAGTCTGATGTGTACTGGAGGAATGTGTAGATGGGCATTCTGCTGAACACTGATGAGGAATGCATAGACTTACATTCCGCTGTGCACTGAGGAATGCGTAAACATGCATTATGTTGTGCACTGGTGAGGAATGCGTAGACATGTAGTCTAATGTGCACTGATGAGGAATGCGTATACGTGCATTCTGCTGTGCACTGATAAGGAATGTGTAGACGTGCATTCTGCTCTGCACTGGTGAGGAATGCATAGACATGCATTCTGCTGTGCACTGATGAGGAATGCACAAACATGTGTTCTGCTGAGCACTGATGAGGATTGCGTAGATGTGCATTCTGCTGTGCACTGATGAGGAATGCGTAGATGTGAATTCTGCTGTGCACTGATGAGGAATGTGTAAACATAGATTCTGCTGTGCACTGATGAGGAATGCATAGACGTGCATTCTGTTGTGCACTGATGAGGAATGCATAGACGTGAAATCTGCTGTGCCCTGATGAGGAATGCATAGACGTGCATTCTGCTGTGCACTGATGAGGAATGCATAGACGTGCATTATGCTGTGCACTGATGAGGAATGTATAGACGTGCAGTCTGCTGTGCACTGATGAGGAATGCATAGACATACATTCTGCTGTGCACTCATGAGGAATGCGTAGACATGCATTCTGCTGTGCACTGCTGAGGAATGTGTAGATGTGCATTCTGCTGTGTACTGATGAGGAATGCTTAGACATGCATTCTGCTGTGCACTGATGAGGAATGTGTAGATGTACATTTTGCTGTGCAATGGTGAGGAATGTGTAGATGTCCATTCTGCTGTGCACTGATGAGGAATGCATAGACTTGCATTCTGCTGTGCACTGGTGAGGAATGTGTGGACATTTATTCTGCTGTGCACTGATGAGGAATGCGTAGACGTGCATTCTGCTGTGCACTGATGAGGACTGCATAGATGTGCATTCTGCTGTGCACTGATGAGGAGTGCATAGACGTGCATTCTGCTGTGCACTGATGAGGAATGCGTAGAAGTGCATTCTGCTGTGCCCTGATGAGGAATGCTAAGACATGAATCTGCTGTGCACTTATGAGGAATGCATAGACGTGCATTCTGAAGTGTACTGGTAAAGAATGCATAGACGTGCATTCTGCTGTGCACTGGTGAGGAATGCGTAGACATGCATTCTGCTGTGCACTGATGAGGAATGTGTAGACGTGCATTCTGCTGTGCACTGATGTGGAATGCATAGACGTGCATTCTGCTGTGTACTGGTGAGGAATGCATAGACATGCATTCTGCTGTGCACTGATGAGGAATGCATAGATGTGCATTCTGCTGTGCACTGATGAGGAATGCATAGATGTGCATTCTGCTGTGCACTGATGAGGAATATGTAGATGTGCATTCTGCTGTGCACTGTTGAGGAATGCGTAGACCTGCATTCTGCTGTGCACTGATGAGGAATGCGTAGACGAGCATTCTGCTGTGCACTGATGAGGAAATCATAGACGTGCATTCTGCTGTGCACTGATGAGGATTGCGTAGATGTGCATTCTGCTGTGCACTGAGGAGGAGTGCATAGACGTGCATTATGCTGTGCACTGATGAGGAATGCATAGATGTGCATTCTGCTGTGCCCTGATGAGGAATGCTTAGATGTGTAGTCTGCTGTGCACTTATGAGGAATGCATAGACGTGCATTCTGTAGTGTACTGGTGAGGGATGCATAGACGTACATTCTGCTGTTCACTGGTGAGGAATGCATAGACATACATTCTGCTGTGCACTGATGAGGAATGTGTAGACGTGCATTCTGCTGTGCACTGATGTGGAATGCATAGACATGCACTCTGCTGTGCACTGGAGAGGAATGGGTAGACATGCATTCTGCTGTGCACTGATGAGGAATGGGTAGACATGCATTCTGCTGTGTACTGATGAGGAATGCGTAGACGTGCATTCTGCTATGCACTGATGAGGAATGCGTAGACATGCATTCTGCTGTGCACTGGTGAGGAATGCATAGATGTGCATTCTGCTGTGCACTGTTGAGGAATGCACAGACGTGCATTCTGTTGTGCACTGGTGAAGAATGCATAGACGTGCATTCTGCTGTGCACTGATGAGGAATGCATAGATGTGCATTCTGCTGTGCACTGGTGAGGAATGCTTAGACTTGCATTCTGCTGTGCACTGATGAGGAATGCGTAAACGTGTATTCTGGGTTCCACTTGAAACCATCAAATATTCAGAACATCGAAGTTCTAATCATTGAGACCTGAACATCGATGTTCAGAATATTGAAGGTTCAAAGTGAACCACAGAAAAAGAAATAAACATTCAAAAACTATTTTATGCAGGGGTACTTCACCCCCCTGCACCCCCCATGTGGGGGGCTGTGCCCCCCACACACCCCCTACTTTAATATTCCAACTCCAAGATCGCACTACAGTGGGGTAAGGGAAATCTCCTGTTTACTGCTATATTCGGTAGTGCTAAACGGGAGATTTCCCGTACCCTACCTGCAATGCCAACACTCAGATGGCACACACACACACACACACACACACACACACACACACACACACACACACACACACACACAACATGCAGGGCACTTACACCCAAAACTTACCATTTTTACTTAACTGGCCCTTCTACTTTGAACCTTCAATGTTCTGAACATCGATGTTCTGGTCTCGATGATTAGAACTTCGATGTTCTGAACATTCGATGGTTTCAAGTGGAACCGTATTCTGCTGTGCACTGATGAGGAATGCATAGATGTGCATTCTGCTGTGCACTGATGAGGAATGTGTAGACCTGCGTGCTGCTGTGCACTGATGAGGAATGTGTAGACGTCCATTTTGCTGTGCACTGATGAGGAATGCGTAGGCATGCATTCTGCTGTGCACTGATGAGGAATGCATAGACGTGCATTCTGCTGTGCACTGATGAGGAATGTGTAGACATGCACGCCTTTTGTAATTAGATGGTCAAGGTTTCTACATGGTGGTTACAGGAGAGTTAATTATCCACAAAGAGTCCTGGGTCTCTTATGCCAGTGCCTACTTTAAGGGGGTATCATTTGTATGTCATGGATGTAAATGTATCCCTTTACCAAACTGCAAAATGCTACATTTTTCATGGGTTCATATATGTTTACGAGGCTAATGACCTTAAGGGCCTTTTTAAGCCTATTCATGCATCCCAAATCTCTGGACAAGTTCTGATACCCTTGATAAATTTAAGCAGAAACTTGGGAGATTAAATATTTGCAAGCAGGGGTCTGGGAGATAAACCATTTACAGCTTGCCTTCTGGGTATTCTGGTTTTGATTGTGGTACTGGCAGCATGTATCTGTCCAAGGTAGGCCATCCTGGAGCACCAGATTGTCTTCAGTGGAGTTGATGATGGTGCCAAACTTGTAGTCATTCTTGAATTTGGTCAGCTAGAGACCTTTAATGTCAGAACTGACATAAGAGAAATAGCTTCTGTATAGGCATGGTCTCAAACCAGAGCCCTGAGCTGTGTGCATTACTGTGTGCATTACTGATGATAAGGCTTAAAAGATCATGTGCAGTTAATTTTTACAGAATTGTGTCTATCATGGAGTCATTTGGAAATTAGTGGAAATTAGTGGATAATATATGGATTCATATTTTGTTTGAGCAGTCTATCAGTGATGCCAGAGTGGGTAATCGTGTCAAAAGTCTTTACTACATCAAGGTAAGCTGTGTGTATGAATGTAAGCTGTGTGCGTGAAGGTGAGCTGTGTGCATGAAGCTAAGCTGTGTGTGTGAAGGTAAGCTGTGTGCATGGAGGTAAGCTGTGTGTGTGTGTGTGTGTGAAGGTAAGCTGTGTGTGTGAAGGTAAGCTGTGTGCGTGAAGGTAAGCTGTGTGTATGAAGGTAAGAAGCTGTGTGTGTGTGTGTGTGTGTGTGTGTGTGTGTGTGTGTGTGTGTGTGTGTGTGTGTGAAGCTAAGCTGTGTGCGTGAAGGCAAGCTGTGTGTATGAAAGTAAGCTGTGTGTGTGACGGTAAGCTGTGTCTGTGAAGGTAAGGTAAGCTGTGTGTATGAAGGTAAGCTGTGTGTGTGAAGGTAAGCTGTGTGTGTGAAGGTAAGATGTGTGGGTAAGCTGTGTGCATGAAGGTAAGGTGTGTGCATGTGCATGTGTGTGTGTGTGTGTGTGTATGTGTGTGTGTGTGTGTGTGTGTGTGTGTGTGTATATTTTAGCTGTGCGTGTAAGCTGTGTGTGTGAAGGTGTGTGTGTGTGTGTGTGTGTGTGTGTGTATGTGTGTCTGTGTGAAGGTAAGCTGTGTGCATGAAGATAAGGTGTGTGTATGAGTGTATGAACTTGCCCTCATTCGCTATTTCACTGACAGTTTTAAAGAAATCAACGAAGTTCAGTATGCATAATCTATCTTTTATAAACCCAGATGGGTGGGTCTGTGGAGTGCATGTCCCCTATGTCCTTGTTTATGAGGTCCATGATGATGGACTTCATGACCTTGCAAATTATGATGCTGAGAGTGAAAGGCCTGTAGCTGCCAGGGTCCATAGTGACACCTCCCTTGTGGAGAGGAACCAGTGCAACTGTTCTGCGGGCTTTGAACAGGTTATGGTTGAACACTTTAAGGAGGAGGCTTGGCAGGGGTTATTTCATACTCTTCAGAAAATACCCTGTCATTTTTTCTGGACCTACATAACTAGCATTTTTGGTTTTTAACACAGCTTTTAGTAGCCGTTTAGAGGTAATTGCTGGGTGATAAAGACCGTTAATAAAAGTCCTAGGGGAGAAGGCATAGTTCTTAATACTGAATGTATTGAATATAGTTGGATCAGTTATTTCCATGCAGATGCTTATCCAAAGTTAAATGAAACTGTTAGTATTAAACCTGTTTTAAAGAAGAGAGCTTCTTGTACTTAATGAATTGTATTTAATTATTATGTTTAAAGATTTTATTGGTTTATTAAATTACTATGTCTGTGTTCTGATTAATTAGTATTATCCGTGATGTATAAATTGATACTGAATGTTTTAGAGTTGTTTAAGCACTGAAGAACAGTTATCTCAAAAGCTTTGCAAATAAATATATTGTTTTTACACAGTAGAGCTTTGAGTTCTTTGGTTTGTGGATTGTTTCTTATTTTGTATCAGTATGTGTATTTTGCAGATTTATACTTTTATATGATTATTATGGCAGTAATGGTGTGAAAAATAAATCCATAATAGTTCTGAACTGGTTAAGGTTGTTCAAAAACTGTAGACAAGAGATGTAAAATTATCCACTGGTGGATTTAACGATCTCTGAACACTATGCACTTGTACTCCTGTAACATGATGACTCTCGTGAGTCTTGGTTGCCTGACTCATTGCTGACCTCATGGTTGGTCTGGATCCACCCAGAGATGATGCCAAGAGTAATATTGGTCACTGGACTCTTTCTCAAGTGGTAGTGGATTGGGTTTGTGGTCTTGCTCTGTTGGCAGTTCTGTATTCATTTGATGCTGGTGGGAGGGGCTCATTTGGTGTGGCTGATGTTGGACTTGCTATCACTGTACCTGGTGTAACTGGGCATAGTACTGCTGCTGGACAGGCTGAATGATCTTCCCCATCTGACTGAAAATTTTTATATGAAAAACGTGGACACAAGTAGCTGATCCTTCACACTGGATAGCTGTTACTGACGTGGATAATACATGTTTCTTCATGTACTAATCTAATGTGTTTTTATGTTGAAATTAATTCTTTTCACTTACCCCAGAAACTTGTAGTCTGTGTGGGTAGTGGTATCACATTCACACAATTCTTGTATTACACTACTAGTAAAGATGTAATCCACTGTTAGACTGACTGCAACAGGACACACATAACCTAGGAACTATTTGTTTCAATAATTTCTTAGCTACAGTTACTGCATCATTGTTTTGGCATAGGTAAGCTTATATTCAGTCAGAAGACATAGCTAACCATCACTAACAAATTATGAAATGTCTGACACTGATCTCAAAAAGTCTGTATGCAACAAGATGGTCCCTAAGGTTCTGATAATGACTGACTGGGAACCAAAGCACTTTTTGAAACATTATATCGAGGACAGATATCACAGGTATTCATAATGTGGGTATGATTTTGGAAATGTAAGGGGCATCCTAGTCAGTTTCAATGTGTCTTAGTTGTGCATTTTTTCCCCAGATGAGAAGGCAAAGGTAAGTCTGAACCAAATGAAATAAAAACTAATGTGGGACAGCTGAGCACACATCTGGATGGTGCCATAATGGGTGAGGTAATCTGCAGCAACCATCGCATGTCTAGAGTACCTTTATTGCATCATCAGCTTGATTCCTGTAATGAAAGAAAACAAAAAGTTTTAAATGGATCCATGAAAGAAAACACATGGACTGGATTATGCAACATAGTCTGTTTAGCTGCTCTATGCACTAGCATACTGAATTATCAGTTTTCTGACCCTCACATTTTATCACAACTGTTTCTCTGGGTAATAAAAGTGCATTTACTACCTGGCAGAAGAAATAGGCTTTTTATGAGTAAGCCAGGTGTAATTGTGTAACTGTGCCCTCTGAACCACCTCCCAAAATCATATACTAATTCAGAGACATATCTTTTTTTTATCTTAAATCACTGAAAATATTTACTGTCTTACCTTAGGCTAATTTACATGCCTCACTAATTGCTATTAATTCTGCAACCATTGCTAATGCATTTTCATTCATCTGTCCAGTCAACAAAACTTGATGAATCATGTCCAGTGATAATACTGCCATAAGTGATCCATCTTCTCCTCAAATGCATAATCTGTCTATAAAGAGGATAAAATCTAGATTCTGTAGTGAAACATCTTTCAGGTTAGGTCTTACGAGGAAGCACATGGTTAACAACCATCTTCTTCTCTAGGAATAAAAGGGTCTGTGCTTCCACCCGGGGGAGGGGGTTATGACCTACCCACTCCCCACGT
Organism: Protopterus annectens; assembly: GCF_019279795.1. Lineage (NCBI taxonomy): Eukaryota > Metazoa > Chordata > Ceratodontiformes > Protopteridae > Protopterus > Protopterus annectens. The sequence continues at coordinate 463,825,483 of NC_056740.1, read as the reverse complement.
TCATTGATTACGTCCAAGGACAACTACCTACCCCACAGGGAGACTATCAATGAATGCCCGCTCACTTTGGATGGGCATACACATCCTTTCGCATATCCTTTTAAAAATGCCTGGTGGAAGAGAAGCTTTTAAAATTGTTCAGAAGCCTTTAGTAGTGGAATTCTACATTTGACCATTTCTGTCAAGAATTGTAACATATTTTACAGAATGATCCCTTACAGAGGGGAGACAGTTAAATATTGCTTAGAACTTCATTGCTGACAGAGGACGTATTACATTTTATTTATTTTATTTATACTTTGGTTACTGTAGAGTCACCATTATTGTCACAAGAAGCTCCAGGGTTGGTTCATCATCTTCTGAGGATGTGAGGATGACTCAGAACTAGAAGAAGAATCATTTTCTGAAATTTGGTTCGATACAGTTTATATTCTCTTCCCCCATTATCTGTTGCAAAATGAATTGTATCAGCAAATCCTTTAAGTTCTTGTTAGCAGTTCTGAAATGTTTGTGCTTCGTTAGTTATGGCCACTTTTGATTTTGTCTTATTTTTCTTACTTTTTTAATTACCTACAAGGTGCATTATCATCACGTAATTCTTTTGCTAATTTTGTTTAAGGTGAGTACAATCTGATACATTCAATGGTGTAGTGGTGCAGTGCTATGACTGAGTGGCTTACATCCTGGGGTTAATTTGGCAGAAATGTGCTGCTGTCGTTGGGTCAGCAGTCATTTCCTCTCTATCACTGCCATCTCCCTGTTCATCAGGTGGTGGAGGGTGCCTAACAGAGTCAGGCTGATTTCTTCAACGTGTTCGTCATATGATGGGATAATTGAACCGCTTTAGCGTGCTTTTGCGTGATTTAGCGCGGAGTTGCCCATAGAGCACCATCGGGCAGCGCCGGTTAAACAAGGTTAAACTATTTCTGGAATCTGCTCTTCAATTTTTCCCTTAGAACTTCTCTACTTGCAATCTAAACAGTCTATTCTCTATCTCAAAAGCTCAGCACTTGCTCCTAAAGCATTTTTATATAGGTAAAGTACTTGTATACTAAACAAAGTACTACATTAGCCTAGAATCCCCTTGAGTACCCATTTCCCTATAGGTCCCTTCTGACTCAGTTACACAGCAAACTTTTTCACTTTTTCTAGCATGTCGAAGGGTCAGTTGCTAGCGTCCTCTCCTGTTCAGCTGGTGAATCTGGGCATCTTGAGGCAATGTTACAATTGCCTCATGTACACAGACAACCCACTCCTTCTCCCACAAAACACAAATACATGTGAGAGATGCAACTATATAGCCAAACTGGAGGCTGAGCTCTCTCAACTCAGGACTGGCAAGACCAGACAGGAGGAGAAGGAAAACACGCACACCACAAACCCAGTTTCACATAGAACTATCACAACTGCAAAACAAACACATAAACACACAAAGACATACTCGGAGGCACTGATCAAAAATCTACCAAAACTACAGAGGCCTCCAAAGCAGACACCCAAGCAACTGCCACCTCAAGACATAAGATATGCAACACATAGTTCTCAAAGTCAGTGTGCTAAACAGTCACAGCCCTTAAGGCCAAACACAATGCCAGACACACTTGTTATAGGTGACTCCATAGTCAGACACACTGACATCCCACTCACCAGACTGAACAAGGAAAGGATCACAGTAAGCTGCCTGTCGGGCGCTAGAATCCGCCACATAACACAAGCACTCAGGTCACTCCACAGCAAGTACAAGTATGACTCAGTCATTGTCCATGCCGGTGTGAACGACCTGAGACGTACCTCCCTGGACTACAAGAAAAGAGACATAGAGGAGCTCTCAGATTATGTAGCCCAGGCTGGTATGACCCTGACCCTGAGCAGTATCCTACCCTCACCAAGAATGATGCCACAATACAGAGACAAAATGATCAGCTTTAATAATTGGCTTAATTACTGGTGTCATTCTAAGGGGATCCAATGTCTGTCTGCCTGGGATGACATGCTTGACAAGCCACGCTGCTTCAAGGGACGGCTTGCACCTGTCACCCCTGGGCTTCCAGATATTGGCAAAGGCTCTTGCCACCCCCATAGTGCCTTTTTAGGCAAGGCTCAAATGATAAACCTACCACCCTAGAAAACAAAATGGAAAAACTAAGGGTAATACTGCTCAATGCCAGAAGTCTAAACCTCAAGATGCACACCCTCGAAGCCCTCCTCAGTATGGAGAACATCGATGTCTGTGCTGTGACTGAAACCTGGTTCAAGACTCCTGAGAGTACCCCAGCACTATCAGGTTATACCTCATATCATGCCCGCCCCAAAATCCGGACCGAACCACAAAAGGAGGGGGAGTATCCATATTCATAAAGGATACCCACACCTCCAGGTTAGTGGCAATGCACAAAGCATCGAAGACCATCCAGGTGCAATTAACCATAGGTAAAACTGCCCTACAGTTTGTAGCATGCTACAGACCACCCTCTCAAACTCAGGAAACCCACACAGCCTTCCTGAAGACACCGGAGAGTATGAATGTCTCTCCAAACACCATCATATTGGGTGACTTCAACTACCCAAACATAGACTGGGAACATTACTCAAGCCCCAACACCCTAGCCCAAAGGTTCCTGGAGTTCATAAACTCAAATGCTATGGAACAACTAGTCACCATTCCCACAAGAGGAGAAAATATACTAGACCTGGTCATCACAAACATGGGGACAAAATGCTCCACACTGGAAGTATATCCCTCATTGGTGAGATCAGACCATAAATTAATCTCACTGGAGATCCACATCCCGCCCCCAACCCCAGCAAAAAAGACCACAGTGAAGAAATTCTCAAAAGAAAACTTCACACATTTTAAGACTGGAGTGGTATCCTTTAAGGCCCCTGAGCCAGTGGAAACCACAACCCACGCTGCTGAAACCCTTACAAATGCCTTCTACGAGCACCTCCAGGAATGTATGGATCAAGCAATCCCTAATAAAATCAAGACCCTTTCCACCAAAGGCAGGCGCCCGGTCTGGTGGACCCCAGCCATAAACAAACTCTACAACAAGAGGAGAAAGCTACTACATGACAGAGCAAAATCCCTAAAAGGGAAGGCATCTCTGATCAATACTAGCAAAAAACTACGATCACTCATAAAATCATCCAAGGCCAACTTTGAGAGAAAAATCGCTAAAGACACAAAAGACAATCATAAGGCCTTCTTTAGCTATGTTAGAAACCTGGGTGGAAACTCCCAGATATGCTCAGAATTAGTCCAAAATGATACAAAAATCACTGAACCCACAGACATTGCCAACATACTGGCAGACAGGTTCAGTGCAAATTTCTCCCTCCCTCCCCAAAAGGAGAAATATCTATCCCACCAGAGTCTAGCCTCCCAAACATCTCAGATGCCCAGGTGAGAGCTCTGCTCACTAAAGCAAAATACACAGCATCAATGGGACCGGACGGTGTCCCTGGCTGTGTGCTACACGAACTCAATGAGGAACTAAACCCACACATAAGGCTGCTGTTTAATCTTAGCCTTACTACAGGATACGCCAAAGAATGGCGACAGCAACTGTGGTCCCACTCCACAAAGGCGGTGCTTCTACGGACCCTGGAAATTAGCCTTGTCTGCAAGGCTATGGAGAGGATCATAATGGAACTCATAAATAAAGACATTGGGGACCTACAGACACTGGATCCTACCCAATTTGGCTTTGTCAAGGGCAGATCCTGCCTCTTGAACTTGGTCGACTTTTTCGAAACAGTCACTAAGGCCATTGATGAGGGTAAGGCAGTTCACACAGCCTACCTTGACCTAGCTAAAGCTCGTTACACAATACCCCACTGGCATCATAGACAAGCTCACCAGCTTAGACGTAAACCCATATGTAACAAGATGGGTTGCAAACTGGCTCAAGGACAGAACCCACAGGGTTAGAGTTGCTGGTGCCATGTCAGACTCTAAGCCGGTCACGAGCGGGTGTCCCACAGGGCTCAGTCCTGGGCCACCTCTTGTTCGGCATTTATTTTTGAAGTGCAGGCAAACATAGGGGGATTGTGGCTGACAAAATTTGCAGATGACTGCAAACTGGGCACCATAATTGACACTCCGTCAGACACAGACATCCTCCAGAGAGGTCTCATAGAAATGGATAACTGGTGCCAGAGCCATGGCCTTAAGCTAAATGCCAAAAAATGTATAGTCATACCCTTTGGGAAAAACAAGGTAACTCCTAATTACCACATAGGTGGTAATCCATTAAACACGGAAGAAGTTATCAAGGACCTGGGGACCCAAGTTGACAGTAACCTCTCTTTTGACACTCACATTGCCAAAGCAGTTAGGAAGACCTTCTACATTGCCCACCTGATCATGAAGGGATTCACATCCAGATCAGGAGAGGTCATTGTACCCCTGTACTCTTCACTTATCAGACCAATGATTGAGTACAACGCCCCATTTGGAATGTACCTTACCTGACACCTGCAGCAGTTGGAAAGACCCCAAAAGTTCCTCACCAAAAGGATAAAGGGGCTCAAACATATGTCATGCTGCCCGACTGAAGAAACTCCAGCTCTATTCAGTCGCATACCATCTGCTCAGAGGTGATCTGTGCCTGACATACAAGGCCATGTCCAACCCGGAATTAATGGACATGCTCCACCTCAAAAATGCAAATCCACCAGAGCCACGACAGCAAGAGACTTAAACCTCAACACGGATATAAATAGGACGTGCTGGAGGGACAGATTCATCACCCAGAGACTCCCTACACTATGGAACAGAATCCCAGTCCATGTGAGGCAGAGCCCCTCACTGACTCTGTTCAAGAGAGATCTTGACGAGTGGATGGGAGATCTTTACCCCGAATCATCTCTGTGTCACTGCTGGACAGAGGCACAGCAAACTAATGGGTATAGAATTCTCATCCTAAGGGGTGGTGGACACTCTGGCTAGGCTTATAAATGCCCTAGGGCAGATAGCCTAGTATGAACCTATGAACCTATGAACCTATGATGGCAGTGGGCACCAGTCTTCATCATCATCATCAGAAGAAAAAGAATGTTGCTGAAATAGTTTTAGCTGATCAAGTCTCTAAGGGAATACAGTCCCCAAGATTGAGCAGATAAAGTTCCTGTAGCTCTCTTCAAATTGTTTGCTGTTTTATTAGCTGATTTGTTTTAGCTCATTTGCTGTACGTCAGACCTTTTATCTTCATTTTTACTTTCTTCCTGACAGTTGTTAAAAGCTGCCCACCAGGAAACAGGTACTTCCCCTTTTTTCTTTACTCTTTTTTCAGATTATCTAGAACATCTTTATGAAACTTTATTGCACTATTATTCTTTGCATGCTCACACCATTTCCTTAGGCTCTCTGCACCAAAATGCTGTACCCAGCCAGAGTTCCAGCCTTTGGTTCTTTTAATGTTACCACATTCTCACCCATTGCAGAAAAACGCAACAATAGTACCACACACTTAGAACTCACTAGAAGAAATTTCACAGTCTGCTGAGATTGAGAAAAAGAATGCATCTCGATTCTACAGAGACAGAGAAATCACCAGAGAGAAGGCTGTCTTTTTGTAGCCAGAAACATGGTCCTTGCCACTGATTTGAAACCCAAGTTATCTGCACCAACTGTAAGGGAAAAACACCAAACTCAGGATTCAGCAATACAGAAAGATCTTTATTGTACACAATCTTGGGAGATCAAGAAAATCTGCACAGACCGCCCAGAGCAAACGAAAGTTCTAAATAGTTAAAATGAAAAACACCTTGTACAACTATGTTCAGTGTTATTAGATCATTGCCCTGTGAAAGAATTAAGTACGACAGAACAGTTAGCACACAGTGGATAAAGGAAATGCTACATGAACTTGAAGAAATGGAATATAAAGCATACTTGGCAGACTTCATATTAAATCAATATGATTCAAATCTTAATCTGTTTTGAATAATTCCTTAACAGTTTTCCACTTGTATAACCGACATGATCCTGGTATCAGTTTCTGCACTGATTGCTATTTTCTTTAATTCAAAGGCATGTTTTTCATCCCTCGTCTTCATATATCTTTTTGTGTCAATATTATTTCCTCTTCTCGTCTCCCAATTGTGTTATTGTCATAGGTTCATAGGTGATTACTAGGCTACTGGCACAAGAGCCTTTACAAGTTTAGCCAATAATATATTTTAATTCCCCAGATATGGGATGGGGTGGTATTAGGGTAGTGGGTCTTTGGGTGTTGGAGCCCTGAGTCATTTTACAGACTGCCTCTGTCTGTAAGGGACATGGGCAGTACCCCAGAAGTGAATTTATGGTTCCCCATCCATTTATTTACATTCTTTTTGAAGAGAGTGAGGGATACACTTTGTTTTACAAAGATGGAAAATTTATTCCATAAATGAGGTAGCCTTTGGGATACGTATCTGTCTCTCCAGCAAGTTCTGTTAGAGTCAGAAATAAGGTTCAGGTCCATGGAACATGTAACCATTGTATATTTTTTCTTGTGAATATGTAACATTTTCATCAGGGCTGGATCAGAGAATGCACTGTAGGACAGGCATAAGTCACCTGTCAATTAACAATATGAATTGGAGTAAAAGGATGGGGCTTTTAGTCAGTCTGCATAAGGCATGCATCTTACACTTTGTATTGTTTTAGTAAGAAGCCTCTGGGGCTGCTCCAGTTAGTGTAAGTGCCTGGTTAGGTACATGCAGAAGGAGGCACTGTAGTCCATGATAGGCCTGATGACAGCTGAAGTACACTGGCACTGTGATTCTCTTTGTCCTTCATGCCATGCCTTTACTTATAAGTTTAGCCTCACAGAAGGATTTCCCTACTACTCTAGCTACCTGGTGGTCAAAGTTTAGGTTACTATCTACTTGTGTTCCTAGGTGATCCATCACCACTGTGTCTACTTTTAGGGATGTGCTATCAATATTATAATTTGCAGGTATGTCTGATTTACTGAAGGATATGATTATGAATTTTTTAGCATTTAGTCTCATGCCATGGTTTTGACATAGTCACTTTTCATTTTTAGGCCAGTTTGTAGGATGTCAGCATCATTTAGGGATTCAGTGATTCTTCCCAGCTTACAGTCATCAGCAAACTTAGTGAGCCAGAGGCCCCAACATTTGATCTTCACTTCAGACAAACTATATACCAAACAGGAGGGGTCCCAACACTGAGCCCTGTGGGTCACTGCTAGTAACAGGTTTCTTATCAGCGATCTGGACAACATGTGTCCTGTCAGTGAGCCAGCTTATTATCCATCTGATGATGTAGCGGTTTATGCCTAACTCAGCAAATTTATCTCTGATCCCCAAGTGAGGGATTGAGTCCCATGTCCTGTTATTCTTGCCAACTTATTTTTCTCTTTCTCTCTCTCTTCATTTGTAACTTGCCCATCTAAACCATATCTCATTCCATCTTTTGATTCCCTTTTTATTACCATCTCGACTGTTGTTTGGTCTAGTATACATCTCGCCTGTATTACTACTTCAGTCACTATGTGTTGTAAACACAGACAGCTTATAAATCTGCTGGCTTTTACCAGATAGCTTCTACTGAAGGTGTATTATTTTCTGTCTGGAAACTTTTGCTTTCTTAATTCTATCAAACTTCTTTCTTTGCTGTCTCTTTCCTGGTCCATTCTTATTTTGCATTTTTATTGTTCTTAAGTAGTCTGTTCTTGCTGGCTGTCTTGTGACATTGAACTCTCCCTTCTTGACTTGCACCCCCATTTTAGTACGTTTTAATTTTTTGAAGCCTTGGTTGTAGAATTCTGTTAGCTCTGCTTGTTGATATATAATGCGTATTTTTTAGTAAGTTTTCATTTTCTGAAGCCTTGGTTGTAGAATTCTCGGTTAGCTCTGCTTGTTGATATGTAATGCATATTTTTTAGTAAGTTTTCATTTTCTGAAGCCTTGGTTGTAGAATTCTGTTAGCTCTGCTTGTTGATATATAATGCGTATTTTTTAGTAAGTTTTCATTTTCTGAAGCCTTGGTTGTAGAATTCTGTTAGCTCTGCTTGTTGATATGTAATGCGTATTTTTTAGTAAGTTTTCATTTTCTGAAGCCTTGGTTGTAGAATTCTCGGTTAGTGCTGCTTGTTGATATGTAATGCGTATTTTTTAGTAAGTTTTCATTTTCTGAAGCCTTGATTGTAGAATTCTCGGTTAGCCCTGCTTGTTGATATGTAATGCGTATTTTTTAGTAAGTTTTCATTTTCTGAAGCCTTGGTTGTAGAATTCTCGGTTAGCTCTGCTTGTTGATATGTAATGCGTATTTTTTAGTAAGTTTTCATTTTCTGAAGCCTTGGTTGTAGAATTCTGTTAGCTCTGCTTGTTGATATATAATGCGTATTTTTTAGTAAGTTTTCATTTTCTGAAGCCTTGGTTGTAGAATTCTCGGTTAGCTCTGCTTCTTTCAAAACAGGTTTGTGTTTTTACATATATAGAGAGAGATATATAACAATTTTTATACAAGTAAAATAAAAATTATTATAATATAAATATTCACAAAAACAGTATAAGTAAAGACACAAGACATCCTACAATCATCAGAATTAATTAAAAAAAAATACCATGCTATTGAAATTATTTAATTTTTTAAATTTTTTTGTAAATTCAGTAAATATAATAAAATTTGTTCTTTTCTATTTTGTTATTTGTTTTTTTTCCCACATAAAATATATTCATAACATTTTTAAATTCATTGAGGAGGTGTATCTGAAATCCAATTTCTAGTTATTATTTTCCTAGCCACTGCTAGAATTTATCTTTATTATTTATTTTATTCATCATCCTATGTAAAATTTCCATGTATAAAGTCTCCAGACAATGGAAGTTATCTTGTTGATTTGGTGGGTTAGCTCTGCTTGTTGATATGAAATAATTCCAGTATGAATCTACACTGTAAGTTTCTTGTCTGATAACTTGGTTGTAGAATTCCAGTTTACCTTTATCAGAAACTTTATGTTGTAAATTTAATATCAAATTTCAATCAGCCTTGGTTGTAGAATTCTGTTAGATTCTTTAACAGTTGATATGTACATTTTTAGTAAGTTTTCATTTCTGAAGCCTTGGTTGTAGAATTCTGTTAGCTCTGCTTGTTGATACCTCTAACCAGCAAGTTTCTCTTAGATCAAATTCTTGTTTTAAGAAATCTAGATTTTAACTTTATTATCAGATATCAACTGATACCAGTACTTTAGTAAGTTTTCATTATCTGAAGCCTTGGTTGTAGAATTCTGAGTTCTGCTTGTTGATATGTAATGACATTTTTAGTAAGTTTTCATTTTCTGAAGCCTTGGTTGTAGAATACATTATAGTTGATATACAATAAAATTTCATTTTCCCTATACTTAGGTTAGTGCATGAATATAAAGTTACGATAACTAGTAATAATATTTAAGCCTTGGGTAACAATTCTGTTAGCTCTGCTTGTTGATATGTAATGCGTATTTTTTAGTAAGTTTTCATTTTCTGAAGCCTTGGTTGTAGAATTCTGTTAGCTCTGCTTGTTGATATGTAATGCGTATTTTTTAGTAAGTTTTCATTTTCTGAAGCCTTGGTTGTAGAATTCTCGGTTAGCTCTGCTTGTTGATATGTAATGCGTATTTTTTAGTAAGTTTTCATTTTCTGAAGCCTTGGTTGTAGAATTCTCGGTTAGCTCTGCTTGTTGATATGTAATGCGTATTTCTAATTCCTGTCCCCATTTCTTTCCTTTCTGTATGAACCATCACCCCTCCCCACTGTTTATTTTCTCAGTTACTTCATGCAGATGCAGTGGCTTTCTAAGTATTGTCAATATTATCCTTACTGACATTATCCTGTACATGTTGTGATTCCACTGCAATGAAGGGTATTTTCTGCTGAGGAATTTTTTTAAAATGTCTTCCTTTTAGCTCAGTTTTTTGTAACAGGATTACATCTCTCATCTGTCTTCTTATTTTGTTTTGCACCCCTTACCTCTTAAATAGATTTGAATTGGCATTATTCCCCTTCCCAGTGATGACTAACTTCTTGTCTAGTAGATGTTCTTGCGCAGAGAAGTGTCTTGTGGAAGTCTAAGCTTTTCCTTATTGATTTTGGTGATTCTCCCCCATTCAATTATTCCTTGGAAATTTTAATTCATGTCCGTGTTGCATGTCTTCCCTTGCTAGTTTTGTGATCAAGAAAACACAGTTCCTTTGGTTTCTTTTCCTGTTTTATCCTCCTCCTTTTACCTTCCACCAAAGATTCTTTGGTGGAGTCCATGCACCCACCCCATTACTTTTAGATCCTCTTTAATTTCTTGAGCAGTCTGAGGAGATTTCTACCAACTTTATTAACATTCCAGTGGGAGGGTGTTTTTC
>NC_056740.1:463805128-463812628 GCF_019279795.1 Protopterus annectens | reverse complement strand
AACCATTTAAAACTTGCATTGTATATCCTAAAATGTGGAGACCCAATGGCAATAAACCTGGACTGACATATAGTAAAATCAAGATTGCTATTTCTTTTCTGTGAGGTATGGTGATCTTAGAGTTAGTATGTACAAAATTTGGGGGGACTTTGCCCCCAACAGTCACAAAAGATGCTTAATGAAGAAGAGCGCTATTCAGTATTCAAACTTACCTTTTTGCCTTTTTTCAATATCTCAAAACTTGGCAATGTGAGTCCTGAGACTTCAATAGGGAGACATTATTTTTAGCAAACAACCTATCCCAACATATAGTATAGATAATTCTGTACTAGTAAATGAAAGTGTAGGCAGGGACTTCGGGACTTGGGTTGACACTCCCCTTTCTTTTGATCATCATGTGGCAACTGTAGTCAAAAAAATCCAAGTACTTAGCACAAGTAATAGCCCGGGGGACATCATCCAGATCTAAAGTTGTTATCCTTCTGTTGTATTCAGCAGTTATTAGACCAGTTATAGAGAACAATGCCTTCTTTGGGAAGTACCCCAATCAACGTATCATACAGTTAGAAAAGCCACAGAGGTTCCTAACTAAGAAAATGTTAAGCTTAAAGACCCTGAGCTACCAAGAGAGGCTAGAAGCTCTGACCCTTTACTCTTGATTCTTCTAGAATGCTGTTAGAGACCCTGTTTTTTATAGGTTCATAGGTAAGTACTAGGCTGGCTACCCATGTGGACCATTTTAAGCCTAGCAAGTTGCCCTTTTTGTTCTCCAGTTAGCCTATCCCATTTGGTTAATGATTAGCCTTACCCATCCCATGGTCAATAATTATATATTACCCTAATGAGAATAACTGGGATCATCCCATAGATAACATGAGGTGGCCCATGCATGGGATAAAGCATTTAGGAGCTGCCTCTGTCCATTAGTATAGATCCAAGTTGTGCTTGAATATGGACAAAGATGAACTTTGTTTATTGTGGATGGGAAGTTTGTGCCAGAGAAGAGCTGTCCTCTTCAAGATATACCTGCCCCTCCAAACCATTCTGTTGATGCTACAGATGAGGTTTAACTCTCGTATCCATCCCTCCATCCATCCATCCATCCATCCACAGCCCCTTTTTCCATTTTTGCACATGGGGTTGGGGTGTCACCTCAACAGTGAATCATATAGAGCCAAGGTTCACTCCACTGGGTGGCCAACTCTGCCATGGTTATTCTTCCATACCATGCACTCACATGGACACTCATGCCTATGTCCAATTTAAAGTGTCCAGTCCACCTACTGCATGTCTTTGGAATATGGCAGGAAACTGGAGTCCCCAGAGGAAACCCACATGAACACAGGGAGGACATGCATACTCCACACAGAAGATACCCCAGCTGAGAATTGAACCAGGAAACCTCTTACTGTGAGGTAACACCACTATCCACTGCACCACTGTACTGCTCAAAAGGTCTAGATATCTTATATTTTCACAAATTTAATAGATCATCAAACACTAGAACCAAGGGAATCTAAATGTTCAATAGCAGATAAATAGAGCACAATGGAGAGACAAATTATTTATATAGTGTCTTGCCATCTCTGGAATAAGCTGTCCCCACAGGTTAACCAGTGCAATGTATTATCTTCCTTCAGGAAGAACCTGGATACCCTCATTTACTCCAGGACTAAATGAACCAGTACTCATTGAGACAGAGGGTATCGTCTGAGGGTGGTTATTGACACGAATGGCCTTGCGACTAAATTACATTGAAACTGCTCTGAGTTCAATGGATCCCTGATAAGAGCAGCATATTGTACCATAAACTGCTCTGAGACTGGATTTTATTATTTACTTTAAATCAATATGTTTGAAGTTTTATAAAAAAAAGAGAAATACAGTTATCTGGGCATCCAGTATACTGGATTTAATTTTGGCACTTGTGGTAAAGGGATAAGGTAACATAAACATATAAAAGTCACCATGTATATATTTTTTTGTATTTAGTGAAGCACAAATTTCAAAAAAGCTATTTTAAGCTACTACATAGAAAACTGCAGTGTATCGCATGTTCAGTCATTTATTTTCACACTGTCATCATCACTTTTGCCATGTAACTACTTTTCAGCCCCTTTTTGTTTTGTCTGAAAACCATAATTACTTTTTGCTGTGATTGAAAACTACCTGTCTCTTTTTCTTCACTTCTTCTTCTTCTCCTGCTTCTTCTTCTCCTTCTTTTTTCTTCTCCTTCATCTTCTTCTTCTCCTTCTTCTTTTCCTTTTATTCTTCTTCTCCTTCTTCTTCTTTGTCTCCTCTTACTCCTTATTTTACTTCTTCTCCTTCTTTTACTTCTTCTCCTTCTTTTTCTTCTTCTCTTTCTCCTTCTACTTCTTCTACTTCTCCTTCTTTTCTTCTTCTCCTTCTTCTTCTTCTTCTTCTCATTCTTCACCTTTTTCTCCTTCTTTTTCTTCTTCTCCTTCCTCTTCTCCTTCTTCTCCTTCTTTTTCTTATCCTTCTTATTCTTCTTCTTCTTCTCATTCTTCTCATTCTTCTTCTTCTCCTTCTTCTTCTCCTTCTTTTTCTTCTCCTTCTTCTTCTCATTCTTCTCCTTATTCTCCTCCTCCTTCTTCTCCTTCTTCTTCTTTTTCTTCTCCTTCTTCTTTGTCTTTTCCTTCTTCTTCTTCTCCTCCTCCTCCTTCTTCTTCTCTTTTGGCTGCTCCCATTAGGGGTCACCACAGCAGATCACCTGTTTCCATTTCTTACTGTCCTCTGTATCTTGCTCTGTCACACCAACCACCTGCATGTCCTCTCTCACCACATCCGTAAACCTTACCTTAGGCCTTCCTCTTTTCCTCTTACCTGGCAGCTTCATCCTTAGCATCCTTTTCCCAATATACTCAGCATTCCTCCTCAGCACATATCCAAATCAATGTAATCTTGCCTCTCTGGCTTTGTCTCCAAACCTTCCAACCTGGGCTGACCCTCTAATATACTTATTCCTAATCCTGTCCATCCTCGTCACACCCAGTGCAAATCTTAACATCTTTAACTCTGCCACATCCAGCTCTGACTCCTGCCTTTTTGTCAATGCCACTGTCTCCAACCCATATAACATAGCTGGGCTCACTACCCTCTTGTAGACCTTACCTTTCACTCTTACTGGTACTCGTCTGTCACAAATCACTCCTGACACTCTTCTCCACCCACTCCATCCTGGCTGTACTCTCTTCTTTACCTCTCTTCCACACTCACCATTACTCTGAACTGTTGATCCCAAGTATTTAAACTCATCCACCTTTGCCACCTCTACTCCTTGCATCCTCACCATTCCTATATCCTCCCTCTCATTCACACACATATATTCTGTCTTAGTCCTGCTGACCTTCATTCCTCTTCTCTCTAGAGCATATCTCCATCTCTCCAGGGTCTCCTCCACCTGTTCCCTACTCTCACTGCAGATCACAATGTCATCTGCAAACATCATAATCCACAGGGACTCCTGTCTGATCTCGTCTGTCAACCTGTCCATCACCATTGCAAATAAGAAAGGGCTCAGAGTTGATCCTTGATGTTATCCCACCTCCACCTTAAATGCATTCGTCACTCCCATTGCAGACCTCACCACTGTCACACTACCCTCGTACATATCCTGTACCACTCTTACATACTTCTGACACTCCCGACTTCCTCATACAATACCACAACTCCTTTCTAGGTACCCTGTCATATGCTTTCTCTAAGTCCACAAAGACATAATGCAACTCCTTCTGACCTGCTCTGTACTTCTCCATCAACAGTCTCAGAGCAAACCGCATCTGTAGTGGTCTTTCCTGGCATGAAACCATACTGATGATCGCTAATCATCACCTCCCTTCTTAACCTAGCTTCCACTACTCTTTCTGATAATTTCATGCTGTGACTGATCAATTTTATCCCTCTGTAGTTACTACAGCTCTGCACATCACCCTTATTTTTAAAAATCAGTACCAAAACACCTTTTCTCCATTCTTCAGGCATCCTCTCACTTTCTAAGATTTCATTAAACAATCTGGTTAAAAACTCCACTGCCATTTCACCTAAACACCTCCATGCTTCCACAGGTATGTTATCTGGACCAACAGCCTTTCCATTCTTCATCCTCTTCATAGCTATCCTTACTTCCTCCTTGCTAATCCACTGCACTTCATGATTCACTATCCGCACATCATCCAACCTTCTCTCCCTCTCATTCTCTTCATTCATCAGCCCCTCAAAGTACTCTTTCCATCTGCTCAACACACTCTCCTCGCTTGTGAATATGTTTCCCTCATTATCCTTTATCACCCTTACCTGCTGCACATCTTTACTAGCTTGGTTGCTCTGTCTAGCCAATTGGTACAGGTCCTTTTCTCCCTCCTTAGTGTCCAACCTTTCATACAAATCTTCATACGCCTTATCCTTAGCCTTTGCCACCTCTCTCTTTGCCATACACCTCATCTCCTTATACTCTTGTCTACTTTCTTCATCTCTCTGACAATCCCACTTCTTCTTTGCCAGCCTATTTCTCTGTATACTCTCCTGTACTTCCTCATTCCACCACCATGTCTCCTTGTCGTCCTTCCTTTGTCCAGATGTCACACCAAGCATCTTTCTAGCAGTCTCCATTACTAGCTCTGCTGTAGTTACCCAGCTATTCGGTAACTCTTCACTGTCACCCAGTACCTGTCTTAACTCTTCCCTGAACTCCACCTCACAATTACTCTTTTTCAGTTTCCACCATTTGATCCTTGGTAGTGCCCTCACACTCCTCCTCCTCTTCTTGATCACCAATGTCACCCTAAAAACCTGTTTAGTAGAAATATCTGGAACAAGGGGCTAATACTTATGATTAGAAAAGCTTTTTGCAAAAAGGAGGAACATTAAAAATGTCTGGACAGTGGGGCCTGATGGGGGGGGGGGGGTTATCTGTAGAATTCTAAGAGAAATTAGGAGAGAACCATAAATACTCTGTATTACTTTTTATTAATTCATTGCAGAAGGATAAGTGAGGGAAAAACTCTGCATACTTTGTACTACCTTTGTAACAAATCATTGTAGAAGGGCAAGTGAGGGGAAAATTGTAAAAATCCTGCTGTGATAAACTGAGATGCTGCCAGCCCAGCTAGCTGGAATTTTGTAAATAATTATATGTCACTTGAAAATAGTAATATGATTTATATAGAAATGTGACACTGCCAGCCCAGCTAGATAGAAGTTTGTAAATAATTCTGTCATTTGTGAATAGTAATATGATTTGCATGCTTGCCTTAAAAATGTAAGAAAACTATATGTTCTGTACTGACCTTCAAGATTGTAACCACAGTGCACCCTGCTGGAAAAGAGCAGAAATGCATATAAACTATATGTCAATGCAAATATATGGTTTCATAGTAGAAACTGGGACATACAGAGTTAACTTGCAAAATTCTAAGAAAATAAGCTAAGTAAAGTGTTATACAATGTGTTATAAAGTTAGTTTATTCCATCTAAGAGACAGGATGTGTAGGCTAGGGGCTTCTTTCCATTGTTTGGAAACAGAGGTAATTACAAGTTTCCAAGGTAATAGTTTTATGACTTTCAGTTTCAGGCAAGCTTCTAAGAGAGAATTGTCAGCTTCTGAAAGATAAGTATTTTTAACAGAGACATGAAAAATTTAAGTTCCTGCTAGCCTGGAAACTAGGCATAGGTGATAAGAATGATGTAATCTGAGATGATTCACCAGTAATATGTATTATCAATTTAAGAACTGTCTCAGAGAGAAAGAGAGTGCATTTTGTATCTTGTCTTGGATCTGAAAACATTTCAGTCACCAGCACTTGTCTTGCTCTGTAAGTAAGTTATTTAGGTACATGGATTTCTCTTAGAGATAGATAGAAATACAATAAGATTAGTCTAGCTGTTTTCTACATTTATGTGATACTATCCTACAATGTTGTTTTAAAATATTTCCTGTGATTCTGAACTCTGTTGTCGCTGTGTTGAGTTAATGAGTATTGTCTTGTGATTTTATTATTTATTACTAAATATATTTAAACCTTTTAATTGTGGCTGGTTTTGTGTTGAGATAATTAAGCTCTTAGGGTACTTGCATATGTATTTTGTGAGACTGTATAGGCCACTCCTAAACAGCCTTAGCATTGGACACACTTACCATTTGGATAATAGTAACATTACGTAGTAGAACTGGACACCCTTTGGTAAGGGCCTTTATAGTAGCTAATAAGGGTGGTTGATGGCAAGTGGTCCTACCGTATAGTTTGGGCACAAGGGGGCATAGCTAGAGAACCTGTGTCAGCCTTCCCCAGGAGTGTTTGTGTGTTTGTATATAAATCAAATCTCAAAGTGTGTGTGTGTCAGCTACTTGGCCAGGGACACAAAGCACTGGTTGGACAGAGTGGGTGCTGGAGATTTTGGCTTGACCACTTGGCTGAGATCTTAACCCCATAGCTGTGCCAGTGGGGAGTCTTATTGGGGATCTGGAGAGAGAGAGGGAGAAACCAGCCCCAGACTGACTGTGACCTCTGTGTGCTCTTAAGGGAAATTGTACTTTACTGTGTGTGTACTTGTTATCCTTCCCAATGTGCACGCCCCTCACTGGTGCTAGTGGTGAGGATTGAGGGTCCTTGATTACTGGGCCAGTGCACGGGTGTCACATATTAATTTTTGGCAGTGGTGGGTTAGCCACATCAAATATTAATTGGTTGATAGTGGTGAGATAGCCACATCACATATTAATTGGCTTCTGGTGGTGTGGACATTAAATTCCTGTAGCTTGTGTTCAGTGATTAATGAAGGTCTTTTTGTACTGTAAATCAGCCATGGAGTGAACATTCAGTGTTCATATCACAATTGTTTTATTTCTTTTGTTAGCTTAGTTAGTCAATGAGAGCAGGCAAGCATGTCAGCAGAGGCGTATGGCAAGCTGACAAGGAGCCAGTTGGCTGAGATGTGCCAGGCTAAAGGACTAGTGCATGGAAGCCTGACTAAAGCAGACTTAATTGCAGCTTTAGTCACAGCTGCATCTGAGGATGGCAACCAGGAGGATGAACAGACTGGCCATGGAGATGTACAACACTCAAGGAAATTACAGCTCAATCTTTCTACAGAGGACTTAAAAATCCATCTGGCACTAAAGAGACTTGAGTTGGAGGCCAAGCATTTGGAAATAGAAGCAGCAGAGACACTGAGGCATCTAGAGACTGATGAAAATGAGAAACTGAGATGTCTACAGGCTGAGGAGAATGAGAAACTGCTATGTCTGGAAGCTGAGGAGAAGCAGAGGCAACATGAAAAGGAGATGCTGACTCTTCGCCAGGGTCATGGAGGTAATGAGGAATGGAGTAACTGAACCCCAGAATCAACAAAGGTCAGTAAATTTATCCCATGATTTGCAGAGAGCGATAATTTTGATAGTTTCATTCATATGTTTGAGAGGGTATGTAAACAGTATAATGTTGACCAAGGGCTCTGGGTACGGTTCCTGACCCCCTTACTCCA